>NC_135785.1:60787500-61112500 GCF_051106095.1 Pogona vitticeps
AATATAGTCTCCCGTAAGGTACTAGTCCCCCTCTATTCAACACTGGTTAGACCTCATCTAGGTTACTATGTCCAGTTCTGGACAGCACAGTTCGAGAAGGATGCCAAAAACTGGAGCAAGTTCAGAGGAGGGCAACAAGGATGATAATGGGACTGGAATCCAAGCCTTACGAGTAAAGACTAAGAGAACTGGGCTTGCTTAGCCTTGAGAAAAGAAGACAGAGGGGGAGATACGATAAACACATTTCAAATATGTAAAAGGTAATACAGAGGAGGGGCAGGATCTGTTCTTGATCATCAGAGAGTGCCAGACATGTAATAACATGCTCAAGCTACAGGAAGCCAGATTTAGGCTGAATATCAGGAAAACCCTCTTAACAGTTAGAGCAGTACTACAATCAAACCATTTACCTCAAGAGGTGGTGAGTGCTCCAATGCTGGATACATTCAAAGGAAAACTGGACAACTGTCTGTCAGATCTACTTAGATTTGAATTCCTGCATTGAGTAGGAACTTGGATGTGATGGCCTTATAAGTCACTTCCAACTCAGTTGTTCTGTGATTCTATAAAATCTGCACATCTAGAATGTACAGGTAACAATTCAGTCACAGTTTTAGGCAAGCAACTTTCATTTTTATCTATTAGACCTACTTTAGCATAGTAAATTGTTGTTAGCATAGGCCTATTTGAATAAAGGGAACTTATTGAAGAGTTGAGTTGCCAAATCCCCATTGATTCAGTGGGCCTAATCTAGTATGATTTACTAAGGTAAGCAACAACATGAATTGCACTAACATGGGAAAAGTGTTTTGAGTGTTCTTGTTCATAGAATCAATGTGATTCATTAGCAGATCCTTCCAGAGTTTCACCAAAAATAACTGACTTGTTCTTTCATCTGTACCAAGAAAAGTTCTCTGGCCTTTGCATATGTCACTGTGAAATGTTTGATTCTGACAAGTCTGGTATAGCAGATAGCACTAATTCAACCGTATAAGAAGTCAGTAATCTTGCTGCAATTGGACTTGTATTTTCCAGATGAAGTGTATACAGTGCTACCAGATCTTGAACAGCTGTTCTGTTTATGCATCCTTAGATATATATGGTGAGAAAAAAGATGAAAGAAGCAGTAGAAAAACATGGGCATGTTACAAGTATCAGACAACATCTCTTCTTCCTTGTGCATAAAACTGAGACAGGGGGATGAGGCAGGGTGATTGATAGTATATAATTGCTCTGTGCTATCACTAGGTCTGGCATATATCCTTATTTTAGAGAAAATATTCTTAGAGTTTATTTGAATATTATTGCTATCGAGAATGCATAGATATCAGTCTTCTACTTGAGAAAAAGTGTGTATGGGAAAAGAAAATATAAAAACTAGATAGATGTTCCTTAGAGTTTGATGCATACTCCAGAATTGCTAACTGATATCTGAGAGACATGGATTGCTGTTTTTGAAAGTTAGAAAAAAGGAGCAGCTGAATTTGTCTTCAGCGGACCCTTACAGCCCAGATCTTCAGTGGTTGAATGATAAAAGATACCTGCTCTCACAAGATCAGCTTTAATATTAAAGCTGAGATTGTTCATTTTTACAGCTAGTTTCAAAATATCACAAAATTCCCTTTTAAAGAGTTAAGTCAGCTATTTCTTGAAGGTGAGAAAAAGCTAAAATACAAAGTAACAAAGAAATTGAAATAACTTTCATTTGGATGTTAAATCACATTAAAAAATATTGCAAATGTCTGGTAAAGGTATATGTATGTAAGAAAACTTAAACATGACTCTACGGGAGAGAAGAAAACATCTTCATGCTGACATGCAGTTTAAGTAAGACTGCTCATATAGTTTTGAATTAGTAGTAAAATTTCAGAATCAGTATACATGTGTGGCAGGGATTTCAAACACACTGATAATGTTAGTAAAAGCTGTATGTAAATTCTTGAACAAATGAGATTTCATAAATTGCCTTCTAAAATAATAGTTTTGAAAATGTATTCATGTTTTAAATTATATTCTTATTATGCATTGAATATCACAATCCTAACAGCTGTTTGCTTAGTCTTAGAATTAGCTGTCTTCCAAGCAATCTCAGTATCTCATATTTGGGCTATTCTTAATATTCAAAATCCCTAAAAAAAGAAGCGTTTCTTTTAGTTCCTCATGCTAACAAATTATAAATGTCCTCCTGAATAAAGGATTAATGAAACACAAAAGGGCATGGTGGCCAATGGTTCCTTTTTGATCTTACTTTCTCTTCATTCCTCGTAATTGTACCAAAGGATATGACAAAAATCCTGAAATACTCCAGAAAATTTAACATATGGTGCATTTTCTTTGGTATCTGTTTCTGTTCCATGCTGCGTTGATCATATGCTACAACCAGCTCAATAATAGAAGTGGAAAGCTGTGAATGGCAAGAGATCTTATCTGTCCTGCTGTCTTGTTTCTTATAAAGTGCTACCTAAACACTTAAGTGTTATGGAATTTTATTTCTAGATTATGTCTGGGAACAATATACTGTTCTGAATAGAGCAGATTGATCAAATCAATGGGGTTTTATATACACGTTGCCTTACGTGGCATTAATTTGGTATGGTCTGTTCTAGTTACCCTGATCATAATTACTTGTAGCACTTTCAGGCTTTTGGGGAGGGTACATTTTTTCTCAGAGTGCATGACTGGGGTGACTGAAAAAAAAAGAAGTCTGCATAACAAAAATGTCTTTGTTTTGTAAATATGGCTGTGAAATGCCACAAAATATCATTTAAATTAATATGACCATGAAATGTTACAAAACAATCCCTTACTCTATCAAATGTATGATTTAAAAAAATTAATTCCATTATTCTCTTGTTCTCCTTTGATTATTTCTACCATGTGTCAATTCGTTATAAACAAGGAAAATAAATTATTTTTATCTGCAATCGTGTAACAACTTTGTACAATTTGTATAGAAAAAAACATGATTCATCAATAATAAGCATTTGTTCTGTACTGTGATTATGCTCACAGCTGCAGGAAAGTTTTTCTACAATATCTAGCAAATGGAGAAAAGTAGTGAGCAACTGTGTGAGCAAAAGTAAGGGTAGAACAAGGCAAATGTTTGATGAAGTTAATTGGGACCAAGGAAAAATGCTGGGTCTGAGAACAGGTTTTTATCTCCTCAAAACCTGTTGATTCAGAACCTATTGATCCTGACATAGCTATAACTTTATTTACACATTGCAATATTCCACCCTGTGATTGCAATTGATGTTGCATGTAAAACAGGAAGTCTTTCTTTAAAAGTTGTTGTGGCAATCCAGGCTTATTCTATTGAACAGCCTAATTTCATACACTAATTCTTGATATTTCTTTTATCCATCTAGTAATGATGATGCAGGAGAGGTGGAAACAATACATATTTCCCCTTTTTTCTTATTTTTTCCCTTATTGCTTTCAAAGGGGTGGTCTTTTATTGGTTTGTTCACTTTTTCCATTCAGTCTTTTATTTCATTTTCACACTTTTTTGCCCTATAGATGACCTTAATGATTTTCTTGTATACCCATGCAATTTAAGATGTGACTGTGAATTCCCTTGAGCTAGGATTTGTGCACCCTATTACACAAACAGCTGGGCATGCATGCAGACAGATGGTTGACCATATATATGGATCAAGTGTGGGTAGAGATTAGACCACAGTTCCCATATGAAAACAGTAAAATGACCTCTGGTCCTGATGTTACATATCAAGTACAGAAGGGTTGTACCATCACAAATTCATCTCTCTAGTGGATTAACTTTCAGAAGTCAAAAAAGGCAGGCGTCCTTGAAAGGCTACATTCTGGTCAATTAATCATGGTACAAATGAAAAGAAATAAGCTTTGTATTAATAGATACCTTCCAATTATAAGAAATAATATTTTCTTTTATGGGAGAAATCTGTGTTTGGTAGTTTAGTAGGGATACCTTGAAATTTGATGGTTGGGGAAAATATAATATTCTGCATGAATACATTTTGCTACAGTGTATTCAAATGTTGCTCTTTGGAGCTATTTTGCTCCAGGTGTTGAATGAGATACAAATGTTGATGACAAGCTAAATTTTAGTCTTTAAAGAGATACAAAAGTAAAACCAACCTACTGAAGTTTTACTTGCACCGGTGCTATCATAGCGTGAACAGACTGCACGCTAGATAGAAGGAATCTCTCTAACTTGGGCTGCTTTACTCTGTCGTCAGTCCATTTTAACTGCTTGGAGACTAGTATTTAATCTCTCAAAAGACTATCTCACGATTGGCCTGTGCTATAGCTTGGCTGAGTTGCTGGAAGACAGAAGGGACGCCCATAGTCCAGACGCAATTTACACTGAGATCTTGGTGAGGATTGTTTTCATTGTTGGACTTTTAAAATCTCAACTTTTATTACCAGACTAGTCACAGCCTAAGTATTTTTGCATGCTTCAAGAGAAGTTCGTTTGAGATAAATTTATTATAGCTATTTTTCATAGCAATATGATGTAAATATTTCTTTTTTCAGAAAGTGTTATTTGGATATGCGTAATGTACAGAGACAGAAGTGTTTTCACATACATTGAGGGGTTTTCTATAATATTGTATATAGTTTTTTGGCTGTTTCCCAATGCTGAAGCAATCAAATGCTCGGAACCATTTGTTGGTAGTCACCATGTTAGTTGAATTCCCAGTATGTTTATAGGTAGATATGACTTTAGTATGATACAAGGGTCTTAAATTTTGCCATTTCTTCATCAGAGAAAAGATTTTTGGATATTCATAATAAGAATATAAAAAATAACTCTATACCAATCGTAGTGCAAATCTGTTGCAAGTTAGTTTAATACACATTTTTAAAGAAAGTAGTTGTTTCTAAATATGCTTCTGATATTAATATCCAAGTGAAAAGTGACAAAATTCTTGGTGTATATGGTACAAATGATTTAGACTGACAAGTGGTTAGTAAAACTGCAAACCTTTCCCTACTTTGGAGGATGCCACATTGAACTGAACAGGACTTGTATAAAAGTAGACAAATACTTCAGAATTTGTTATTCTGTGAATAAGATTTGGAGAAGGATTTTTCCCCCAGGAGATTTAAGAGATGAATCAAATCAACAGTAGAAAATTATTGCAAATGAAACCTGTGAGTGGTGCAGCCAAATGCAATACCATATAAATAAGGAACCATCCAATCTTTTTGATAATTTAAAAGGTTTATTTCATTGAAATATACTTTATTTTTAAAGAAAATCCAACCAACCCCCCCCCCCCACTTGAAAACCATGTTTATCTATTTAACTTGTTTGGTTGCTAATGATCTGGCAATTTTAACAGTTGATCTCTGACTATAAAATAATAATTTGACAAGTTTATAATCCAGTTTTTCAAAAGGATAATTATTTAAAAACTATAGTTGTTGCTGTTCTTTTGGCCGTTGGTTATAATACTGAATTTTATAATACTGTCTACTAACGTGTAAAGGATTATACATTTTAATCATCTCCATTTAGAGCTTAATATGTTATATTTATGACTTTGAATAATAGTACAAATGTGTATGTTTTTGCTATTTGTGTTTATTAGGTAGGGAGAAAATATGCTAGTTTATAAATGTGTTAGGAATGCTGTATAACTGAAAACATGCTGCATAAGAAGGATAAATACATGATAACTGAAAATGCTGGGTTTTAGAGAATGTTTCACCAACTGGGTGCAAAGTATGCATCTCACTGCATGCTTTTAAACTTAATGTTGTTAATTATAGTACAATTTTTTGTTATGCAAAACCTGTTAAATTGGAAAATGCTTCTCTTCAGGATTCCTTGAAATACATCTGTCTTGCTATGCCAGTATGTGAAGAGACTGAACATATGGCATAAACATCAAATGATACTGTTTGTCATTTACACTCAGTATATGTAATGCAGTAAGAATGGCACCCAGAAGCCATGTGATCTGTCTTCAGTCCTTGGTGAGTTGGATATGTGTGTGTGTGTGTGTGCGCGCGCACACACACACATGCACGTGTATGTGTGCGTTCTTTTTGTTTTGTTTATTTAAGCAGGGAAAGCTTGCAAATAGCCTGCAGAAAGCACGTAGAATAGGAATAGAATTTAATGAAATTATATGACACCAGAAATGATTATGCCACATTCTTTTCATCAGATCTATATACTATTAGTATTATAATATGCTACAGAAAGGTAAGACCCCATTATGTCATTGGGTCTAGAAATGAAACAGATTTCATTTTTGCCTGTACGTGCAGTATTAATTATTAGTTTACCATTATAAAATTGTTTTATACTTCAAACTGAAACAAAAAATGTTCTAGGAGAAAAGGTCTAACCAAATCTTATGATAAATAATACCAGTGCTTTGTTATAAAGGACTTTTATTTTTTATAAAGCTCACAGGTTTTACTGCTTTATAATAAAAATACAATACACAGAAACACACAAATGAATAGAAAGATTTTTAAAATCAATGTATTTTGCTCATTTGTTTTTGTCGCTCCTACTAAGTGAAATGAATTTAAAAACTTGAATGTAAATTATTTGAACACATCAATTCTCATGTTTTTGGAAAGACAGGTACCTATTGTGTAAGTAATGAAATATATATATGTTTTTTACATTGAAACTTTAGATATTTGTTTTCCAGACATTATTTCTATAAGTAGATGATCTAAGCTAAATACAATCATATATAGAGGCTATTTATGTCAATAGAAAAAATGTTTATAACTGTATTTTCTACTACAGCTTTAATATATTGCTGCATCAAAATTCAATAAATTTATTTTAATTTAATACTGGATACTTAGAATGTAAGTGACATTCTTACAGTATTCACAATATTTTCAGAATATAAAAAATAAAACACTAGGACATTATAGGGATCTTGGAATAACAACCTTTTGCTTCTTTCTTTTTCTACAGCTTGTTCATGCAACTGTGGAATTTGATATTCTGAACACAACTCATTGCTGCTTTTCAGCATAATATGTACAGTAATCAATTTCAGTATTAACGACAGGACGTTTGCAGAATCATAGTTACGTCTAATTAACAATAAGATCTGAAATACTACAGCATAAATTGTAAGATTTATGATGCCTGTTTCACATGAGATTGCTGGATTACCAGTGCATTGTGAGATTATGTTACAAATTTAGAAATCGTGTTTAAGTTCTCTTTTACTAAGTATTGAATAACATTTACTTGAACTTTAATAGTAGAAAATGATTTTTACATAACTTATAATGATCGTCATCGTTGTTTAGTCGTTTAGTCGTGTCCAACTCTTCGTGACCCCATGGACCAGAGCATGCCAGGCCCTCCTATCTTCCACTGCTTCCCGTAGTTGTGTCAATTTCATGTTGGTTGCTTCGCAGACACTGTCCAGCCATCTCATCCTCGGTCGTCCCCTTCTCCTCTTGCCGTCACACTTTCCTAACATCAAGGTCTTTTCCAAGGAGTCTTCTCTTCTCATGAGATGGCCAAAGTACTGGAGCCTCAGCTTCAGGATCTGTCCTTCCAGTGAGCACTCAGGGTTGATTTCCTTTAGAATGGAAAGGTTTGTTCTCCTTGCAGTCCAGGGGACTCTCAAGAGCCTCCTCCAGCACCACAATTGAAAGGCATCAATTCTTCGGCAGTCTGCTTTCTTTATGGACCAGCTCTCACTTCCACACATCACAACAGGAAAAACCATAGCTTTGACTATTTGGACTTTTGTTGGCAAGGTGATATCTCTGCTTTTTAAGATGCTGTTGAGGTTTGTCATCACTTTCCTCCCAAGAAGCAGGCGTCTTTTAATTTCGTGGATGCTGTCACCATCTGCAGTGATCATGGATCCCAAGAAAGTAAAATCTGTCAGTGCCTCCACAGCTTTCCCTTCTATTTCCCAGGAGGTGATGGGACCAGTGGCCATGATCTTAGTTTTTTTTGATGTTGAGTTTCAGGCCGTTTTTTGCACTCTCCTCTTTCACCCTCATTAAGAGATTCTTTAATTCCTCCTTACTTTCTGCTGTCAGAGTGGTATCATCTGCATATTGGAGGTTGTTGATATTTCTTCCAGCAATCTTTATTCCGGCTTGGGATTCCTCCAGTCCAGCCTTCTGCATGATGTATTCTGCATATAAGTTAAATAACCCGGGGGACAATATACAGCCTTGTCGTACTCCTTTCCCCATTTTGAATCAATCAGTTGTTCCATATCCAGTTCTAACTGTTGCTTCCTGTCCCACATATAGGTTTCTCAGGAGATAGATAAGGTGGTCAGGCACTCCCATTTCTTTAACGACTTGCCCTAGTTTGCTGTGGTCCACACAGTCAAAGGCTTTTGCATAATGAAGCAGGAACTCTCTGGCTTTCTCTATAATCCAGCGCATGTTTGCAATTGGTCTCTAGTTCCTCTGACCCTTTGGAATCCAGCTTGTACTACTGGGAGTTCTCGGTCCACATACTGCTGAAGCCTATCTTGTAGGATTTTGAGCATAACCTTACTAGTGTGTGAAATGAGTGCAATTGTATGGTAGTTGGAGCATTCTTTGGCACTGCCCTTCTTTAGGATTGGGATGTAGACTGATCTTTTCCAGTCCTCTGGCCACTGTTGAGTTTTCCAAACTTGCTGGCATATTGAATGTAGCACCTTAACAGCATCATCTTTTAAGATTTAAATAGTTCAACTGGAATGTCATCACCTCTACTGACCTTGTTGTTAGCCAGGCTTTCTAAGGCCCACTTGACTTCACTCTCCAAGATGTCTGGCTCAAGGTCAGCAACTACATTGTCTGGGTTGTCCGGGATATCCAAATCTTTCTCATATAATTCCTCTGTGTACTTCTGCATAGCTTATCGCGAGGAAAGGATTGCCATATGTTAGAACTGACTTGATAACACACAATTCTTATTCTTCTTTGTGGCCTCTGTGAATGCATACAAGTGGGTTGTTCTGTGCCTGCGCAGGACATTTTGAAAGTTTCTAGAGCTTGAAAAACATTGGGCAATGAGACATCCCCTCATGGAGTGCATGCTCTGCCCTCTGAACGTCCCCTCAGTTCCTTTTTATGCTGTGTTGGTAGGACATATAGGAACACCTAGAGCGAGAAACAGTGAGTATTAGATATAGAAATTATCCGATTCCTCAATTGATTCTCTTAGATTATAGTATAATTATTATTATTATTATTTAACATTCCCTTGTGATTAGCCTTTAATTTTTTCCGCTGCCACAATTTTTTTCCTGCTTCCCTTATTTTTCTACCCCCCCTTCCCCTACAATGCCGGTTTCCCGTGTTTCCTATTTTAATGGCCCTTGAGGGACCATTCAAGCAGTGCGTTCTCTGTGCTGGGCATGACAAATGCCTATTTCGTCTTGGAGAAGAACACCAAACCCAATCGTGCTGTGAATGTAAGAAACTTACGAAACCAGCGATAAAACAAAGACTACAGTGTTTAAGATCATATTTGTGGGAAACATCTCTTCACCTGGCTATGGAAACACTTACATCACCAATATCCAAGGACTCGGTGCATCCCGAACCAGCTCAAGCCATATTGAGCCTGACAGCTTGTTTGATGTCAAGCCCGATGCCAACTCCAGCAAGTCAAAAAGAATCCTCCAAAGCTCCATCGAAGTCGAGCTCGATGTCCATATCTAAGACACAGACTCACTCTGACGAATCCACTAAAAAGAAAAAGGACAAAATTAAATCATCTGCATGGCATAGCCCATAGCTTCTCTGAATTACTCAAGCCCCTTCACCACAACAAGGCAGCAATCCATGAAGGGGGGCTCATTCTTGGACTACTCTATTTGGAACTTTGTCCTGGCAGGTGATACCAAAAATGCATCGGAGAACGCATATGGAATGTGTTCAGCTTCCTCTCCTGCCCTGCACAAAGGGTCCAGGACTCACTGCAGTACAGGAGTGTGCTCAGGACACAGGCTGCATAGACCTGGATCTTGGTACAGTGGTGCCTTGCTTAACGGGTGCCCCATTTAACGACGAATCTGCATAGCGATGAAGATTTTGCAATCGCTTTTTGCGATGTTCCCTATAGGGAAAAATTGCTTTGCAATGATGGCTTCCCCCCCAATCATCACAAACGCCCCATTTTTGCACAGCTGATCAGCGGGGCCAGCGATCTTCGCAAAGGCCCGCTGATCAGCTGTGCGAAAACGGGGCATTTGTGATGAGGTTGGGGAAGCGATTGTCCCAGAAAAGAGCCGGGAGCCATCTTCTCCACTCCATCCTGTCCCCCTCCCCGCCTCACAGCTGATCAGCGCTGCTCTTAGAAGCTTCCCCAGGCATGCCCAGCAGGTAAACAGGCAGTGAAAATGCACTGGGGAAACCTCTGAAACCTGCGCTTTGCCGGGGTGGGTGTGGGTGGGTGTGGGAGTGGCAGGGGCAGGCCCGCCACCCCCAGCGCCCCCCTCGTGCTCCCCCACGGCAAAGCGGGGCTTTCAGAGATGCATTTTTCTGAAAGCGGCACTAGGGGGGTTCTGGGAGCGGGGGTGTGGCGGGCCTGCCCCTGCCACTCCCCCACCCACCCCCACCCCGGCATGAACAACCTCCAATTCTTGTGAAGAGATGGTAATAGAGGGAGGTGAGTCCAGGCCCTGGCCCATGACTTGTGTTTTCTTCAGGCTGATTGTCAATCCAAAATCTTGGCAGGCCTTGCTAAAATGATTCATGTTGTTGGAGGTCTTCAGCAGAATGGGCGACAACAGCTGCATCATCGGCGAAGAGGAAGTCCCACATGCATTTCAGCTGGACTTTGGTCGTCACTCTCAATCTAGAGAGATTAAAGAGCTTTCCATCTGATCTAGTCTGAATATAGATGCATGACAGCAAAAAAGATCCCAAACAGAGTTGGCGCGAGGACACAGCCCTGTTTTACTCCACTTCGGATGTCAAAGAGATCTGATGTTGAGCCATCAAAAACTACAGTGCCCTTCATTTCCTCATGAAAGGACCTGATGATGTTAAGGAGCCGAGGTGGACATCTACTGTTGGGAAGTATTTTTAAAAGGCTGGCTCTGCTAATCAAATCAAAGGCCTTTGTAAGATCTATGAAGGCCACAAAGAGTGGCTATCATTGTTCCCTACATTTCTCCTGCAACTATCTGAGGGAAAATACCATGTTGGTGTAGATCTATGCATTAGTTTGAAATCCACACTGTGATTCTAGATAGGCTCTGTCTGCCAGCACCTGGAGTCTCTTCAGCACAACACAGGCAAGCAGCTTCCCTACAACCTGAGAAAGGAGATGCCACGGTAGTTATTGCAGTGTCCCCTGTCACTTTTGTTCTTATACAATGTGACAATGTTTGCATCCTTCATGTCCTGTGATACCCCACCTTTCTCCAGCAAAGACAAAAGATTTCATACAGCTCAGTGGTGATGATCTCTTTACAACACTTCAGCACTTTAGCAGGTATATTATCCTTTCCAGGTGCCTTGCTGGAGGCGAGGGAATCCAAGGCCACTTTCATTTCTGCTAAAGTTGCTTTGCTGTCCAACTCTCCCAAGAGAGGCAGGCCCTCAATGTTTTTAATGCCTCTTTGGTTACTGCATTCTCTCTGGAATATAACTCAGAGTAGTGCTGCAACCAGCGTTCCATCTGCTGTGCTCGGTCTTGGATGATCATGTCTTTAGCAGACTTCAAAGGAGCAGATTTCTTCTGTTTTGGACCTAAAGCCTGCTTGATACCATCATACATTCCCTTGAGGTTAACTGTGTCCACTGCTATCTGTATCTGAGAGCAGAGCTGAAGCCGATAATCATTAGAACATTTCCTGGCAGCCTGTTAAACTTTGCTAGGAGCAACTTGAAGAGCTTGCAAGTTGTACTCACTAGGACAGGCTTTGTATGCTCTCAGAGCTCTCCTCTTGTCCTCGATGGCTGGCATCAGCTCCTCCAAATGAGCTTCAAACCACTCTGCTTTTTTTCCCTCTTCTTGCCAAATGTGGACACGGCGGTGTTATAAACAGCGTTCTTGAAATGTTCCCATCATTCAGATGCATTTGCATCAGCCGGGCTGGAAGGGTTTCCTCAAGCGCTTGGGCAAATTCCTCCACTTTTCTTTGGTCATGAGTCTTGCTGATCAATATGTGGTTTTCCGTCCTTTTTTGTGTGACACAATCTCTTTGTTCGCAGTTTTACTCTACTACACACCAGGGAGTGATAGGTATTGCAATCAGCACTCTGATAATTGTATGTGATTATAAAACTAGGAAGACTAGAGCATCTAATGAAGATCAAAGTGAGCTGATGCCAATACTTTGATCTTGGATGTCTCCAAGAAACTCTGTGTTGAAGCTTTGTATTAAAGAACGTGTTGCTGACACAAAGACCATAGTAACAGCAAAACTCTAGCAAGTGTTGGCCATTTTCATTCATCTTCCCAATGCCAAAACAGCTTAGATAAGTGGGCCATGAATTGTGATCAGCACCAACTCTAGTGTTAAATTCTCTGGGAATGAACAGCGGCTCTCTCTCTCAGGGATTTTTTAATAGTAGCTGCCAGATTGTTGTAGAATTTGTCTTTGACTTTGACTTCAGTGTTGGTGTATATGCACTCGTGAGGGTGACCGGTCCTGCTGATGAGTGGAGCTGCAGACAGGATTCTTTCACTTCCCACAGTAGGTTAACTACTACCTCTTTCCATAATGTCACTGGGTGGAGTGCCTGCTCGGTGGTTGATTTTATCGATCAGGGTTGTTTTGAAACATCCAGCAGTAATTCTACATCTTCTACTGAGTGCTATGTCCACCTGTTTTGCATGGGTTGAGCTATATTACACAGAGTTGGACTGTTTGCCTACAGAGTAGCATAGTACCAAGCTATAGTTCTGTGAGTTTGTGGTTGTGTGCCCCAAGTGGTTCCTGATAGCTTTTGAAGAATATTGTTCCTCTCAGAGACCTTTTTTTTTTTAATTTGGCACTGTTTCTGATCAGCAAACAATCCAAAATAACACCCAAGTCTTTGGGGAGTTAAACAATGGTCTCGTTGGCACTCTTTCAATAACCTAAATTTTCCAAGATGCCTGCTTATTTTTCAAATGAAAGAATCTAAGTTGAGTTGGGTGTGGGTTCATTTCTATCATAATGTGCACCAAGTTTTTCTAGTGCATTTGTTAAGAGATGTTCTACCATCTGAAAGCTGACAGAGCAGCATGTATAAAATCATCAGTATAAATAAAACCTTTGGTGCCTTGAGAAAGTTGTTGATACTGATGTTAAGCAAGGTAAGGAGCCAGTGCACTGGCTTTTGAGTCCTCTGTCAATTACGATATCCTTGAAAGTTAATGAAAAATTTGCATTTTTGCAAAAGGGTTATTAGTTTTCTTATAATTCTTGGCTAGATTATATAGTTTTTGCACTAGTATTGATGATGAACAGTGTGATAACTGCTGAAGAGTTAGACAATGACTGCACCCGTTATCTTCCTAGTTTCAAAAGTCATCCTCAATATGCTGTGGTAAATGCAAGATTTGTGCTTCTCAAGTCTAAAGCCAGCCTACTGTGGCATGAGAAATAGCTACACTATTTCCATTAGATGATTAAGAGTAATTCTTTTCATGACTTTGTAAAAAGAACAGAGTCGTGAGATCAACCTGCGTTTTGCTCTGTGGGTTTCTTAGGTTTTAACATAGCACTTGTGTGACTTTCTCATACTTTTTAGAATCCTAAGATACTCAAGATATTCCTTAAAGAAATTAAGGAACTATTTTTTAGTGTGCCAAATCTCTTTATTTGTTCTATGCAGATGTAATCCAGGCTTGCTACCTTGCCATTTTTGCAGCTACAAATCATTCCCCCCCTACTCTCTTATGTGAATGGTTTTGGTCACCAGTTCCATCAGCATGGGTATTTAGCATGTTTAGCTTTAGCATTTTTATTAGGATCGGTTTTAGATTGTTGTACTGTATTAAACTGGTGCTAAATGTAATGAGATTTAATCTTTATCCTAGGTAATCAAACATTTGGTTTATTGCAACCACATTCCAAGCTGTTACTTGTGGCCCATGCTCCCCACAAGTGGAAGGCAGTGAAGTAAATGTGGAAACTGGGATCATAATAATATAATATAAAATGCATAATGTGATTATCACTTATTAGTCTTCACATTGGAAACAAGGGGAAGTATATAATGATAGCTTCTGCAGGGTGATACTTAAAACTTGTGGTGGTTCATGGACCTAGTGGTGGGGGGGCCTCATCCTGAGATTGCGGAAGATGCTCTGCCTCTTGAGTCCACAAATTGTCTATACTGTACACCTTTTTATGAACTACATAATTATTTATATGAATGTTACACTTTCGTGTTCTTCTGTGTCAAAAAAAATGCCAAATGGTATTACATTGTCAACACTATGGTTATTCATACTTTGATAATAAATGAGTATGATTTATGTGGTATTCACAGAAATGTCTCCAAAGAACATTCAGAAGTGTTTTCTGAATGGTTGTTAATAAGCAGCCTTAAAACTGACAATAACTAAAATGCTTGGTAGCATTATATTAACAAGAGTAATATCTAAATAAATATCATGGGGAAAGGATAGTTCAGGTTAAAAGTAATGCTTCTGCATTTGATGTGCTGTCAGAACTTTACACTTGCTACAGATTGGCTTTACAGACAGAGAAGGAAAAAAGAAGATGCTGCCAGTTTTTTAAGTGGTGTGTTGAATTGTTAGCATGCTGCTAGAATTAATGGTATGTCCCTGATAGTTAAGCATGAGCATCTGTGTTAGCCAGTGTATTTATATACAAGAGGTTTGTGCAATGTTAACTGCCATCACCTACTAATCCTGATTCTGGAACTAGTTTTCAGTCTTCCATTCAGAATCTGGCTCCTTTACATTATAAAGCAGCAAGAACAACAACACCATGTACTTTAAAGTCAATTCTCACTTATGGTGACCCTTTCCAAGGTTTTCTATGTGGGAAGTACTTCTAAGTGGTTTGCCATTCCCTCTCCTGAGGGTGCCCTAGGACTGTGCAGCTTGACCAAGGACACACAGGGTGGCTCTTTTACCAGAAGGTACAATGGGAAATTAAACTCCTAACCCGGGTCACACGGGCGAGCCAGGAGGTGAGGCTGAGGAGCTTAACGCCGAGGGAGGCCCGAAAAGAGAAAACAAGAAATAGGGCCTTCTCGGCGGTGGCTCCTCGCCTTTGGAATAACTTACCTCCTGGCATTCGCGGAGCTCCCTCACTGGGCACCTTTAAGAACTTATTAAAGACTTGGATGTTTCGGCAGGCCTTCTCTCTAGATTACTTTTGATTTTCTTCTCTCCTTTATTGTTTCCCTATTTTTAATTGTTGTTGTAATTATGCTGTTTTATGTTATTGTATTTTATCTCTGTTGTTGGCCGCCTAGAGTAGTCCACCACGACTAGATAGGCGGGATATAAATTAAATAAATAAATAAATAAATAAATAAATAAATAAATAAATAAATAAATAAATAAATAAATAATAATAATAATAATAATAATAATAATAATAATAATAATAATAATAATAATAATAATAATAATAATAATAATAATAATAATAATAATAATAATAATAATAATAATAATAATAACAACAACCACCTCTGGTTTAACTAAGTCCTCACTTGTATGGCAGACATGTGAGTTGGTGCCCAGCAATGTTACAAATGATGAATTGTTAACTAGTAGTAATTTCACAGGATTTTGGCCACTGCTTTTACGTTGTTATTCTTAGTTTCAAGAATATATATTGACTGTGACACAATTAGTAGAGGTTTGATTCTCATGTTGCATTGTATATACAGTAATAGTTTTCTTTTTCTGTAGGAAACATTTAATATTTAAAATATGGAAATAGTAACATTGTGAAAATATGACTTTGCCATATGCATTTTCTAATATGGTGATGTTATACTCTTTTTTAAAATCTTTTTAAACATACGGTATATATATGACTCAAGAGTAAGGGCATAACCCTTTCCTGTGTTTATTAATTGCTACTTCATATTCCTTTTCCACATGTGTTCATACTATATTAAGGGGGCCAGAATGTGTGGCAATGCCTTTCACCTTTTTTATGTACAATACTTCTAGAGGTCAGTCCACCAGTTGAAGTCAATTGTCCTTGACAAAGATGTTTTGTTATTGGAAATAGAAAGGTAGTAGTTGTTTTTAAAGCACTTAATTTGCTGTTTGTTTTGACTTTGAATAAGTAGTCATCAGATTGAGTGTTTGAAATGGTGTACTTTCTATTTATCTTTTTCATAACTTTCACAGACTTGACTAGACCAGTAATTTGGATAATTTACTGTGAACAAATATAGGCTCCTGAATGTTATTGGTAAGAGAGATTTTAGATTGACTCATGAATGATATGCATCAATGATTTTCTAAAACACAGCTCATTTTTCATAGATTTGGTAGTATGTAATCTGCTTTATACTGACCTTAGTTAAAATAATAATAATTAATAATCTTAGAAAAAAAAACCCTTTCATATTTATTGCCCATACTAAGGTGATTCTGAAGCATTTTGATCACAGAAGGTCGTGATAGATATGAAAAACAAACTGAATCCTCAAAAAGAAAAAAAATCACAGAAGGATTTGATGGTGTTATTTAACATCCAGACTTCTGGTATCTTTACTTGCTGCTTTTGATAACATCCGCAGAGAGGTAACACAAATACACCTAGGGAATTATGCCCTCTCTGTATCATCTTTCCATATCATACTTCGTGTCTTTCACTACGTATTTGTGGTGGCTAGCCTTCATATAGCCTTAGATTTCACTCATTGTACTCATGTTGATCTCTCTCTCGCTCTCGCTCTCCCATTTTAAAGCGCATCTCAAGAGCTTTTTCAGCTATCTGTAGTCACAACTAGTGGCCTAAAATGGCACTCACAATTAAAAGGAGGGGAATTGAAAATAATTTGTAGGTGGAATTGCAGCCCTAAAAATAGAAAAAGTAAAATTATATATAGACTAGGCTTACATCCAGAAAATGCTACCATTCATGTTTCTCTTTCTTGACACAAACAGACATGCATACTTTCCCATCCCCATGGCACTGAATGTCTTTTTCTCCATATGTGTAGTCAATACTGCTCTACCTGACCCACAAAACCAAAATGTTAAAATTGATTTTGAAATTTTTAGGGTATAAATAATATGCTTCTAGTTTAGCAGTTGTTTTAGCTAGCTTGTGTATTATCTTTAGTTCAAACTTTCCCTATTCCTAGTCTGTACTGTAGTTGAATTGGCTAGGTGAAGCTGGATAGCTGCAAACCTGTTTTTCAATATACAGTGGTGCCTCGCTTAACGAGTGCACCGTATAACGATTAAATCGCATAGCGATCCGTTTTTTCGGATCGCTAATGCGATTGCACAACGTTTTTCCTATAGGGAAAAATTCGCTTTGCGAAGACCGGTAAGCGTTTCGCTTACCGATCTTCGCAAAACGATCCCCGCCGATCAGCTGTTCAGCGGCCAAAATGGCCACCGGAAGCCGGGAAATGGCCTAAAATGGCCGCGCGCAGCGTTTTCGCGCCCTCGTTAAGCGAGGCGAGGGCACGAAAATGGCTGCCGGCCATTAGAAAGCTTCGTTGAACGGTGAGTATTTGGCTCATTTGGAACGCATTAAACCATGTTTAATGCATTCCAATTGAAATCCCTGCCCCGTTCAACGATGCTTCAGCATAGCGAAGGTTAATCCGGAACGGATTAACCTCGCTATGCGAGGCACCACTGTATCTATGTGACCTTGCCAAAAGTGAAACTTCAAAATGTCTAAAACAGATCTCAGTCTCTGATAAGAGTAATATCATCATTTTCACACATTTTGTAAATAGTAGCTGGGAGGCATCATGAAAAGTATTCAAGGGAAATGGATCAAATCCCCTTCTATGAGCACTGTGGATGTATAATAATCTCTCCCATCTTCCACAGATATTTTATATTTTTAATCTTTGAGAAATTGTAATAATCCTCAGGTACTTTTGTGGGAGTATGCTGTTTCATACCTTTATCCTGCTTGATTCCTAAAAACTGGTTGGCCAAGGTTTTTGGACTTGGCTTTGAGTTAGTTTAGTTCTTATGTCTTTATTTTCTGAGAGAAGTGGAATTGACATACAGTAATTGAACTGCTAAAAACTGGGCAGTTTTTAGTATGGATAAATATGTAGGCGATTGCATGAGAAGATGGGAGAGTGCACAATTCATAGTCAGTGAATCTTAAAATAGACCCACTGAAAACTGTGGGGCTTAATAAATAGCTTTGTCCAGGATATCCCATATCCTGCTTTGAGAGAATGATTTAGTTCTCTACTGTGAGTTATATGAGAACTTGCTATTTATTGCCATTTAAAAAACTTGTTTGCTAAGAATGATGTCAGTAGTACTTTTGAATGCTTAGATACATATTAATTTCATTAATATAGAGATGTGAGTGGGTTAGATTTCACTGAATGAGGTGATACGGTGGATTTTTAAGTTTTATTTATTGATTTATTTACTTACAACATTTGAATTTTGCTTTTACTTATGTATTTAAGGTGGGTTTTTTATTTAAATAAAACATGCAGAAGTATGGAGACAGTAAAAACCAGAAATAAAAGTTTAAAGATAATCCACATAACAAAGGGCCAAAGTGAAACATTTAAAGGATTGTATATGGTTATGTTAGGCAAGTAATAAAAGTGCAGCCTTTAAAGGCTGAAGGCTGCAGCAAATGACCAGAAAGGAAGGGGCAAAATAAATTGTAGATAGAAAGGATGTTGCAACAGAGATTAACTATTCCATTACTCTCAAATTAGCGTATGTTTAAGCATAAATTTAATATTTGTTGTCAGATTTCTATTGGTGTTCATGTTCATTTTTTGTAATATGCTGTAGCTAATTGACCAGGTGCCAGGGCACATCTTGGATGAATGCCTGATCATGCACCCAGTTGCATAGCTGAGATGCGTGCTGGCAACTACAGCTAGCTATGGCAAGTGACACAGAATTTATGTGAACATGAGTAGGATTCTAGTATATGTCTGCTAAAAGTTCTATTTGAAGCAGGTATTATACTGTATATTGGTTTATTAGTCACACCTGCTGACAGATTGAGTGGTGCTACATAAAACAAATCCAAAAATTGACACATAGGGAAACTATTTTTGTGCTCCTAAGAAAACTGAGTGTTGCTTTTTTCAACACAAGCTTTTCTTAATGTCTCTTGCAGCTGGATTGTTCATATTGTCCTTGTAACAGATGTTTGTATTCTAAAAACAATGTCCTTAAGGATACGACAGCTCTCTTGGACTAAGTGCTTTATTTTTTATGATGCGGAAAACCCTTAGTTCATTTAATATTTAGTATGATAGCATGGAGAAGAGATGAATGATTTTACTGTTCTGTTACTATAGCTGTTCTGTAACCATTCCATATATCTAACAGATACTTGGATGTTTTACAGAGTCACTGCAGCTGCTGAATCATTTTGAGTTGTATCTACTAATGTATGCTTTTTTTTACCTTGTTAAATTAGTGTTCGAAAGTTATTTGCTCTTCTCAGGTCACAGGACTGAAAAGATAATCTGTACTTCATTTTAAACCAAAATCATTAATTGATATTCATTCTTTGAGTTGTGGTCTTGAGGAACATTTATCATTGCTAGTTGACTGTGGATAAAGATTGGAACAGTAGTTGGAATTGTGATATTCACATAGCAGAAAAGAAAATGCAGCATTCCAGATGCTAGCCATACAGTCTATCTTTCATAAATATATAGTTAGGCATGAGTGTGCCTAATTCTCTGCTAGGAACAATAGTGAGCTTGGGATTTCCAGTTATATCACGTATTTAGCACATTACAATTTGGTACATAGTGGTGGTTTGAATGTTGTAAATCTAAGCACTTTCATGTCTTCACAGCTCAGAGACCATTGATAATGGCATGGTTAAAAAAAATCTTGTAAATAAATAAATAAGTAAACAAAGAATGATTATTAGGGGACTGGAAAGCAAGCCCTTTGAGGAAAGACTGAAGAATCTGAGCATGCTTAGCTTTGAGAAAAGAAGACTGAGGGGAGATATGATAGCACTTTTCAAATACCTGAAAGGTGGTCATGCAGAGGAGGGGTGGGATCTGTTCTTGATCATCCCAGACTGCTGGACATGTAAAAATGGGCTTAAGATATAAGAAACCAGATTTAGGCTGAATATCAGGAAAAATGTCTTAACTGTTAGAGCAGTACGACAATGGAACTAATCACCTCAAGAGGTGGTAAGCACTCCAACGCTGGAGACATTCAGGAAAAAAATTGGACAACCACCTGTCAGATCTGCTCAGACGTGGATTCCTGCATTGAACAGGCGGTTGGACTCCCTCGCCTTATAGGCCCCTCAATTATTTTATGAGTTTAAGTTGGACAAAAATGGCTTTAAATTCCTGTTAGATGCCTCAAGAAGAAGCAGTTCTCATTTTAGGAGACTTATATAAGCTTTTATTAAGTCACTTGCAGGGAAGCAAGTCTCATTGTAATTAATGAGATTAGTTATAGACATTTACTTGGGACAGAAGTCAAAATAAAAAAAGAGTGAGTCAGTGTGCCCATGTTTTGTGTCAGAGCCTGATTGGTAGTCTGAATTGTTTTGCTCTTGACAGGATATCTTCAGCCAACATGCCAGCAATTCTACAAATTCAGCTAAAAATCTCATTATGTGATCTGAGCAAGCAAGTTATCTCTAAGCCTCATATACCAAGCCTACACATGCACCTATTGCTTTTCTACGTCAGCACAAGTGATTACAATGCCTGAACTGATGCAAATGCATTTCGTTGCAAAAGGGTAGAAGCCTCAGTAGTGGTGGAAAAAAGTATGGATTGTGGAAAAACATCTGGGCTGATTCATATGGACTTATATGTCTTGTAGTCAACAGAAATCAATGTGCATCTAACCAAAACAATCCCACAGCAATTCTTGTATTATATGCAATGTAGTCCTCACCTCATTGTACAAAACAGACACAATTCTTCAAGTTAGTTTTGTCTGGTTTTGTAAGGAAGCAAGGTAGATTCAAGGCTGGATATATTGCACCCTGGTTTGCCAATACCCTATTTCAGTTAGTCTCCCACTGGCAGTAACTTTGATCTCTCTGTTTTTGTACTAGAGAACTCACTAGACCTTTTGTGAAAAGTAGTGATTATGCCCCCAGATGTGCTTGTTTATAGAGCAGCATTGTACAAAGTGGAACGTTTTATATTACTGCTAATTCTGTCATAGCTGTATGGACCTATATTTTGTTGCTGCTTGCAACTAAGTGCTCCCATTTGATTCATTTTAGTTTACATGTTTACTATTCAAAAGTTGATTTGGTGGGCTTACTTTCTTGTTAAGGCTAGTAAAAAGGTATTGGTCATAATCTACACTTCTTTAAATTTATCTTGCCTACTAATATTTTGATTTTGCTGATGACCATATGTTTACTTGTACAAAATATGCTGATTTTGTACAAAAAAAGATAATGATGACCTTAGTTGAAACATTGAAACCTTAGTTGAAACATTGCTTTTACTTATTACCTTGTTTTCACTAGTTTATTTGATAAGAAGCTAATTTGTTTAAAAGGCTTGAAACAAAATTAACTGGATTCACCAGATTCAATTAAGTCCTTTCAGTGACCTTCAGATATATTTCTGGCTTGGATCCCAAATGAATATAAACCCTCTTTTTAATAGTTAAGACACTGATCTGCCTTTGCATCATGACTGAAATTAATGTAATTCCATACACATTAGAGGATGGGCTGGGTTAGTGGTATGCCTTAAATCATTTTCCTTCCTTCCAGATGCTTATGAAGGATAGGTATCAAGGATAGCAATTTACTTGATCATGATTTGCTGACGACAGTCTTCTGCTAAATATTTATTTAAACTAAAACTGTTGTTTGTTATTTTGCAGTGCTGCCAAACTTCTGGACAAGAACATATTCACTGTCAGCACCCCGAATCCACTGCTTCCTTCTCCTGCGGGTCTTCAGCTTGCTCAGCTACAAGCCCAGCTTACCCTACATAGGCTAAAATTGGCTCAGACAGCAGTCACCAACAACACAGCAGCTGCAACAGTCTTGAATCAAGTTCTCTCCAAAGTGGCCATGTCTCAGCCACTGTTCAACCAATTAAGACACCCTTCAATGTTTAATACCCCTCAGGGACATGCTGGAGGGGCTGGTATTAACAGTACTAGATTTCCACCTGGTATAATACATTTTCCAGCACAGAACCATAGTTTGGCAGCACCAAGTGGAGCCTTGGGACCTGTAAGTAATCTTCAAAGTCAGAATCCAAATACAATGGTCATAAACCCCTTTGGAGGTGCAATCTCTCAGACAGCTGGACAACAGGCTGTAATTATGGGTCTAAATAAGCCTAGTGTCTCCTCTGCTACAGGTGGATTTTATGACTATGGTAAACATGTATTTGCTTCTGATGCTGAACAAGGTGGCCAGCATGGATTTGCAACCAGTGGGTCTCATTCAGTTCCAACATCTTCTGGAGGAGGAACATACGGTGGTCCATTTGGTAAACATGACAACCAACCAGGATTTCAGAAAGAGCTTTATGGAGCCACTTCCAACAGCCAGCATACAACTGTTGCACAGCCTTTGACTTTTGCTAGTGATCTGCATAATTCTCATCAGATTATAAATCAAAAAGGAGAGGCAGGTCCTGTGATACACGAAACAGAAACAAGTAATCAGTGGGAAAATCCATCTACTTTCTCTAGCCAAAATAAACCTGACATTATGCCCAGTGCCAGCATGTGGCCATCAGCAAGTGTCTCGTATGAAATAAGAAATGATCTCTACAACCCTGAAGAACCAACGTCTGACACCAAATTTAGTGCTGGTACTCCACCTATTTTCAGCAGAGCCAAAAGCAGTAAGCAAAATTTCAGTAACTCTCAAATGAAACAGAAGCAGGAACCAATTATACCAGATTTGTCAGTGAGACCTCTTCAGTCTCATGAGCTAAATGATTTTCATAGCTTAGCACCTCTTTGCTTCCCTCACATCTGTACATTATGCAATAAGAAGCTCTTTGATCTGAAGGTAAGTTTTTGATACAGGTGAGCCTACTTCTGCCCTTTGAAGTATAGTTTAGCAAATGAACGCTGAGAGTTTCTGGTACCAGTTGTTTCAATGACAAAGCCTTATTAGAGTTATTTAAGGTATTTGTTTTATCTTATGGGTTCTTACTTGGTTCTTGGAAACTCTGACTAACTTCTCAGGAACAATCTGGGTTTCTTTCTTTTCACAAAAAGAGCTGGGTAAATTATATGACCTGTCTAATACTGCTGGAGTTGTATACCTATAACTTTAACAGATTTGGCTTGTTCATACTCCATAGAAAAAACAGTGTCTCCTACTTCGAGGTAGATGTGCATAGACAATAATCTGATGTATGTACATAGAACATCTTTAATATAGAAAAATAAATTATTACTGTAGGGCTTTCTTTATAGCTAAAGGAAATCTTTTGTGAAGCGTATCTTACCTTTAAAACAATCAGACCCCTGGAATACAACCAAGCATTAAAAGAGCAGATAAACTAAAAGAGCAGATAAACATATGTTTTAAAAATACTTTCATTTGTGAATTTTAATGTAACTTGGACAACACAGTACATAACTGTACAGGTAATCGGCAGCTCATAATAAGAACATTTACACATGACAGTGAATGTGACTCAGTTAATTTCTTGGATGCAAACATTTCATATTACTGTAGTTTTAACTTGTTAGGTATGACTGGGGTCTATGCTGAGTTATGTAAATTATGATTTTGGTACTATACACTGTAAGCATGAATGTAATTCTGAATAATTATTGAGTCTTTGATTTGTTGAGTGTTTTCTACTCGCAAGCAAAGTTTGAGATGGTAACTTATTCTTTTCCCTGAAGCATTTTACATACAAGCCATTAGACAGAGAAAATAATTACTTGTGCATAAGGCTACTATTGTCCCTGTTCAAGATATACTACAGCCACAATACAAATCATAATTCAATTTTAATTTTTCTATTTATCCCCAGGTTTCCCATTGGTATGGGAAGTATCGCATATAAATGTACATGCCAGTTTCTCTAGACTCCCTCCAACATCTAGCACTAGTATTTTAGTGATGTGGCTTATCTTTGATGAGCTTAAATACCCTCTGTAGATCATCTTGACAGTATATTGCGAACTAATATGTATACCAACAGTAGCAGGTTTGAACTGGACAAAAGCATCTTGCGTTAGCACAACTGTCAGTACAAACCACTAGTGCTGTGTGAAGAGCTCAGTCTTAGTGTATGATTTGGCATGATGGCTGCATTTCAAAAACAACACACCTTCATTGTTGTGGTCGTTGTGTGTTACACATCTAGGTTTTGCCCTGTGCATGTATAGTGATCTTGGAGAGCTAAAGCAAAAGTGTTTTGGCAGGAGCCCTACCTGGCCACCTGCTGTTATAAATAGCCAAAGCCAGTCCCGTATTTCTGGTGCTTCATTCACAACTCAGATCTCTAGAGACACTGATTCCTGTAGTAATGATTTTTTAATCCTACTTTTACTACTCTTTTGGATCTCCCCTCAGCAAGGCAACTTCTACCTTTCCAGTTTGACTTGGTTTACTTTTACATCCCCTCCTCACATCACAACACTGAAGGCTCTTTTTTAGAAACACATCCAGTGCAGTAGCAAAATTCAACACATCAACAGTATCTCCAAGTGCTTCTTATTGGGTGTGGTCATGAAGTGCCAGCAGTACCAGAACCTCTGTACGTCTGGACTTTGCAACTGCCAGGTCTGCCCCTGAGCATCCTTATGGGAGAAAGTTCTTCAGACATCGGACCAGACAGCTCAGGCTTGAATACTTCCATTGCTTTTGATCTGTTTGTGACCTCCTCCTTCAGCTTAGCAATTATGGGCTTGATCTCCAATATTGCACTTGTCAACACTGAGTCTCCTTCTCTACCCCAAAACTTTTGGCATACCATTTCTTCAAGTGTGCCTTCTCTTACTGTCCAGTTCATAAGAACAAGAAACTCATGCAGGACAAATGGACCAATATTGCCTCTTCCTCTTGGAGCTTCCAACTAACCTCCTCAGGGCGCATAGCTGCTTCAGCACTAGTCAGTCCTTAGCTCCAAACCTGACAGCAACGGCTCTCCTGCTTCCAAGGCCCCCTTTGACACTGAAGGAAGGAGCAGAGAGTGTCCTATCTTCCAGAGCTCCCTTATCATCAAAACTGCCCCACAGGCCATCTACCAGCTTCTTACACAGGCAAGATTATCAATTCCTCAGAATCATCATGGCCTTGATCCTCTTTCCCTAGACTGATACTTCCATCTTGAAAGAATAAGATTCCATCTTATTATCCAATGGGTTGGAAGTCCTCAGCAGACTTCCATTTGCTATTTCAAACCCCCAGGGACCTGTTGGCTTCCTGTGACTGAACGTATCACCTTATTTGTTACTCACTGCAACTGCCACTACCCCACCCAGGGTAGGGATAGCTGGGAGGATATCTTTGATTATAGAATCCATGAACTCCAGACTCCTATTGATACTTGAACTGATCTTTATAAGGGTAGGGGAAAGGGATACAAAGGTTGGTCAGACACTTGGTTCTCCCCATCCTGACTAGTTCACAAGCCCCTCATTGCTTCCAGTTCTCCACCGGGGCCAAGTACCTGTCACTTGGGTGGTGCAGTCTGTGGCTGAAATCTAGTTCTCCACACTGACCTCAGCCAATTGATGCCCTTTAAAGATGATGGGTAATACCAGGCTGATGATTCCTTCTTCATTCATATTTGAGTGTTACACAATTTAAAATTACAGATGTATTACAGTGCAACATTCAGTGGATACCTGATGTACTCACAATGCTTTTCTACTCTTTAGGGAGGCTTCTTCTATGTCCCCCATGCCAGGCTGATGCAAACTCTCAAGTCCTCAAGTTTGTCCTGCCTCCTCAGGATCTGTCGTTGGTGCTCTTTTTGTCGCTTCCACTTCCAGTGGCTCTTTTTGGTTCAGGATGAAGCCAGTACCCTGAGCTTGGTAGGGCATTCAATTTTCCTGGAGTTGATCTCAGAGGGCTGAACAGTAACAGACCTCCCTCACTTCCTTTGCCTTTTGTCTAGGGGAATTGGACCCACTTCCCCATCCAAGGAAGAATCCAGTGGGTAGTCCTCCTCGAGGGCACAGAAGATAGAACTCCTCTGCAGCTTCTGCTCACCTTTCCCTCTCTGAGTCCATAGAGGGTGGACCTCTTTTTTTCCTCCTCTTCCTTTAAGGCCAGGTCCTGCCAACTGGTGTAGCTCATCAACCTCTGCCTCCTTTCTCCACCTGGGGCTTCAGTCCTGCTGTCTATGACATTGGGCCACCCTGTTGAGAGGGTCTCCATGAAGTCCCCTGGGGAGCATCTGATGCAGATGGCCTACCAGGGACAACAGGAGTGTTTCCCTCACACTCATCTACTGCCTTTTGATTTTGAGCCACCTCTTGGAACCAGTGTCAATCTCATTCTTGTTCTCCGATGCATAACCACTATTCCTAGTCTCCCATTTTGAGGCTCCATCTGGCATCAACATCAAAACTCTCTACCCTCTTCCTTCTCTTGATGTTCTCCAGGTCTCCATTGCACTTACCTTTATGCCTACAACGATCCCTACAGCTGGTACCAACCACCTATCTTTAGTCAGTATATGCTTCATCCTCCTTACCTGGCCCTTTACCTGAACACTAACAGGCCTCTTCACTGACCTACCTGGCATATCCCACAGTATTGACCTTGCATTTTCAGCTTCTGATACCGCCGTCTATAGCAACTGCCCAACAGTTACATAAGCTGACTTGGTGCAGGCTACTATGACTGGAACCTCTCTCTCCTTATATAGAATGCTTATTGAGAATGCTTTCCCCAATGGTTGGCCAGGATGACAGTATCTCCACTTCCTTCTCGTCTCTCAACCATCTCTCCCCTCCCTCTCCAAATGCTCTGGTGGAGAACAGAACACACTCTCAACTGTAGATAACATCCAGCCGTATGCTGACCAACTTTGTCATATTGCAGTTGTTTTAGACCTTGAGGTCAGTGCTCCACCAGACATTGTTACAGACTCTATTTTTCATTATAAAACCCAACCACTGGTGGCTATTCTTGTTCTATCATCACTCCTCTACAGTGCTCACCAGTTATAGTGTACTGTACTCTTTCTTCCGTCACCCCTACTTCCAGGAAGATTGAAAACCTTTATGAACTATTGGAAGAGGACTGCTCTTTCATTTTGAAACACCCTCTGCCAACTTCAATCATCATTGAAGTTGCTCAGGGCAAATCCAGAAGCAAACTGCGCTGACAAAGAGAGCAGAAAACATCATGCCTTAGGGCATAAAGTTTACTCCTTTGGTGCGTTTTCTCTTAGGTTGCTAACTATTAGATTTGCATGGGGAACTATCAACAGTTCCTCTGAGAGCAGATCACCCCTATCATTGACAAGCTGGGTGATGTCTTTCTGGCTGCTTTTTTTTACATTGGTACTCATTGCCTTGCTGCCTAGCAAATTACCACTGCCTGTTACATGACTGACTGCAAGGCCAAGATGCTGGCAACAACAGTCACCTTATGCCACCATGCCTGGCTCCTTCCTCCTGGCTTGTACTTCAATGAGGCAGGATTATTGTACAAGGACACAATTAAACCACAGTCAGAAAATGAGAACACATCAAGAGAAATGGCTATTGTTATGCCTTTTAACAGTATCTCAAACATCATTCATTCAATCTTTATTAGGGTAATTGACCAGCATAGTATCTCAAACATCACTCATCCTGGTTCTTCTGACCATAGGCTGGCCCCACCACATTATCCTATCACAGCCTAGCAGCTTTACCCCCATTCTACTACTTCTTCCTTCAAGCACCAGCTTCCAGATGCACAAAGAAAGAGAGAAATGAAAAAGCAAGGATGTAGCATCTCAACAACCCGAGGAGCCGAGAATCAGCCAACCTGCCCCATATTTTTCTGTCTTCCAGGCTTGTATTGGGCTAATTAGTTATCTGCTTGCCCATCAACAAAAACTGATCTACCGTACCTGTTCACTTTTTTCCCCCTAAATGGTGAAGCTAATGGAAATGGTCTTTTAAAATGAAGGATGAACTAACTATATATTGACTTGCAGAGTTTAAATTAGGTCATCAGATTTATGTGGATCAGATCCACACCAATTGTAAAACTAACCATCTGTTCTGCTAGCTGTACCATGTTTCAAATTACAAAATCCTATTTCCTCATAAATTTTTTAATAGTGTGGAAGCTTCCATAGAAATGAACAGAGTCTCCTAATGTTTGTTGTTTATAGGATATATTACATATAGCTATTGTGTTTATTTTCTTCCATTCATTTGTTACATTTCTCAAAATTTCCACCTAGGACTGGGATCAGCACATTAAAGGAAATCTTCATATTCAAAAATGCATGGCACTCTCAGAAAAGTGAGTATTTTAGTAAAACACCTTTGAGTTAAAGTTTAATCTGATTAGTTTTTATTACCCTTTTTAAAAAAAAATTGTTACTGGTACTAAAAATAATCTTAGACTTTAATACAATGCAGATGTGAATTGTAATGTAAACTGCAAACAAATAAAGATTTGTGTTTGTACATTTGCATGAGGACAACATACATGCACACCTATATGTTTGTAAATATCAAGATGTAGCCTCAAATATCGGGGTTCCTATTGTTTGTCTATCCACTGAAGCCTTTGGAACAAGATTTCTAAAGGAAAGCAAAAGTGTGCTGTTCTTCATGGTCTCTGTGAATGCACACTAATGGGTTAAGCCTGCACCTGCGCAGACATCTCTGGAATATTCTAGAACTTAAAGCTGTTAAGAAATGCCCCGCCCCCTCAGCCCACGAAGTCCACCTGCCCTCAGAGTTACCTCAGTTCTTTTTTGCTGCCGCTGCATGAGATCTCTTCTTCGAGCTGCTGCTCTTCTATCATTCTACAACTCCTAAAAAGAACACAATTTTCACTAATCTTTGTCTTTCCTTGCATCTAAATAGCAAGAGACTTTATCCAAAGCCTCGTTCCCCTTCCTTCCTTGGCCATTTATGGCACCCCCCATTCAAAAAGTGTGCTAAGTGCCCTAATAAGATCGCCTCTACAGATGGCCATAAAACCTGCCTATTTTGCCTGGGAGAATCCCACCAGACCGCTTCCTGCTCGATCTGTAAGAGCTTTGGGAAACAGGCACTTAAACTTAGAGAACAATGGCTGCGATCTTTTATCTGGCAACAGTCCCTCCAGCCCCCTCCGATTATGGAGCCCTTGCCCAGCGCGGAGATTCCAGCTCATGCTGCACATGTTGCTTCTCCAACCCCTTCCAAGGCATCTCAAGTATCCAAACACAAACCCACCATAAAATCTGAGACCAAAACAGCCCCTGCAGCCAAACCTGCTATGACTTTGACCCAAAAAAGAAGAAAAAAAATCTTCTGACTCACATATTCCGCCACCAAGGGATTTGCCAGTACAGGACCAACCTACCATCCAAATCTATTCCTCGGAGGATGCACTCACAGTTCCCTCCGCTCAGCCTGAGTCTCCCATCCTGGCTCACTTTCCAACTTCACCTGGTACAGCAGAGGTTACCCTGGTATAGAAATTGCTCCATTCAAGGCCAGTCTCCACCGCTCACTCTGCTTCATCCAGTGAGCACGACTCTGTACCACTTCCTCCACCCTCTCCTCCCAGGAAGAGGCTAAAGAAGGATCAACATCATATGGATCAAGATGAGGAAGATGACAGACCCATAACACCTTCTGGGTCATTTGTCTCCCGAGAGCCACGGAAAAAGCATCGTTGTTGTTTAGTCGTTTAGTCGTGTCCGACTCTTCGTGACCCCATGGACCAGAGTACACCCGGTCCTCCTATCTTCCACTGCCTCCCGGAGTTGTGTCAAATTCATGTTGGTTACTTCGATGACACTGTCCAACCATCTCATCCTCTGTCATCTCCTTCTCCTTCTGCCTTCACACTTTCCCAGCATCAACGTCTTTTCCAGGGAGTTCTCTCTTCTCATGAGATGGCCAAAGTACTGGAGCCTCAGCTTCAGGATCTGTCCTTCCAGTGAGCACTCAGGGTTGATTTCCTTTAGAATTGATAGGTTTGTTCTCCTTGCAGTCCAGGGGACTCTCAGCACCACAATTCAAAGGCATCAATTCTTCGGCGGTCTGCTTTCTTTATGGTCCAGCTCTCACTTCCAGACATCACGACAGGAAAAACCATAGCTTTGACTATTCGGACTTTTGTTGGCAGGGTGATATCTCTGCTTTTTAAGATGCTGTCGAGGTTTGTCATCGCTTTCCTCCCAAGAAGCAGGCGTCTTTTAATTTCATGGCTGCTGTCTCCATCTGCAGTGATCATGGAGCCCAAGAAAGTAAAATCTGTCACTGCCTCCATATCTTCCCCTTCAGTTTCCCAGGAGGTGATGGGACCAGTGGCCATGATCTTAGTTTTTTTGATGTTGAGTTTCAGACTGTTTTTTGCACTCTCCTCTTTCACCCTCATTAAGAGATTCTTTAATTCCTCCTTACTTTCTGCCATCAGAGTGGTATCATAAAAGAGTCAGACTCTATGACTCCCCGGAGTGCTCTGAACCCGTTTACCGACGCTCTCAATACCGAGCTCATTGGTACCGTCCAGCCAAGCTCAAGTATTATCGGAACCATCGTCATCGTAAACATTATTATTACTACGACTCTGACACTTCAGACTCATATTTTTCCCCATGGTACCATCATCGGTACAGGGACGACTGCCGATGTTTGTCTTCCTCGGACTCTGACTTGGTACCATCATCTCCAGTACTGAAACGCAAGTCTTGCAAATGGCAACCCGACTCACGTACCCAGTCAGTACCATCTAAGAACTCTTGAGCCACGGTACCATCCTGATGCTCCCGTTCGCATTCAGTACAAGAACACACTCAATCTTCGGATAGTAGACACTCTAGTCAACTCCAACAACATGTTGCCTCGATACCACAAACTACCCCTCCGGTACCACAACCCACATCGGTACCGGCTCAACAAACCTCTTCCAAATTAAGGCATGCCACCTCTGTACCAACACCTTCACGGTACGATACTGTCTCTCCAGCACCCTCTATCTGCTCATCCATGTCTAATTCCTCCCATTCCTCCATGGTACAGGACTCTCCTCCCAACCTCCCCACACCTAATTCTGATTCCAGTGATCATCATCCTCCAACTCCATACGATGACTTTTCCGCTTACTAACCACTAATCCTAAGGATTGCCAAAGCCATGGAACTTGATGTCCAACAACCTTCGCAATCTCAGTCAGACAAAGTATACGAGGATATTAACACTCAACAATGTTTACCTTTCAGCATGAGCTTCATTCCTTTTCTGCTAGAATTGGCTAAACAAATCTGGACGAAACCCTCGTCCATACCACAGATGTCTTGCAAGGTGGAGAATTTTTACAGGACACATGGAGATGCAACTGCATTTCTCTTCAAACATCCGCCACCTAATTCTCTTATCGTTGACGCCACCCTAACAAGGGTCCGTAATAGGTCCTCCACTACCCCCAGCAACAAGGAGGGTAGAAAATTGGACATTGCAGGGTGCAGAGGATACTCCCTGGCATCATTCAATCTGTGGGCTGCAAATTACATAGCAACAATGGGAGCATACCACCGCTACCTTTGGAATAAGGTTCTGCCATCTCTCCAGTCAGCCTCCGGAGAATATAAGACTCAACGACTAGCTTTCCATCGAGAAGCCATGGCACTTGCGAGGCAGGAAAGAATCACTGCCAGACATATTATTGATTCCTCTTCCAGACAACGGGGTTTTTTTTTGCATTTTTTTTGCATTTTTAAAAATATATATACACATATCCATACATAGACATATATATACACACATATGCCTAAATCTCTATCTACAAACGATACATACTGTAGAGCTTAGCCTACAAGCCTTTTATATAGTAACACATTTCTTTCAGCAGTGTCTCCTCATTATTCCTTTTGGTCACTTACTTTCTATTTATTACAAAGTTTTTGTTTTCCACCATTTGTAGAACATGTTCCAGCTTTCATAGTAAGTTGATTTTTCTTGCCCTTTTAGTCTCTTTGTAAGTCTATCCATTTCTGCGCACTCTAGTATTTTTTTGATTATCAATTCATCTTTTGGTGGGTCTCCCTCCTTCCATACTTGTGCCCATGCTAATCTAGCAGCTGTAAGGACATGTGATATTAAGTAGTAACTTTGCTTATTTATATTATTTGGTATTAATCCCAATAAAAAAGTTTCTGGTTTAAATTGTATTTCTTGCTTAATCATTTGTTTAATCCATGTATACATTTTGACCCAATATTTCTTTGCAATATCACATGTCCACCATGTGTGGTAATAGGTTCCTTCTTGTTTTTTACATTTCCAGCACTTATTCAAAATATTGGCAGAAATTTTTGCAAGTCTGGATGGAGGGAGATGCCATCTATAAAACATTTTGTACAGATTTTCCTTATAAGACATTGCTAATGTTAATTTAAGATTTTTAGTCCACATTTGTTGCCATTTCTCAAGTTCAATACTATATCCAAAATTTTTTGACCATTTTACCATTGTTTCCTTAACCTCCTCATCTTGAGTGTCCCGTTGTAATAAAAACTTGTATGCTTTTTGAATTTGTTGTTTTTCTGTAGTGAGTAGTATTTTATCAAGTGCTTTGTATTCACTATAAAATCCTCGTGTTTTTTTTATCTTGATTGTAAATCGATTGCAGTTGTAGTTGGGGCCACCATGAAAAAGTCAGTCCTTGACTCTCTAGTTGATCTTTTGTCTTTAATAGTCCTTCCTCATTTAGGAGCTCGTTATAAGTCGTTATTTTCTCAAATTTCAATAGATTTGGGTGTGTGAATGCTTCCATCGATGAGATCCACCTAGGAGTTTTCATATATATTTTACATTTAATTTTTCCCCAGACTTTTAGTAAAGAATTTCTTATTATATTTCTCTCGAAGTATTTATGGGTTTTTGCTTTCCCATACCATAAGAAGGCATGCCAGCCCACCTGAAGGTCATGTCCTTCTAAATATAGTATTCTTTTGTTTTTTAATTTTATCCACTCCTTAATCCAATTCAGAACACTCGCTTGATAATATAAATTCCAATTCGGTAGGCCAAATCCTCCTCTTTCTTTTGCATCTTGTAACAGTTTACGTTTAATTCTGGGTTTCTTCCTTTGCCATATAAATTTTGTAACTAAAGTATTTAACTCTTGGAAAAATTTCTGCTTTAATTTAATTGGTAAGTTTTGAAAGAGGAAAATTACTTTTGGAAGGATGTTCATTTTGATCGTTGCAATTTTACCTAGAAAGGATAATTGTAATTTCTCCCATCTTGTCAGCTCTTGTTTAATATGTTCCAGGAGTTTCCCATAATTGTCTTCCTTTAATGAGGAACCTCTAGCAGTCAAATTTATTCCTAAATATTTTACTTTCTTGGCTATTTGAATTCCTGTCTGGGATGTAAGTTGAGTCTTTTGTTCCTGAGTTAGATTTTTGGTTATAAATGTTGTTTTTTCTTGGTTTATTTCTAGTCCAGCTACATGGCCATATTCCTTTATTTGCTGAAGTAAATTTGGGGCTGTTTCCACTGGATTTTCCAGAATAAAGACCAAATCGTCCACAAATGCTTGGAGTTTGTATGTTTCATCTTTAATCTTTGTTCCTTGTATTTCTTCATTTTTTCTTACTTCTCTATTCAGTATTTCCAATGAAAGAATAAAGAGTAGAGGAGAGAGTGGGCACCCTTGTCGTGTACCTTTAGTAATTTCGATTTTGTCTGTTCCTTCTCCATTTACGATTATTTTTGATATTTGCCTTGTGTAAATTGCTTTTATCATGTTTAGAAAGTTTCGTACAACGTCCATGACCTCCAATTGTGTTTTTATAAATTCCCAGTTTAGATTGTCGAAAGCTTTTTGGGCATCTAAAACTAAAAGCGCCATTTGTTTTTCTGGGTGTTCTTCATAATATTCTAAGATATTTATTATTGTTCTTATGTTGTTCTTTAATTGTCGTTTGGGGAGGAAGCCATTTTGATCTTCATGTATGAATTGTACTAAATATTTTTTCAATCTTTCCGCCATGACACTTGCAAATATTTTATAGTCTACGTTAAGTAGTGAAATTGGCCTATAGTTCCCTATTTGAGTTAGATCTGTTCCTTCCTTAGGTAATAGTGTGATGTTTATTTCCAGCCAGGTTTCCGGAATCGCTGCTTCTTTTAATGCTTGATTACACACCTTTTTTAGTGGTTCCAATAATTCTTCTTGAAATATTTTATAGTATTCCGCGGGGAGTCCATCTGGACCAGGAGTTTTCTCATTTTTTTGCTTATTTATATTTTCCATTATTTCCATCTTTGTTACTTCAGCATTCATCATCTTTTTTATTTCTTCTGGTATTTTGGCGAGATTTGCTCTTTCCAAATAGTTTCTTATCTTCTTCTCATCTACTACTCGCGCTTTATAAAGATTGGTATAAAATTCCTTTATTATGTTATGTATTTGGCTTTTCTGAGTTTGTAGTACACCTTTTTTGTCTTTTATTCTATTTATTAATCTTTTTTCTTTTTGTTTCTTCAATTTATATGCTAGCCAGCATCCTGGTTTGTTTGCATTTTCGAAGAAATCTTGCTTTGCGGCCTTTATTTGTTGTGCCATTTCTTCTGTTTCTATAAGATTCATTTTATGTTTCAGGATGTTCATTTCTTTTTTCACCAATTTGTTGTTAGGGTTGTTTTGTAGCTCTAGTTCCAACTTCTTGTGTTCTTCTTTCATATTATTGTATCTCTGTCTTTTTGTTTTATTCCTTTTGATTATATATGATATTGCCAATCCACGGAATACCGCTTTTGCTGCATCCCATATCGTCTGTGTCGAAGTGTGTTGTGTTTCATTTTCTTTGAAATAGTGTTTCATTTCTTTTTTCGCATTATTTATAAATTCTTGTTCTTTCAGGATCTTTGTATTGAGTGTCCACCTTCCTTTTTGTTTCACTTCTCCTTTCCTGGTAATTTTAAGTGGGTTATTGTCTGCCCATATGTTTGTTTGTATATTTACTTCCTCTATTCCTATCCTCAACCCAGATGTTGTCCATATCATATCGATCCTGGACCAGGATTCATGTCGATTTGAGTAGAAAACATATTGTAGCTTGTCTTCATTGTGTCTTCTCCAAGTATCTTCCAGTCTAAGCTCTTCTGTCATTTGGAAAAATATTTAGGGTAGTGTATTTCTTTTCTTTTTCCCTTTATGATTCTTTTTGTAGTCTTTTACTGGATCCACTATGGCGTTGAAGTTCCAGACAACTGTTATCAGCCATAGCCTTGCAAAGGCATGCCTGGCTCAGATCTGCCCAAATTCCTGATGACGTCCAGCTCCAAATTGAAGACTTACCCTTCAATGGCTCGGGCCTCTTTGACAATAATACAGACAACGTCCTCGAAAAGCTGCAGAAATTAAAGAAAACTACACAATCATATAATACATTACCATATTACAAGTTGCAACAGCCCCAATGCCACTGCCCTCACTCATACTACCAGCCTAAACCATACTATGACAAAACCAGTTACTCCACCCAGGCCTCCTCCTCTTACTAACCCAGAACCACTTTTCAGCGTCAGTATCCCAAACAGTCCTTTCGCCAATCTGTCAAGAAGCAGAAGCAGAATCTTTCACTCATGTCTTTACCCTCTTCCACCACAACCTCTCACTCGACTTTCCGCCCACCTATAATTATCAACATTAATCACCGCAGGCACCTGGGTACTTACCATTGTTGCCACAGGCTATGCCATCGAGTTCATCTCCATACCACCATCCACCGTCCTTCTTCTAGAAATAAAATCCCTTCTGTCAAAAGATGCCATCAGTCCTGTCTCTCCTTCAGATCATCAAAGCGGATCTTTCCCCCATTACTTTACAGTCCCGAAACGAGATGGAGGACTAAGACTTATTATAGATCTTTGACATCTAAATTACTACATCTTTACACAACATTTCTGTATGGTGACGTCGGAGCGAATTCTCCCTATTCTACAACAAGGCATCTGGTTCACCTCCATAGACTTAAGTGATGCATACTTTCATATAACCACTTGCCAGGATCATTGCAGATTCCTCCGGTTTGCCGTAGGAGACCAGGTCCATGAATTTGCAGCCTTACCATTCGGCCCCTCCATGGCTCCAAGGGTGTTTACCAAGTGTATGGTGCTTGTGGTGGCCCACCTTTGCACCCTGGGCATCTCAATATACCCTTACATAGACAACTGGCTGCTTGTGTCGCCGTCCCCATGGCAGGCAGTCACAGATGTTTGTACCACCATCTCTCCTCTCGTGGACCTCGGCCTACGGGTAAACAAAACCAAATCAGTTCTCCATCCAACTCAACGCATCACTTACATAGGAGCCATTCTCAACTCTGTCAAAGCAAGAATATTTCTCCCTCGAGAAAGGATAGTAAAGCTTCACTCCCTCATCACTCATTTCTGTCCAAACTCCTGTGTCACGGCTCACTCCACTCAGTGCTTGCTTGGCCTCATGGCCTCCACAACATAAACCATATTGCATGCCAGACTGAAGTTACGCACCCTCCAGTCCTGGTACCACACACTCTTCGACCCCATGATGGACCCTCAGTGAAAACTCCTCAAGGTCTCCCCCAGCTCAGCTCAGTTGGTGAGACAACTCGGACAACCTACTCATCGGTCGTCCTTTTGCTCCTCTCCAACCATCTATCCAAATAACCACAGATGCGAGCTGGGGGGCACACTGCAACAAGCACTCCATCCATGACACCTGGACTGCCACAGAAGTCTCCTTGGACATAAACAACCTGGAGCTTCTAGCCATATTCAAGGTATGCAGGGCCTTCGAACCACTCATCATAAGCAACGTCATCCAAATAACAACCGACAACATGACAGTGTTGTTCTATGTCAACAAGCAGGGAGGCACCCACTCCCCCCAGCTCCTATACCTTGCAGTGCAGTTTTGGGAGTGGTGCATGGAGTGGCACATCTTCCCAGTGGCGGTCTACATAGCCACACATGACAATGTCATAGTGGACCAGTTCAGCTGCAAGTGGACTCAGATTCACGAGTGTTCCTTTCATCAGCCGACCTTTCTACACCTTTGCAACCTCTGGGGACAACCCGAGGTTGACGTCTTCACCACTCCTCAAAACGCCAAATGCTCCAGAGCGGGCACCGGCCAAGGATCTCAGGGAGACGGACTGATGATGGACTGGTCCACCAACTTCCTCTACCCCTTTCCACCCATTCCTCTGATACTCAGAACCATATCAAAGATCATGTGCAAACAGGCGAATGTGATCCTCATTGTCCCGTGGTGGCTGAGGCAGCCGTGGTTCACTACCCTGTGCTCCATCAGCATCAACTGCCTCCATCTGCCCCTGATACCAGACCTTATTACTTAACACCAGGGATGGACCTATCACCCTGACCTCCAAACGCTACAACTCACCATGTGGAGGATCAAGGCTTGATAGAAAATATCCTGGCACATTCCCGCAAGCCATCCACCACTAAACTGTATTCATACAAGTGGGCTACCTTTCTCCGTTTTGCTAAATGTTACGATTTACCTACAAAGCCAACTACCCTCAATGCTGTTGTCCAGTTCCTCATGCATCTGTTTGATCAACAACTATCCTTATCAACCATTAAAGTCCATCTTTCTGCCATTATTGCATACCAACCTAAGACTGCGACGCTACCATGATTTTCAGGCACCCTACACTCAAACGATTTTTGAGAGGTGTAGCTCACATGTGTCCTCCTGCTCCACAACCCACTCCACAATGGTCACTCTCCCTTGTCCTCCACTACCTCTTGAGGCCACACTCTGAACCTCTTGCCACTGCCTCGGAACACCGACTCTCCCTCAAAACTCTGTTCCTCGTGGCAATCACCTCTGCAAGGAGAGCATCTGAACTTGCAGCCTTGAGAATTGACAAACAATTTCTTCATTTTCACCCAGACAAAGTTACCTTATTTCCGGACATTTCTTTCTTACCTAAGATAGTTTCTAACTTTCATCTTTCACAACTGATTGTACTTCCTGCCTTCTTCCCGTCACCCTTGTCAGACCTTGAAAGGTCTCTTCACATGTTGGACACTAAGAGAGCCTTGGCATTCTATTTGTCTCGGACTGCTTCCTTCCAAAGGTCCAAAAGGCTCTTCATCACCCTCCACCCACCTCACAGAGGATCCTATATCTCCTCTCAGACTTTGTCATGGTGGATGGTATCAACAATTAAATTGGCATACCAGCTCACCAGAAAACCTTTGCCTGTCAACATCAAAGCACACTCAGTCAGAGCCACTGCTACCTCTGCAGCATTTTTGCATGGCATCCCGATTCCAGACATTTGTAAGGCCGCCATGTGGTCTACACCATGTACCTTCACTGCACAACTTCAGATTGGACTTAGAGCGAAGGCAGATGCATCCTTTGGGAGGGCAGCTCTTTCATCTATCCTTCAGTGATGTCCCTCCTCCTCTGAGGTAAGCTTGTCAGTCACCCATTAGTGTGCATTCACAGAGACCATGAAGAAGAAAGAGATTACCTACCTGTAACTCTGGTTCTTCGAGTGGTCCTCTGTAAATTCACACTTCCCACCCGTCCTCCCCTCTGTCAGTCACTTCTGTATCTACTGATGCAGCAGCGGGCTGTTACCAGAACTGAGGTAACTCTGAGGGCAGGTGGACCTCGTGGGCTGAGGGGGCGGTGCATTCCTTAACAGCTTTAAGCTAGAATATTCCGGAGATCTATGCTCAGGCGCAGACGTAACCCATTAATAAGAATTCACAGAGGAGCACTCGAAGAACCAAAGTTACAGGCAAGTAACCTCTCTCAGCCCCATAGTTCTTAAAGCACTTTCTGGGCAGTCTACAATTTTATTATGCAGGCTCTATATTGCCTGTCGAGCAAGCTGGGTACTCAGTTTATCAACTTGGAAGGATGGAAGGTTGAGTCAATCTCAAGCCAGCTACCTGAGCCCAGGATCAAACTCAGGTCATGAGCAGAGTTTTCACTGCAGTACTGCAGTTTAATCACTGTGCTTTGAGCTCATGAGACATATGTTGGGGCTTTTTTGGTGGTTGCTGTGAAGTTAATGAACTCCTTACCAAGGAAGGCCTGGCCTCCTTCTTGTTTTCTTCATGTCTGTAGACCATTATATTCAGGTAGCACTATAGCACCTCCCCTTGCTGCTTAAAGAAAAGTCTTATGTACCTGATTGTTTGAAATATGTAGTCATGAGCCCTGAAAAACAGTGTAGGGTGTATCCAAATCAGAGAATGGGCTGAGCCACTTTTAATTTTATTGCATTGTATTTTATTTCAACTTATATACCATCCCATAGCGCAAAGTACTCTTTGGGTGGTTCATAGCATAGGCATATGAACAACAGAGAATAATACAAATACATACCCTATTTTAGCTCAGTCTTTTCCCATGGGACAGACTATGAACCTCTAGACAAATGTGATGTGCATGTGGAGAGGGCAGGAATGCAGCTGGGGATTGATAAATAAATAGCCAAAGAATATCTTACCACCTTGAAGAGCTTCAAATCTTAAGGGCCAGATTAACTGCATCCAAGAGTACTGAAGGAATTGGTTGAAGAACTCTCGGAACCGCTGTCCATTATTTTCTTGAAATCATGGGAAATGGGTGAGGTGCCAGATGACTGGATGAGGGCCAGTGTTGTCCCTATCTTCAAAAAGGTCAAAAAAGAGGAACCTGGGAACTACTGGCCAATCAGTCTGTTGTCAAACCCAAGGAAAAATCTGGAACAACTCATGAAACAGTCTCTATACAAGCACCTAGAAAACGATCCAGTAGTAACTAGAAGCTAATACGGATTTGTCAAGAACAAATCCTGCCAGATTAATCTGATCTCATTTTTTGATCAGGTAACCTCCCTGATAGACAGATGGAATGTTGTGACTTCAGCAAAGCTTTTGACCAAGTGCCTCATGGTATCCTGATTAGAAGCTAAGGTGTGGGCTGGACAGATGAAGAGGGTGATGATTAATGCCTCCTTCTCCAACTGGGAGGAAGTAACAAGTGGGGTAGCCCAAGGCTCAGTCTTGAGTCCAGTGCTCTTCAACATTTTTGTTAATGACTTGGATGAGGAAGTGCAGGGAATGATTGTCAGATCTGCAGATGATACAAAATTGGACAGAATAGTGAATACCCTGGAAGACAAAAACAAAATTCAAAATGATCTTGATAGGCTGGAGCACTGGGCTGAAAACCACAGAATGAAATTCACAGTGCAACGTACTGTGCCTCAGAAAAAGAAACCAATGCACAGTTGCAAGATGAGAATATCTGGCTCAGCAATACTACAAGCAAGAATGATCGTGGACTTGTCATAGATCACAAAGTGAATATGAGGGAACAGTGTGATGTGGCTGCAAAAAAAGGCAAATGCTATTTTAGGCTGCATTAATAGAAGTATAGTTTCCAAATCCCGCGAGGTGCTGGTCCCCTTCTATTCAGCACTGGTTAGGCCTCACCTTGAGTATTGTGTCCAGTTCTGGACACCACACTTCAAGAAGGATGCTGACAAATTGGAACAAGTTCAGAGGATGGTGGCAAATCAGGGGGCTGGAAACCAAGCCCTATGAGAAAGAATTGGGCATGTTTAGCATTGAGAAAAGAAGAGAGAGGTGATATGCTAGCACTTTTCAAATATTTGAAAGAGGGGCAGGATCTATTCTCAATCGTCTCAGAGTGCAGGACACACAACAATGGGTTCAAGTTACAGGAAGCCAGATTTTGGTTTAATATCAGAAAAATCTTCCTAAGTGTTAGAGCAGTACAACAGTGGAACCAGTTACCTTGAGAGGTGGTGAGTACTCCAACACTGGAGGCATTAAAGAGAAACTTAGACAACCACCTGGCAGATATCCTTTGATTTCTATTCTTGCTTCAAGCAGAGGGTTGGACTTGATAGCCTTATAGATGCCTTCCAACTTCACTATTCTATGATTCTATCGCTGAAATTTTGACTGTCTTTTCTACCCGCCATCTATAGTCTTCCTGATTTATAACACCATATTCTAGTAAATGCTCTTGAGCTGTGACTTATAAAATCAATTTGACAGGTGATCTTTTTGTATCTCTTCTAGCAACAACAACCCCAAGCATTTAAACCAGGACTCTGTTCCCCTAAATAGCTCACACGACAGTCTGTTACTTGAGCAAGTCAAACATTTCAGAAGCTTTTAGGATATATAACTGGCACTGTGTAAAAGAAGCCCCTTTAGTTTATATGAGTGATTTCTGCAAATGATCTCTTCTGGTCAGTTTACCAAGGTGCTCTTATAAAAGACTCAGAAGTGTGAAGGCAGGAGGAGAAGGGGACGACAGAGGATGAGATGGTTGGACAGTGTCATCAAAGCAACCAACATGAATTTGACCCAACTCCAGGAGGCAGTGGAAGACAGGAGGGCCTGGCGTGCTCTGGTCCATGGGGTCACGAATAGTTGGACACGACTAAACGACTAAACAACAAAAGCTCCTTAATGGGAAAATGCAGTAAATAAATCAAAGAAACAAATAACATGTGTTCTAGTTTTCCTGAGTTTCAACCCTTTTTTCCTTTCTAGGACTAACACTAAGTGTGTATTCAGTTCGGCAGAAGGACTGTTGCACTCTTCTTCTCTGAATAACACACCCGTGTTTAATCTTTCCAGTGCTGAAGGTAAATTTAAATTAAAATTTTAAAAAATATATAGCTGGTATTCAGTTGTAGGAAGTACACATTTTTCACTGTTTGTTTATGGGTACAAAGCCTAATGGTTATATATTAGAATGTTTATGCTGGAAATGTTTTGTTTCTGATTGCTGACTTCTTTGATCTTGTTATCTGTTATCTGCTGATATTACATTCCTACCATTGGATTAGTTAGTTCTGTTTACTGCTTGTGACTTTTCATGTTCTTTCTATTTTAATATTGTTTGTTGTGTTCATGATTATTTTTAAATATTTGTTTGCTACTCTGGAAAGTCTTGAATTTGAAAACTATTTGATTTCCTTTATGTCATTAAAATCCTTTAAATAAATAGATAAATAAACTGAGTTTGGAAATTTAGAAAGTCTAAACATCTAAAGCAATTGTCTTTAGGATCCCAGCTAAAAATGTCAAAAAGCACAAACCATGGCCATTTCATTGTAGCAGTTTCCTTGCAACACACCACAGAGAGAGTTTTAGCAGTCAAACTCTACTGGGTGACATAAGAAGATAGTATTTGTCCACACTCACGCATTATCCCCAGGTATTCTGGGTTTGTTCTGGGTCATTCTGATAAACTATTTGTTGCAGATTTGAATAGATCATTCTAGTATTGGTGTCCACACCAGGGGAGGGTATTTGTTGCTGGATATACCTGTTGGATATGCCCAAACTGTACCTAATACATACACATCTAAAATAGCTCCCTAAGGTCTGACTGTGAATTTAGATTTCTCTCCCCTTTTGCCTATCTTCTGAGCCCTTTCTATGCCTAACTCACTCTCCCTTAACTTGCTCTTTTTCATTCCTTGCCCACTATTCTTAGACCTTCATGTTAAACTTTTGAATATTAATTCTTTTCTTCTTAGTTTTCATTTTTGAACTGTGTTACAGTGCAATATCATTAAAAAAAAATTAAAAAGCAGAAACCAGAACAGCTGATACCTTCTCTGCCCTCTTCCTGCCCCCTTCCCTGTCTTCTCCTTCCCTCCCTGTTTTACTTGTCCATAATTCTCAAACTTTGGGTTATGGTACAAAAAAGAATATATATAATGTTCACTAATAAATGTTGGTTTGTGCTACAAAAAAGAAAGCAGAACAGCTGGTGTCTTCTCTGTCCTCTCCCCACCTGCTTTACTGTCCTGCCTTCCCTCACTTACTGCTTGCCATTCCCAAATCTTCACCTTTTGGTGACAATGTTTTTCCAGGTTTGTTTTTATTTTTCTTTTTTTTTTTTTTTAGTGTTCACTTTTGTGTTATGGTATAAAAGAGCTAACATAAAACACACACATGCAAGAGAACGTGATATTTCAAGAAAACTGAAAATAAGAGACAGTAAGCCCTTTCTCTCGGTCCCACCACCCTCACAGCAGGTTGCTTTCAAATATATTTTTACTATTGAATTTATTTACCATTTTTAATATAACACTTGTATAATTCTTTTTAAATATTTGAAAACATTTTTAGTTTTTAAATACATATTGTCTTTTTAATTATGTAAGCTGCCTTTCATCATTATATACTAGTAAGCCTGAACCACAGGTGGGACATTTTGTTGTTTTTGAATTACAGTTCCCAGAATCTCATAATGAGCATGATCAGTAGCCATGCTGCCTCTGGAATTCTGGGAGTTGCACTCCAAAAGCAAGAACCCTGAACATTTCCCAGCTGTGGTCTGAGCTGATGGAGAATGATAGGGAAGTATGAGATCATAGAGGAAACCTCAATGGAAACATTGATCACTGTGCAGAAGCTATGAAAGTGTGTTCTGGTCAGTACATCTAAACACCACACTTTGGCATGTAGAGCAGAACAGTATACCAAACAGTTCAGCCCAAATGATCAGTCCGTTCCTTCCTTTATGGGGAAAAATTACAACATGCAAAGCTTTCAGTTTAGGAGAAAAAAGAAATTTGAGATATGACAGATGTTTGTGAACATTTATATGTTTTCCCCCTTTCTTACTGTACAAGAACCTATAGTCATGCAGGGAAGTTGAATGGTGGGAAATTCAAGAGACATGAAAGAAAGTATTTCTTGTCATACCGCACAGATAAACCATAGTTGTTGGGTTTTTTGCAAGTAGTTGCTGCCAACTTGAATGGCATTAGAAAGAGAGTAGACAGATGCATGGAGGATAAAGCCATCAGAGGTTACTGACTAGTCATGGTGATTGTGTATTGCTGGAGGCCAAAGGTATTGGAGGGAGTTAGTTTGGGTTTTGGGTTTTTTTTCCATAGGCATCTAGTTCGGCAATGTGAAAAACAAGATGGTCTGATTCAGCAGAGTTTGTTCATGTGTCCTTCTTGCCTAGTTGAAATAAGACCATGATGTGTCTATTTTATTGCTTTTATAACTGCATTTGTAAACCACAGAGTGGCCTTGGTAGCCAGATGGGCAGTATAAAAACAAAATTAATAAAAATATGAGTTGCTGAAATCCTAAGAATGTGGAGCGCTTCCATTCCTGCAAGGAATTACAGGCCATGAACTAAATATTGCTTATAATTAAAGAAAGGATGCTTTGTAGGATTAATATATGCCATAAATATGAAATGGCTATTTATTTATTTATATGAAAAGTATTTGCTTTTGCAAAATCTTAAGTAGAGGGTAGAAAGATACTGCTACTTTATTTATTCAAATAAGTACATTTTTCTACAGTTTACCCTTTTCAATTTTTTCTGAATGTATACAGTTCCTTCAGATTATGCTTTAACTGCTGGATCATCATACAACTCTACATCTTCATTTGGCCAGTCAAGTTCTACATTCTCTTCTGTGCCATTTGGAGTAAATGTGAGTATATCACACAATATATAATTAGTTTTATTTTATTCTCTTTAAATCAGTCCTTGAATGACTTACTTGTAACTTGGTGTTTAGCCTATGTGTCTGCTTTCTAGTTCAGTGAGAAGTAGAAAATATAGTAATTACTGTATTCTATTTTGATTTTGGGGCTAGTACCTCCCACATTGTTTTTCCAAAGTAAGCCAAATTTACCAAGTCATCAAACAAATTGTGTATTCATGATTCACTTTTGTCTCTTAATCTTCAATATGGAAATAAATAATTCTTATTCACTATACTGAATTGTCCCAAGAAACAAGGAATCAATTGATAATAGGCAGATCCAGATTCTTATTATTTCGAAAATCATGCTGTGGAAAGCATAATTAGCATTTAACATCATGTTCCTAAGCAATCTGGAAAATGTTTCCTTCCATGCTGTGCATGGAAAATAAAATAAAATAAAATCTAAAATAACTCATCTAAAATGAAATTATATATAAATTTATATGCATTGCATTGTTCAATTTTTATTGTGCAGCTCCCCAAACTATCCAGCTTACAGCTGCTGATTGTGCAGTGGCCTTTTGTTACTGATGCTGTTTGTTTTAAATAAACACATACACTTTCCATGAATAACCAGGTGCATGATGATTACTAGAATTATTAATTTGTTGTTTTCCTAATCGTTCCTATAACCTGTGTTGTAAATAGCTTGTAAGTGGGGTTTCTTAGATTTCTTAAAGTGTATTGTACAAGTAGTCTTTCAGCATGAAATGCTAATGAATTCTATAGTATTCACTTTTGGTCAGGCTGTTGATTAGGACAAAGGGATAAGTGTACCTTGCTCCATTATTAATAAAATATTTAAGTTCTGAACGGTCAGACACATATGCTATCATAGCAGGTAGCTTGTAGACAACATTAGCCATTGTTTTTCCTCCCTCTTTTGTTTTCCTCCCTCTTTTGGAGTAGTGGCTAATAAGATAGGTGATATATTTGATGTATGGAATATTGCAGGCAATGACAATATTTGGGCACTTATATCATTTGCACTACTATAAGTAACACTGTCAAGGTTCTAAAATTCCATGTGGATATGCAGTTTGATATTAACTTTAGTAGTCCATTGATTAGTTTACAATACAATCATATTTCTTCAGTTTTTAATTCTGTAAGAGAATGAAATTGGTTTATGGAGTTTCACACTTGGTTTGGAACATAAGTAATCAGTTAACACTAGTTAGAAACTTCTTTGCTATAAAATTTTCATAGCTATCTGATTTTTGTGTATCCATGGCTAAGGAATCTTCTGATTGAATATAAGCTTTATCCAGTGTTCCTTAACAGAAGTGACACTGTTCTGAAGTTAGAAATGTTGTTGCCACCAGATGGTAGCAGTCTACTCTTCTAAGAACATAAGCCTATATTGTCTGGCATGTATTTAGAAAATGTGTACTTTTCCTCATCTCTGTATCTTGCATTTATCTGTGCTTTATTTCATGACACATTATTGAAAAATGTACATTCCTTTTAGTATGTCATTAGACCTCAGGCTGAAACGCTGAGATACTGTAAGTTCCTGGATCTAATCTGAATGTATTTTGAGCAGTGTATTGAAAACTGGCATTTTGGAGATATGAAATTAGTAATTTGGATTGGAAATGAGGAAATACAATGGGTAGAGCTGAACAAAAAGTGCACAGCAATTTGGTCTTTAATGCTTGTCTTCCTATCTAAACTAGGTCAAGGAATGATTTGATATGCATGTCCTTAATTAGCGGAAGAATATTACGTTACCATAGTCTTTCGAGACTGAAGGATGCCTTAAATATTTATCTAGATTTATTTTTAATAATTTTAGGTTCCACAAAGGAAATCTAACCCTGGCCGTGTAGTGCACATATGTAATCTTCCTGAAGGAAGCTGTACAGAGAATGATGTCATCAATCTTGGACTTCCCTTTGGAAAAGTCACTAATTATATTCTTATGAAATCTACCAATCAGGTATTCTTCTTTATACTGTTTATTGTAATAAAAGGTTAACTATTTGAATACACTTTTACATTTTTGTTTTAAGAGTATATTGGGAAAACTTACAGTACAGTGGTGCCTCGACTTACGACCATAATACTTTCCAGAAGATGGTCATAAGTCGAAATGGTTGTAAGTCGAATCAGCATTTTGCATTGAAGCCCGATTAATCCATTCTGGCTGTTTTTTGGTTGTATCTAGAGGTGACGGTTGCAAGTCGAAGCATTCCTTCCCATAGGAACAAATGCAAAAGTGGTTAATCCATCCTCTACCACTAGGGGGGAGAATTTTTCTTATTTTAACCTAAGATGACTTAGGTTAAAAAAAGGGCAGGAAAGGAGGAAGGGAACAATGGGGGAAAGAGGAAATAAAGAAGATCATCACTGGGGCACACAGACCCCTCAGACAAAGGTTTGCTCTCTTTTTCTGTTAAGCACAAAAATAGAGAAGAAAGAGAGAGAGAGAAGACAACCGGGGGGAGGGTTTGGAGTCTAAAACACCTTTTAAACAAAACACTTTTTAAACCAAACATTTAAAACCAAACACCTTTTAAACCAAACCAAACACCTTTTAAACAAAACACATTTTAAAACCAAACACTTAAAAAAACCAAACACATTTTAAACCCACCCACCAACACCTTTTAAAACAAAAGAGATGTCACTTAGCTTTTGGTGTCTTCTGGAGGACATCACGGTGACTTCTGACTGGAGGACAGGCAGGTGGGTGGTGCGATGGTCATCTCTGCAAGGTAGAGGTCCCCTCCTTTGGGTCATCTTCTCCAGAAGTTCCCTGTTACTGTCTCTTGGCTGCAGGCTTCATCCTAGTGAAACATTTGTCCAATTTCACCTGCTTCATCCTGCACTGCAGAACCTTTCTGAAATGGCTGACCATGTTGTCCTTCACCGTGTCCAAAACTCTTCCGTCACAGTCCTGTTTGGGTGGTTCAAAGAAGTCCTAGCACATGTTCCATTTCTTGCAGATGGATCTTATCTCCTCGCTGCTAACCTGTGCTGCCTTTTCCTCTTCCTAAGTGGAAAGCTCCTCCACAAGAGCCTTCTGCTGCTTGGTTTGAAGTTCTGCAAGTTCTTCTGTGGTCAGCTCCTCTTCTTGGTCTTCAACTAGCTCCTCTACATCCTCCTGGTTGACATTCAGACCCAGGTTGTTGGAAAGATATTTCTTGACAGTGGGTGCAAACACTTCATAGAGCCATTCCAGAAACAGCTGTTTTGTCATCCAAGCTGTTGCGTTGGCTCTCCACATGACAGGCAGTGTGGCCTTGTTAACTTTCTCTTGGTGGAATGGGTGAGGAGACGGGGGGTGGTACACCAGATCGCCAGTGGCATTGGCACACAGCAAAAGGGTCAGTCTGTCTTTCACGGGTTTTGGCCCGGCATTTTCTGCTCCTCCCGAGTGATGAAGGTTCTCCTAGGCATCTTCTTCCAGAACAGCCCTGTCTCATCACAATTGAAGACTTGCTGGGGAAGGTAGACTTCTTCCTTGATGAATGTGGCGAAGTCCAAATTGAAGGCTTCTGCAGCAGCATGGTCAGAACTTGCAGCCTCCCTTTAAACAACTACAACTTGAACTAACAAATAAAGATTAACTAACAAATAAAGCCGCCCAGAGACCTCTGGGTAGTGCGGGCGGCATATAAATTGAATAAATAAATAAATAAATAAATTATGACTACTATTGTGTGATAGATTTTAATGCTGTTTTTGACAAAGAACTAGACACAAAATCAGATAAAATAACCAAAAGAGAGAGAGAGAGGAATAATCTCAAGAAATTTTCTTCAACTGGTGGAAAAAGTAAATATCTGTCATGAGTTCAGCCAAAGAAGATCTGGAATCTGAGGGGTTAATTACAGCTGAGGAGAATGCTGGGCAATCAGAATTGCAGACAGCTGAATCACCACCAGATTCTCCTCCCCCAGTAGCCAGAGTAAGGGAGAAGCTTCGGCAAGGACTCATGACTTGAAGATCCGAAGCCCGCATGAATGCTTCCCATAGGAACATCAGGTCGACCAGCCCTGAGTTTTAGCAGGATGAGGTGTTTAGATGACTGCTGTTGCTATAAAATCTGCACCCAGAGTCTTGCAAGCTTGTGGAAGCAACAAGTCAACACCCTGGCTCTCATCCACGCTCCTGCTCATCTTGGACCATGTTTTCTGGACCCTGGGCTTTGGACTCTGACTTCTGACTACTGTCTGTGTTTTAGGTCTGGCATTTTGGTATCTGCTTTGCATCTTCTGAACTTCTGATATTGGACTGGTTTATTGGACTTTTGCCTGTTGAAACGCCCAGAAACATGACAGATTGCTTCTCTCTCCATAAGATGGAGGGGGAGGCAAGTGAAGGCTGTGGTCAGCTGCATGCTATGCTTACTCAGGTGCAGTTTCTTACACAAATGGTGGGACAGCTTCAGCAGTAACAACTGCAATCTCAGGCCAACGCTGCCACACAGGTCAAGTGCCCTGTGCTTCCTCCAGAAAAGTTTGGAGGAAAGATGGAGGAGTTTCCAGCATTCCTGGCACAGTGTAAACTGTATATTGAAGATCTGCTTCATACTCAGCCTTCTCAAGGGACAGACAGCTAAATGGGCCACTCCTCTACTCCTTGCTCCATCACCCCTGTAACCAATTACCAGGGCTTTTGGGACCATATTTCAGCAGCCTTTGCTAATCCCTTGCAAACTGTTATGGCCAACAGGAAGATTCGGGCCCTGAAACAGGGTAAAGGTTCAGTTTCCCAGTACTCCACTGAGTTCAGACTCTTGGTCCAAGACTTGCTCTGGAACGAGGCGGCTCTCATGGATCAATATATGGAGGGGCTGGCTGATGATATTCTGGATGAGCTGGCATGTGTAGACCGACCCAATACACTGCAAGAACTAATCACTCTATGCCTTCACATTGATGGCTGCCTAGAGAGTTGATGCCTAGTACAGGGTGGTTCACATCTCTCACAGCCACTCCCGACACCTGCTAGCACTGGACAAGAGGATTTTGAGCCCATGCAGCTCGGCCACACCTCACCCCTGAGGAAAAAACACGACGCCATTCACAGAATCTCTGCCTGTACTGTGGGGGAGCAGGACACTTCGCCTCTAGCTGCTTTGTCAAGCAGCGTGCCGCCCAATCCGTGCTACCATTGCCAGTAAAAGATTTGCCCCATGTCTGAGTGGACCCCCAGATGTGGGGCTGGGTCCCCTGAACCCTATGTTAATATCCAGTGAAACGGATGGACGCTGGCTGTTGGTTTATGCCATGGTTGATTCCGGGGCTGACTGCTGTTTCATTGACACGGCCTTCATGAAACAGCACCCAGGAAACCTACCCGGTTATTCTCCAGATCCAGCACCATCAGGAGCAACTACAATTCAACATTGCATGTATGCCTCGTTTTCCTCTCGTTCTGGAAATTTCCTGGCTCCGGACACATATCCCCCTAGTGCAGGGGTTTTAAACTCAATTTACCTGGGGGCCGCAGGAGGCACAGTCTGGGTGAGGCTGGGCCGCATCAGATTTTCCGCCAAGCGGAGCAAGAGCCTGAGGAAGCCACCCAGGAGTTTCCTTAGCTGACAGGTGGGCTGGCTGGTAGGCTGCAGTTCTGGATGGAGGGTGCAAGAGGTGATGTCTTGGGAGAGAGCCAGCGAGCGAGGCAAGGCTTTTTTTTTTACTCTTGACAGTAGAGGATGTGTGGGCGCTTTGGGGGGGCAGGCAAGGCGAGGACCACAAACTATCATCTGGGGGGCCGCAAATGGCCCCCGGGCCACATGTTTGAGACCCCTGCCCTAGTGGACTGGGCACAAGGGGAGTTGCGCTTTAGAGATCCGTGTCTGTATCTGGTTCCACCAGCCACCTTGGCTGCAGCAGGTCAACAGACAGTCCCATGATACCTTTGGAGTACGAAGACTTTGCTGATGTTTTTGAGGAAAAGGGGACCGACCAGCTACCCCTGCATCAACCCTATGGTTGTGCCATCACAATCATAGGGTCAGTGTAGCATTGCCTCACAAAAATCTTTCTTAGTTGACAGTTGAAAGCATAAACATCTGATAAAGAAATATAAAACAATTCAGAGGAAAAAAAACCCTCCTAGACCATGAAATGTCACAATGTGTTAATACCATCTGTAATTTGCTCATCTAGCAAATTGCTGGACCCATTACTTGTTCCTTCTATAATTTACAATGGCAGCATCTCATTTACCTTACAGGTGCACAGACCTTCTTAGTCTAAACAAAAACAGCTATCTGCCATAGTAGCAACTTGCTAGTCTTAATGGGAGTTATACTTTGCCACCCTGGTAAAAGCAATAGAGATTTCCATTAAAATTTTTCTGACCATTTATATTTCAGTTATTTACGTTTCCCTTCAACTTCAATAACTGAATTTTGCCAGTGTAGTAAATTACTGTTCTCTATAAATTTACTATACTGGCAAAATTCAGTTATTGAAGTTGAAGGGAAACGTAAATAACTGAAATAAATATTAATATAGACAAGCAAGAGATGCCTATGCCAGGCATCACACACACTGGATGCTAACAAAACTGGTACTGGAACTAGACACTAAAGAGCAACAGCATGTAGCAGTACAGTTCAAATCAGCACCTTAGAACAGGCAACAAATATTTTCCTTCATAGAGGAAGCCTGGTCTGGCTAGATGAGTGCTGATAATATTTTTCATTTGTCTTCAATAATATACTTAAAGGCTAAAGATTGCTCAAAGGTGCAATGCTTTTTACTTCTTAATTAATGTATTTTTTGCTCCATAAGACGCACCTCTCCATAAGACACACCTCATTTTTAGGGGAGGAAAAAAATTTTTGGGAGTGCCATCTCTAGGAACTAGACTGCAGATGTCTCTCTTTAAATTCAAAGGAAGGGAACAGAATAAGGCTGTTGATTTATCCATAGGGTCTCTAGTCATCTCCATGAGCTGCTTCTGCAAGGTCTACAAACTCTTCCAGAAGTTAAGAAAGATGGGAGTGTGGGATGAAGAAGTAAGTAAGTTTAAGTCCTACTGGTTGGTAAGGATACAGGGAAGAGAGTGAGCAGATGAAAATGCATCAGACTGGCAAAAGACCAGTGAGAATGAAAAAAAGTGGGGAGGAAGAAGAGAAATAAGAATCTTCTCTAGATAGCTGCAGGCAGACTTTATCTGTTAATATCTCCACAGGACCTGTAGGTAGCTGCATGTGGTTCTTTCCTTTTCAGGCCACCCAGAATGTTTGAAGAATTAAAGGAGAGAAAATGCTTTGCTTGGTAACATGGAGAAAGGGATGGGAACTGGAGTTGATGTGAAGAAAAGACCTGCAAGAAAGAAACAAGAGAGAGTAGAGAAAGCAGACAGAGAAATGCAATAGGTGTGAGAATTAATTCATCTAGCCGTTGTGAGGCTGGATTATCTCTGCTAGTTGTAAATAAGGGCCAAATAAATCAGATTGCTGGAACAATAAAGAAATAAGCTTTCTTATCACTGGAAAGGTCAAATTAATTATGCTAAATAGCTGAAAATTGAGAGAAATGGAACAGAATTAGCCCTTCAAATAAAGCTTGAGGCAAAGCCAGCAATGAAACTACTTCAGAGTGATCCAGTGATATTTACAAATCGAAACCTTGTGCTGTGTTTCCCCCGGGCTCCTGCTGACACTGATTTCTGTTATCATCATGGACTTGTGTAGAAGAATCACAATATATGGAAACACAGGGTGTAAATGTAGTACTCTGAGTTATTATTGTCACCGGGAATGGAATCAGCAATTATTACTGCTGATTTTTGACCCAGCAGTTTTGTGTCATTTTAAATGCTATTTACATAATTTGACTTTTTAAAGTACAAAGTGTTTGGGGAGGAAGCTGTCTTTGAGAGCTCGGCTCAGAATGTGATAGACACTTATGGAAATCCATCGTTTTTAGAGGTTCATAAAAATAAAGGCAGAGTGATTGTTATGGGCAAACATAATGAATGACTGATAATGCTGTTCGGTCTGTAAGCTGTGGCAAGTAAAGGGAACAGAATTTGATACAAAGAATGATGTCAATCAAAGGGCTTCCTGCTGTTGTTTCCAGGTAACAAGTGGCATAGATCCTACATGGCAAGTAGCTATAGCATAACTAGTCTTCTATGAGTCTGCCTAATTCCATGAATCTGGCTGATCTTCTCTATAGCCACCTATGTTAGTGGCTTAGCTCACCTCACGTGAATTGATAGATGGTTCTCCTGCTATCCTGAAAACCTGCATAGCATTTGTATTTCATAACGCAGTGGCAGTACAGTATTGGCAAGCCTTTAAGGTTATAAAGGGCCCGCGCGGGTGGGGGCGGGGGAGCCTCCAAAGGGTCTGAGAGTGCCTTCCAGGACTCTTGGGAGGCTCCCCCACCCCCACCCCCACAGGGTCAGTGGGGGCGAAATCTCCAGCTTCCAGGACCTTTCTGAGGCTTTTTAAAAACTGTTCTGGGTGCATTTTGCATCGTGGTTTTGGGCTGAGTGGTGGGATTACATTTCTATGCTGTGATGGGTCTTGAAGGGTTTGTTTTTTGTTTTTTCCCCATTTTCGATGGGTCTTGCAGGGTTTCTTTCATTTTGGGTCCCCCCCCCCCATTTCCGATGGGTCTTGCAGGGTTTGTTTGCTTTTTGGTTTTCTTTTTTCTCATTTCCAATAGGTCTTGCAGAGTTTGTTTGCTTTTTGGTTTCCCCCCCCCCCCCCCCCGCATTTCCGATGGGTTTTGCAGTGTCTGTTTGCTTTTTTGCTTTGCTTTTTTTGCATTTCCGAAGGGTCTTGCATGGTTTGCTTTTCTTTTTCTTTTTCCTTCGGCTAGAACGGATTAATTGGTCTTGTAGTGTTTGTTTGATTTTTGTTGTTTTGTTTTGTTTTATTTTTGTTTTGTTTTGCTTTGTGGGTTTTTTGAGATTTTTTTCTTTGGCCGAAACGGATTAATTGTATTTCAGTGCATTGCTATGAGAAATGGTGCTTACTACCATTTCCAGTTATAACCAGAGTTCCGGAACCAATTAAGTTCGTAAGTCAAGGCACCACTGTATTGATATTTCTGTTGATCAACCCAGTAGAAGTTTAAACTTTGCCTTTTCTTGGGAGACAAGCCCCATAAAAAGGAACCTGAGCTTACGGTTCATAAAGGTTTATTGGGCTCTTAGGGAGATGTTCAGGTGTTAGATTTTCTTACTTGACACCACTATTCATAGAAGGCCTCATTTTCCAATTTTGTGAATGTCTAGTAGAGAAATATTTTCTAAGGTAGGACTCTGCAGTCCAGTTGGTGCATTTCAGAATCTTGAAATTGAGAGGCATAGAATTAGTGTTCTTTGCTATGAAGCTGAAGTAGTTAATACTTCTTGGTTTCTCGTATAAGAAAGAATTTTTGAAATATTTGTAAACTAGAAATATAGTTGGAATCCATAATACATTATATACTATACATAATATATTTTCACAATTTTACATACTATTCTTGAAAACATCATTGTAAATATGCTATGGAAGTTCCAATTTTATTGCATTTTTTCTTTTTTACTACATGATGTAAATATAACTAGAAATTATTTTTCCATTATAATAGGCTTTTCTAGAAATGGCATACACAGAAGCAGCTCAGGCTATGGTGCAGTATTACAAAGAGACACCTGCAATGATAAATGATGAAAAGTTACTCATTAGGATGTCTAAAAGATACAAAGAACTTCAGCTGAAGGTAAAATTGTTGTCCTGTCTTCCTCTGAATCTGGGTGCTAGTTTTTGAATGGTTTTCATGTTTTCAGATAAAATGTTATTTTCATTAACTGTTTGCCCTGTTATTTCCTGCAGTTAGGTAATTATTTATAAACATGTATTGTTTCATCTCTTAGAATTACAGAATCATAGAAAAGTGAAGTTGGAAGGGGGCCTACAAGGCACCTCTTATTGCATCTCTTCCATCCAATCAGAAGCTTTGTGTTGTTGCAGTTGATGATGTTGCAGTTTGAACATTAGCTACTTGCAACTGAACTCAATAACATGTAAAATTACTTTTCGTATGACTATTACCTCCACATTAAAGATTTCATGTGTGACCTATGTGGGCTATGTACTGATCCTCTCTACCTTACACCACACAGGGATGAGATAGTGCTTTATTCTAGTATCTCCCTTCTACCAAAAACAACTTCAGTTTTTTCACCTTGGCCAATATTTAATTTTGCTGGTATATCTTCCTGGGCCCTGCACATAACTGGAGAGGTCTTTGTACATTCAGTATGATCTAGTTTTTTGGGGGGCAGAACTGACAGTGTTAGTCAGACACCTTGGCTGTCTCTCTATTATGAGGTCTCTAAGAAAAAAACCCTGCTGCTTATGCAGAGATTTTGCCACTGGTTTCTGTTCTGTTCTTCCATGAACTGACCAAATTCCTTGTTCCAGGAAAGAGTTATGCACACTTCAGCAGAGAAGTTGCTTTTTCTATGGCTCTGCTTGGAGAGGAGATAGTGCTGGAATTTTGGTGCTCTAGTATGGTTGCCGCTCTCTGCATTTATCTGGCACTACAGATATGATATTTGGGCCAAGATAGATGCCTCCTTTGGAACAGATGTCTTGATGTCATGGTTTCCTGTACTCCTGGCCTATTGAGTTAGCTTGTTACTCATACATATGGGTGACTAAATACAGTTCAGGAAGAAACAGCAACAGCAATTGTGTTCTTTCCATAGTGGTTCTTTATGATCTGAATTCTGCAGTCATAACTACCTCAGAGTCCTACTGCAGGTTAACATTGGCTTCTGTTAATAGGTGCTTCTTTATGTTGCCAACCACATTTAATGCATATGGACCACCAGGAATTTAATGAGGAATCAGGAACTACATACCCCTGAGTGTGCACACTTAGGATGGGACAAGGTGCCCACCAAAACACTAAACTGACTCTAAAAAATTCTGAAGCCAAGTTCAGCATAGGTGCAGTACATATGACTAACTAGAAGAACTAGACACAGGTAAGCAATTGTTGTTGCTCTCTCATTAAGTTTATCTGAAAAGTAAACAGCTCCATAGCCCACTACTTCAGGAAATTCTATGTATTTTGTTTCAGAGCAACAATGAAGTGTTAATTTAGAAGAGAGTTATATCATTCATTTAGCAAAAACTCCATGTTCTTCGTGGCCTCTGTGAATGCACACATGTGGGTGTTGTCTGCACCTGCGCTAACTTTCTCGAAAGATTCTAGAGCTGAAAGTAACAATTTAGTGGTGTGATTCCCCCATGAGGCATATGCTCTGCCCACCATCCCTTCCCCTCAGTTCCTCTTTTCCACCGAGCTGTTCAGTTCTCTTAGGAAGATCGGAGCATTTCTAACCTTCTTTGCTGGCTTTTCTAGCCTTTATCTAAACTTTTCTAGCTTTATAGCTAACTAAACCAACAGTCCTTTTAAGGACTAAATTTCTTTCTACTTCTTTCGCAGCGGGAGATATTTCCCTCTTTCTCTCTCTCTCCCGCTTCCATCCCCCCCCCCATTCTTTCCTATGGCCTATCAGTTTCCTTTTAAATGCTGTACTTCGTGCCTTAACAAAATCTCTCTTTCTGACGCTCACAATCAGTGTCTGTTTTGTTTGGGTGAATCTCACCCCACTCACTCCTGCACCGCTTGCAAAAGCCTCACTCATCCGGCATTGAAGCAGCGCCTCCGGAGACTCCGGTCTCACCTCTGGCAAACTGCGATGAATCCTCCGTCCCATCCCTGGGACTCGGTGAGATCCCCTGCTTCCTCGTCCAATCAGCTCCCTGCTGCTCAGCCTTCTTCTGAAGTCACAGACCCCATTCCTTCTTTGGACCTAAAGCAGAAAAAGAGGACCCTAAAATTGAAGAATTCCACCAAGTCCTCTAAACCGTCCCTTCCTTCTTCTAAGAAGAAGTCCACTGCCAAAACCCCAATAGCAGAAAAATCTACTATCCCCCAGTCACCTCAGCCTTTCCTTCCTCCCCCAGCCCTGGAGGAATCTTCAAGAGACAACCATGATTTCGCCTCCAACCAGGAGGACGTTCAACATACAGTGATTTCTGCTATGGCATCGAGCTTTACACCGGGTTTCATCCATCCAGCGGCTGTGATCCCATCCAGCCCAGCCTCAGCCCATTTCAACCCTCCAACAGGGAGGGCAGTTGAAACTCATGTCTCTGATCCCAAATCTCCTGCCCACTCCCCTACGAAATGAACGGAGAAACGAAAGCATACTTCCCCACAGAGACTGGCCACACCGATTCAGGACTTCTTCCCATTCCCTATGATGCCATACCAGTTTTTCGACCCAGCTGTCTGGCAGTCCCATTTTGAGTGATACCATGCCAACCAACTGAAACGGGCTTGTTTTGCCCCTGAACCTCCCCTCTTCCAGAGTGAGGATCTGCCAAAGCACAATCAATGGCCCTGACATCGTCCCAGCCCAGATTTCCATCGTCATGGGAATCCTATACCGCTCCCGATGGCATGGAGTAATCTCATATGCGGGATCGATCTCCTTATGAACCCCGATGTCATGACACGTCACCTTATTCACAACCGTCGTTTGATGACAACCAGTCTGTCTCTTCACATCGCTCCTCTCCTGACGTTCCTACCCCCCCCAGGGGACTAAGGACACTCAACCTTCCTCCCCATCAGAGGACCTCTCATCCTACACTCACTTCATTTCAAGGATGGCTCAAGCCCTTCAAGTTGAGGATCCTTCCGCTCCCGAGCCTGATCCTGTCTTTGATGACATCCTTCATGACATGACCTCGCCAGTCAGTCTCTCTTTCAATAGATCAGTATTACAACTCATTAAAGACACTTGGGAAAATCCTCCCTCAATGATGCAAATTTCTCGTAGAACTGAGAGCCTGTATAACTCTCATGGCGATGACATCGGGTTTCTCAATAAGCACCCTTTACCGAATTCCATTATAGTGGAATCTAGCCAGTCTCGCCGTTCCAACAAGTCCAAAGCTACTCCCATGAATAAAGAAGGCAGGAAACTGGATATCCTTGGCAGGCGAGTTTACTCCTTGCAGTTTTTCCTCCTGCGGAATATTAGCTATCAAGCCACTATGGGAGTGTACCAATGCTACCTTCGGAACAGAGTTCTCCCTCTCCTGGAGACAGCTCCTGAGTCCGTGAAATCTGAGCTTATTGACATTCATGCTGAAGCTATTACCTTGGCCAAGCATCAAAGGCTTGTGGCATGCCACGCAGCAGAAGCTGCATCCAAGACCTTGGTGTCATCCATATCAATTCGTCGCCATGCATGGCTTCACTCATCCACTATATCCGACAATACCAAGTCCCGCATCGAGGATTTACCCTTTGACGGTACTAGCCTGTTCAATAGCAAAACTGATGAAGCCATGGAGAACTTCCACAAAATATGCAAGACAGCAAAGTCTTATTCTTCGCAACAATTTCCCACTTATCCAAGGTCTAACTACCGCTTCAATCAATCATATTCTCGGCCATACTCTCAGTATCACTACCAGCAATACCAGCCTTACAAGCAGTTTTGACCTCATCAGTCAGACAGGTCTCCATCGACCCCGCAGCTTCTTCTTTCTTCCTTTCGTCCCCGCAGCTCAACTCTCCAACGCCAGCCCCTTCCCAAGAACCAGAGGAAGGGTAAGCCATATTGATTCTATTTCTTCGTGATTCCTTCCCCAGGGAAATGCCCCAACCTCATTCCAAACCAGGCTGGCACCGTACTACCCTTTTGGCATACTGTTACCACAGACCACTGGGTTTGACTATTATCTCCCAGGGCTATAGAATTGAATTTCAATCCTTGCCCCCGCTGGAGTTCTTTTGCCCTACTGCTTTTCCCCCTGTCCTCCAGGATGAAGTTGCCACTCTGCTTTTCCACTCTGCTTTTCATCATCAACAACTTACAAGATGCCTATTTCCACGTCTCCATAATCCTTCCCATCAAAAATATCTCCATTTCCACTTCAACAATGCTGTTTTCCAGTACTGCTCCCTACCATTTGGACTTTCCACAGCTCCAAGAACTTTCACAAAATGCATGGCACCCATCGCCACTTACCTGTGCCTTCATGGCATCACCATTTACCTCTACATCGACAATTGGCTAATCGTCACAGCATCATACCACGACGCCATAACAGCCCGAGACTTCACTCTTCTCACCTTGCAAAAACTTGGACTAAATGTAAATATACAGAAGTCTCATCTCCAGCCCAAACAGATGGCCCTCTTCATCGGCGCCCACATTGACTTGTTGCAGGCAAAGGCCTTTCTTCCTCACGAAAGTTTCCTAAAGATAAAAGACTCGATCACGCTCTTTTGAGCTCGTCAAACAGTCCCTGCTCATCACGCACAGTGCCTTCTCGACCTCATGGCATCCACCACATCATTGATCCTTCATGCCAGGCTCAAAATAAGACCTCTCCAATCCTGGTTTCTCACACTGTTCGACCCCATGTCAGACCCTCCAACCAAGAGACTTCCAGTCCCAAGCAACCTAGTCACTCAACTCTCATAGTGGACTCATCTTCCACACCTGCTGACCAGCAGACCCTTTCTGCCACTTCAACCCACTATCCAAGCCACCACCGACGCCAGCCCATCTGGCTGTGGTGCCCACTGCCCTTCCCACAGCATCCGCGGGCTGTGGTCAAAACGAGAACAGATCTTTCATATAAACCACTTGGAAGTCTTGGCCATAATCAGGCTTTTAATGCCTTTCTCCCACTCGTCAAGGGATAAGTGGTCCAGTTGGCCACAGACAACATGACAGCACTCTTCTACATAAACAAACAGGGAGGCACACATTCCCGTTCCCTACTTTACCCAGCTGTCAACCTCTGGGAGTGGTGCTACCACAAACACATCTACCCCATAGCGGTCTACACCACCACAGAGGACAACTACATTGCCAGTCACCTCAGCTGTCATCCTTCGATGACACACGAGTGGTTCCTGAAGGAATTCATATTTCGCCAACTGTGTCACCAGTGGGGCTCTCAGTCAATCAACCTTTTTGCAACCAGCAACAATCGGAAATGCAAGATCTTTTGCTCCAGAGCCGAGCAGACAGATGTTGGATCGGGGATGCTTTCCTGGTGGACTGGTCCAAGGACTTCCTTTACCTTTTCCCACCAATCCCACGCTCAGTTATTCAGTTCAGACAGTCCAACGGCCATGCCATTCTCATAGCCCCGAAATGGCCTCGGCAACAGTGGTTTACTCACCTGGTATCGATGTCCACAGACTGGATTAATCTCCCTCCGATCCCAGACCTTCTAACTCTCAACCAGGGCATGATCCCTCATCCAGACCTGGCCTCCCTCAATCTTGTAGCATGGAAGATATCCCCAAAATAATGACAGTTCTTCATCAAGCCTGTAAACCTTCTACCATTTCTCTGTATGAGAGCAAATGGAAAGCTTTCCTCAAATACACTGCTGAGCACAACTTACCTGCTATACCTGTTTCACTCACAACTTTACTTACCTTTATTCTTCACCTTTTCCACAATGACCTCTCTCTGTCCACCTTCAAGGTATACATTTCTGCCATCGTTGCCCACCAACCGGACAACTCTCCATCAGCAAAACTCTTTTCATATCCGATGCTCAAGAAGTTCCTTAAGGGGCTCCGCAACACTCGACCACCACTTCAACATATCCTCCCTCAATGGTCCCTGCAGGTCGTGCTCAACGCCTTGACATGTCCTTCCTTTGAACCCATGTTTTCCTGCAGTTTTCAGCTGCTATCCTACAAAACAGCATTCTTGGTGGCTATCACCCCAGCTAAGCGAGCCTGAGAACTCGCTGCCTTTCATTGCGACCCACCCTTTACTCAGTTTCACCCTGACAAGGTGACCATGTATTTTGATGTCTCTTTCCTACCCAAGGTAGTTTCTAATTTCCATGTAAATCAACCTGTCATACTACTGTCTTTCTTCAGATCTCCATCATCTCTGTTAGAGCATATGCTCCACACTTTGAACGTCAGGAGAGCACTGTCTTTCTATATCCACAGGACTAAGTCACACAGACAGTTCAGTAGACTTTTTCTTTGCTTCCATGGTCCTCGTATGGGGACCCCTGCATCACCTCAGTCCATCTCTAAATGGATAGTTTCCAAAATTTCTCTCGCCTATAGACTTTCAGGAAAATCACCTCCTGACCAACTGACGGCTCATTCCACAAGAGACCTTGCCACATTGGTTGCTTTCCACCACGGCACCGAGATTCCGGACATATGCCGTGCTGCCACCTGGTCCACACCATCGACCTTCATCCGACATTACCTACTCGATGTCAGGGCAAGACATGATGCTTCCTTTGTGACAGGTTTAAGATAAACCTGGAGGAATTGTTGAATACAATTTTGTACAATGAAATAAGTGTTTGTAAGAATCAGTGCTGTAGAAAGAAGTAAGGCTAGCATTTATACAGCTGAGTTAATTGTAACAGCTGAGGAAGAAATCCCAGGACTGGATAACCCTGGGATAAAGCTAGCAGACCTAGCATACACACTCTGTTGGTGTCATTGGTGTTGGTGTCGTGTTGTTGTTATCGTGGTGCTGTGCTGGAGAGATCCTGGAAGAAGCCGTGTCTTCGTGCTAATATTGGGAGAAGAACTCTGGCTACTGGACTGAACTGAACATATGGTATTTGACTGCTGAACTAATTTACAATTACACTAATTTACTTTGACTCTGATTTATGCATTGAACTCTGTTGAACCTGCTGTGTATGACTTCAGGACTGAAAACAAGGACTAAGCTGTACATGTATGTATATATTCTGTAAATAATACAACTATTTTGCTATCAACACTGCTTTATTGCTTGGTGTCTTCATCTCTCTGGGGAATTCTACTGGTTACCGCCACCTAGTGCCTCCTGGTAATACTGCAACTCTGTCACTTTGGCAGAGCTGTGTTGGCATCCTTCCTGCCGTGACGTCCCACCTGCCGGTAAGTGAAGCTTGCTAGTCACCCATATGTGTGCATTCACAGAAGCCATGAAGAAGAAGGAAAGGTTACTTACCTGTAACCATAGTTCTTCGAGTGGTCCTCTGTGAATTCACACTACCCAACCATCCTCCTCTCTTCTGTCACGGCTTAGTTAACCTGTCATACTTATGCCTGGTGGAAAAGTTTTAGGAAGGGATGGTGGGCGGAGCATATGCCTTGTGAGGGAATCACACCACTAAATTGTTACTTTCAGCTCTAGAATCTTCTGAGAATGTCAGCACAGGCGCAGACAACACCCATATATGTGAATTCACAGAGGACCACTCGAAGAACTATGGTTACAGGTAAGTAACCTTTCATTTTCCAAAATGACATGCTGCTTTTTGTTTATCTTTTCATTTAGTTGGACAGAACCCTAGAATTGTGATTCTCTTGCATCTAGTCTCTTACTTCATCTTTCTGTGAAATGTACTTTTAGCATCATTACAGCCATGGGTTGTGGTGGCCCATGAATTTCTGGGATATACATTTTTGTTCCACAGTTTTGCTAAATATACGGAGTCATCCAGAATCCAGACTGCTGAAGCACACTGCAGGCCAAAATAGTGCCAAAGGACACTGAACTTATGGAAACCGATCTGTTACTGTCTATTTAGAGTTTTATATTCAAATAATATTATTAATTTCAGACAAATCATTCTATTTAATGTCAGTTTTAGGATGTTATCACTTTAGTTTGCTGAAAGTGTATTCCGTATTATTCTACAATTGTAGATGTTTTGGGACTGCTAGTTATTTTCCCCCTCAAAGTTAGAATAAGCTAACTAGCTTTTATGATAAAATTTTGCTTACTTCTTTTATTGGAACTTTGTCATGAACACGATCAAAGCTCTAGTGTTTTTATTCCTCTTTTACTTGAGATTGTGACATTTCCCTCTTGCCTGAAGACAGAAACAGGTGTTATAAATAGACCATGATTAGACCTGAAAACACATTAGTTTTGGAAAGATATGATTCAGGCAGATTTTCATATTTGAGAAATCAAACTTTAAAGGAAGCCTATGCTTAAATCCTTAGGATCAGTGACAAAGACATGAAAAAACATAGCAGACTTATTTGCTGCTCATGACATGCAGTCAGAAATGCACCTGCTGTGCACTCAGATGCTTTTGAGAGTTAAAGAATTCCCTCTTCTAATGACAAATCATCCTTAATACTGTACTTGTTAGTACTATGAATTGTAGCTGTCTACATATATAGAGCAGTGAAATCATTTGAAATATACTATGCCATGTTAGTGTTTTGCTTTGAATAGCATTGGAATGTGTAGTGATTAATCACTTTGTTTCTGTTTGGCTAGAAGCCAGGTAAAAATGTGGCAGCAATAATCCAGGATATTCATTCTCGGAGAGAAAGGGACATATTGCGTGAAGCAGACAGGTACTGCATCATATTATCATTTTTTGCTATATTTTTTGTGATCTGTTAGAAGGAAGTTGAAATTGTAGGGTAGGAAAATGCTAATTCTTTTGAAAGATTGAGAAGGAGGCTGAAAAGTTTGAAAAACATATTCAAACAAAACATACGATGTCAGGCCTAAAGCTAGCTGCTCTCCAGAAAGGGTAAAAATATACTGACAAAGAAACCTACAAGTTTTATACAACTTTAATTCATTTTGTAATATATCTGTTTTTATATTTAGGCTGTATTCTATATTCATTTACCTGAGAGCAAACTTCTTTGCACTCTATGGGACAGAATGCTGCGGCTAGACTCCTTACCGGAGTGAGAAAACACCATCATATTTCTCCAACGCTGGCCGCATTGCATTGGTTGCCCATCTGTTTCGCATCAACTTCAAAGTTTTAATGCTTACTTATATGGCCCTAAACAGTTTGGGACCTCGATACTTGGCGGAGCGCCTACTCCCATCAAGGTCTACCCGGATCACCCGCGCGAGCCAGGAGGTGAGGTTGAGGAGCCTGACACCGAGAGAGGCCCGGATGGAGAAGACACGAAACCGGGCCTTCTTGGCGGTGGCTCCTCGCCTTTGGAACAATCTCCCTCCGGAGATTCGCGTGGCCCCTACGCTGGGCATGTTTAAAATCCAACTAAAAACATGGTTCTTCACTCAGGCCTTCCCTGCAGTCAACTCTTGATTTTCTTACTATTATTTTTCTTCTTATTTTTTCTATTTATATTATAGTTGTTTTGTATTATTTCTGCACTTGCTGTGTTTATTGTTTAAATTTTATGTTGGAAGCCGCCAAGAGTGGTCCATTGGTCCAGATAGGCGGGGTACAAATCAAATCAAATCAATCAATCAATCAATCAATCAATCAATCAATCAATCAATCAATCAATCAATCAATCAATTATTATTATTATTATTATTATTATTATTATTATTATTATTATTATTATTATTATTATTATTATTATTATTATTATTATTATTATTATTAATGGTTTTCGTATGTTTTAATGCATTAAGCCTGTGGTAAGAGCAGACATAGTGGGACACGCTACATGTTTTGTACAAATGCAGTTTTTAACAAATATTCATAAATGTTTCACTCCATTGTTTCCTTTGGCATATGTGATGGTGACAGTGATGATAACAATGATATAGATATTGTCACATAATCTGTTCAGGATACTTGCCTGATCTTGGCATGAGAAGATTTTATTCCCTGCTAACCAAACATGATAAGTAACTCTTCCTATTGCTTATATCTCTGCCTGTGCAAAGTGTATATGTATTATATTAGGACTTGCTTGGTAAAAGCTAATTATAAAGTACCTTATTGGTTATTATCCACTACTGTATATTGTTATGATCTACAATGTATCATGTCGCTTCTGGAGAGATACTTTAATTTTAGTTTATTTAATAACTTTAATAAACTTCACAACTTTTTTTTTTGATACTGTAGGTATGGACCAGAAAGGCCTCGATCTCGAAGCCCTATCAGTCATTCTCCAAGATCACACACTCCAAGTTTCACTTCCTGTAGTTCCCCTCACAGTCCACTGAGTACAAATCGGACAGACTGGGGGAATGGAAGAGAGACATGGGATCAGTGTTCTTATTCTCGAAAGGGGGAAGAAAAAGAAGTATTGCCATGGAGGGAGGATGGGGAAGAAAAAAGAGATAGGGCTGACTTGTGGGTTCATGAGAGAAAACAACATTTACGCCATCTAGACAAATTAGACTTGGAAGAACGTATTGAAGGAATGAGAGGGCACAAAGAAAAATATTTAAGAGGGGGCTCACCTAATGCAAAGAGGGCTCATACCTTGCCTGGATACAAAAGCAGAGATGATTACAGAAAGCCATGTAAGCAAAAGTCCGAGAAGTATCAAAAACAAGTGGTGGATGGAGCCTCAAAATGTAAAAGGAAGGAAGAGGTTAGATTGGGAGAACACAGACTTTCTCATTCTGAAGATCCATTTGTAGAAGAAACATCAGAGCAAAAACTCAACAAAATGTCTGACAGTATGAGACAGAAGCAAAATGATAAGGAAAAACTCAAGGAAGTTGATAAAAAGCCAGAGGAAGAGGTACCTTGTGTAGCTGAAAAACATAATACAAAGAAAGGAAAAGGAAGTGGAAATGAGGTAATGTGTAATTTAAGTTACTTTTGGCAATACAAATATTCTGAAAACCATTTTAATTTGATGCTGTCTCCTTTATAAAGGAATTTGAGTTGTTTTGCAGAGTGAACTAAGATGTATAGAAAATATAGATTCCTATCAGTATCACAGCCAATCTATTCTAACTTAAGTATGATAAAGGATTTGCTGCCTCTATCACATAGGTCGGTCAACAGGGATAAATTACCCCAAATTGGGTAAAAGTGAAAATCCTGGGGGTAATGAGCAGACTGCTACCTCCCTCCCTCCCTTCCACCCCCACCCTCTGCAGCCAAAGCTCAAATTGTAAGCCTACTTCTTTTGTTGCAGCAGGGCACTTCTAAATGCTCCATTCTTTCAGTAGAGCGGGAGATAAGCCTCCCTAATTGGTTACAGGTGGGGATTAGCCCTGGGCAATTAATCAATCCGGGGCTTCTGAATGACTGCTTCCTCCGGAAATGACTGCAAACAAGCACGAGGACAGAGAGGATCAATGAGCAAGCAAGGGAAAGGAGGAAAGAAAGGTGCGAGAGACCGAGGACTTCGTCAAGCTTATTTAAATGTACAAAATGGAGGGAGAAAATGGGGGGAGGGAGGAAATGGAGGGAAGGTGGGTGGGTGGGTAGATGGGTGTGTGTGTGTGTGTGTGTGTGTGTGTGTGTGTGTGTGTGAGAGAGAGAGAGAGAGAGAGAGAGAGACTTAAAACTGTGAAAATGAACAGGCAAGCAAAACTTTGAATTAAGGGTGGCTTTTTAAGGTGCTGTCTAGGTTTATCATTGCTTTCCTTCCAAGAAGCAGGCTTTGAATCTCGTGGGTGCTGTCACCCTCTGCAGTGATCATGGAGGCCAAGAAGAGTAAAATCTGTCACTGCCTCCATATTTTCCCCTTCTATTTGCCAGGAGGTGATGGGACCAGTGGCCATGATCTTAGTTTTTTTTTCATGTTGAGCTTCAGATCATTTTTTGCACTCTCCTCTTTCACCCTCATTAAGAGGTTCTTTAAGTCCTCCTCACTTTCTGCCATGCTTTTGCATAATCAATGAAGCAGAAGTAGATGTTTTTCTGGAACTCTCTGGCTTTCTCCATAATCCAACGCATGTTAGCAATTTGGTCTCTAGTTCCTCTGCCCCTTCAGAATCCAGCTTGTACTGTACTTCTGGAAGTTCTTGGTCCACATACTGCTGAAGCCTACCTTGTAGGATTTTGAGCATAACCTTGCTAGTGTGTGAAATGAGTGCAATTGTATGGTAGTTGGAACATCCTTTGACACTTCCCTTCTTCGGGATTGGGATGTAGACTGATCTTTTCCAATCCTCTGGCCACTGCTGCGTTTTCCATTGATGATGATAAAAAAGCACACTGGTCCTTTGATATTGGGCTGTGGCACCAGGGTGGGTGACATGACCTTTAGCCTGGTTTGTTTCTTTTTGCACACCACACATAGAATGATTAAAGTGGTAGGGAAAGCCTCCCCCGCAATTCTGTGTTGGCTGTCTCTAGCAAGCATGTCACTGCTAGCACCACTCTGGCAGCCACTGATGATGATTAAATCCTGTGCGAGCTAGCAAAAATTTAATGCAACTTGCTAGGAACATTGGACACCTTACTACTCCGTATACCACACCAAGGCTGGAGTGCAATGTGTTCCAGCAAAAATAGTGCACATCTTTATCAAATTTGGTACATCCTGCTAGTTTGGTACACAGCCTGTGTAGATTCAATAATATTTTTAATTCAAATAATGTATGATTTCCTTCCTTTCAAATCAAGGGGGTAATGTCGGCATATATAAATTTTTTGGGGGGGTAGAAGGTAAAAAAGTTCCCTGACCCCTGCTCTATCACTCAAATTGTGAAGGTGGGATGAGTTGGGTTCACACTATAAATGAGGAATGCAATGTGGGTTTATTTTTTGTACTGCATTGGTCTTCACCCATAGACAATCTTTGTCATAGGTTGAAAAAATAGATTCTGATATGAAGAACAGCCCCTTTCCTACAAATAAACAAATGAAAGAAACAGAGGATTCTGTGGAAAGTGAAATAAAAGAGAAGGTGAGTAGGACACATTAATGGGACTTGCTTTTGGCATCCTGGCTGCTTTGATTAGTCAGTCAGGTTACAAAAGTATAAAAAGGGGGAGGGCGAAGGGGAGGTTACCTGGTGATAAAATTTCTCCCATCCAAACCGTGCCTGTCATCTTCCCTTCCAGAGCTATCATAATGTCATCTCTACTTATTCTTAAGTTTGCTTCTGCTCACATAAGACAAGAGTTGGAGGACAGGCTGAAGGACATCTGATGGTGCAGGTGTACCAATAAGGGAACAGTTGTGTATACCAATTGAGATGAATATGAACCCTTCCTGATAAGATCCCCATTCCTAGTTTACAGGTGCTTACCTACAGTAATCCCTTGAAGCAGGTCTTGCCAAATCATTTGATTAGAGTGGAAATGTTAGCCTTGTGGTATGTTTTATGAATATAAATCTCTAGCTTATTTGAAAAACAGCATAACTCTTGAGGCCCATATCAATCAGCAGACTGAACAGGTTTAATACAAAATAACTGCTGTTCTTTTAATCAGAAGACAGCTTTCCGTAGAGTAGCGTATTTTTCCGTGTATAAGACAACCAAATGTATAAGACGACCCCCGCTTTTCCAACCCCAAATAAGAAAATTTGATCGCTGCTTCCCCCCTCCACCTCCTAAGCCCCGTGAAAACAGGATCAAAGGGCTGTGGAAGTGGAGGGGGAAAGCAGTGATCTTTGGAAGTGGAGGGGTAAAGCAGTGATGAAAAGGCTGCAGGATTGCAGCCCTTTGATCCTGCAGCCCTTTCATTGCTGCTTTACCCCTTCATTTGGGGCTTAGGAAATGGAGGGGTAAAGCAGCAATGAACGGGCTGCAGGATCAAAGGGCTGTGGTCCTGTAGTCCTTTCATTGCTGCTTTACCCCTCCATTTGGAGCTTAGGAAATGGAAGGGTAAAGCAGCCATGAAAGGGCTGCAGGATCAAAGGGCTGCCTCCAGACCCATCTGATGGACAAAGGGTAGGCAGTTTTGCTACCGTGCGGTTTTCTCCTCGGCTTACTTCAGTGTAAAAGATGACCCTCCATTTTTCCTCCAATGATTTTAGGAAAAAGTATTGTCTTCTACACTGAAGAATATGGTATTTCAGAGTGACTTCAATATACAAACAAGCTAACAAAGTCACAAAGTAATGAAATGTAATACAGTATATGTTGGAAGCAGTTCTTAGTGGGGAGCAGTTTAGAGAAATCAGCAGGTAGAACTTTTCCGTATAGTCCACGATCTATCCAGAATTGGTCTAAGTGATAGGCCTCCTACTGATATTTCACCTGACGAGTTTGCAGCATTTAAAAAATCTAAAGTGGAGGCCATCCACCAGGAGCTATCCTTTTTTGAACACAGTAGATTGAGCAGAGACGTCCAGCGCTCCGTCTTACCCAATCAGACTCAATCTCTTTCAGCCTGTGATGTCAGATATGGTGGACAAAGCTCTTGACCGCTGTTGTGCCACCACCTCCTCCCTTGCCCGGCCTGGCTAATCAAAGCAGCCAGGCCTATATCAACCAAATGGGCCACTGCAATAATTAATGGGTCTCTCCGGGAAACACTCATTAGGCCTATTAGGAAGAATCCACGTTTGGCAATTATAAGCCCGTCACCAATGTTTCTTTCCTCAACAAAGTGGTAGAGAGAGTGGTGGCTGACCAGCTGCAGGCCCTTTTCAATGAAACCAATGCCTTGGATCTATTTCAGTTGTGCTTCAGGCTGCACTATGGTATGGAAACGGCATTGGTCACCCTGTTTGATGACCTGCTGAGGAAGGCAGACAGGGGCAAAATGTCTCTGTTGGTCCTTCTCAATATCTCAGCTTCTTTCGATACCGTCGACCATGGTATCCTCCTGGGGAGGCTTGCTGAGCTGGGAATCAGTGGTCCAGCACTAGCCTGGCTTCGATCCTTCTTGGAGGACTGTCCCCAGAGAGTAAAGCTTGGGGAGAGTGTATCGGCTCTGGGGAATCTTAATTGTGGAATTCCGCAGGGCTCGATTATCTCCCCAGTGCTGTTTAATATCTACATGAGGCCACTGGGTTAGGTCATCAGGGTGTGTAGGGGTTCGTGTCATCAGTATGCTGATGACACCCAGCTCTATATCTCCTTTTCTCCAACAACAGTGGATGCCATTTCATCCCTTCAGTGCTGTCTGGAGGCTGTATTGAAATGGATGCAGGTGAATGGTCTGAAGCTGAACCTGGACAAGATGGAGGTCCTGATGGTGGGTGGCCCCGATGTCAGTGGTTTGGGGAATCCTCTCTGTTTGGGGGGAGGGGTGACTCTCACCACAAAGAATTTGGTTAGCAGTCTGGGGGTCCATCTTGACCCAGCATTTACCATGGATACCCAGGTTGCATCAGTGGTCCACACCACCTATTTCCATCTTCAGTGGATTGCCCAGCTGTGTTCATGGCTTGATGTGGGGGCCCTCACCACTCTAGTGCATGCGCTTGTAGTCTCGAGATTAGACTGCTGTAATGAGCTCTATGTGGGGCTACCTTTGAGGTTGATGCGGAAGCTTCTAATGGTGCAGAACGTGGCGGCCAGACTTCTTACTGGAGTGAGACATCAACATATCTCCCCTACTCTGGCTGCTCTGCATTGGGTGCCAGTTCGTTTCCGCATTAATTTCAAAGTAATAATGATGACATATAAAGCCCTAAACAGTTTAGGACCTCAATATCTGGTGGAACAAACAGCAACTTGCACAAACAGCAACTTGCTCTTTGTTCCATGTTCTAGGGGCAGAGAATCTATACAACAGATTAACTTGTGCTGCTTTGGTCAAATACCAAATGCATCACCTCCCTGTGGGTGCACCCCCAAGCATGCCATGCCCCCGCGAGCATGCCACACACCCCCAACCTGTCCACAGTTGGGAAAAGGATTCCTACTGTAAAACATACATAGAGTATCCAGCTTTTCCTCCATGTCTGTCTTGCCAAGCAAACACATCCATAGCCAGGAAGATTCTTCAGTTGTTCATTTAAAAATGCAGTTGCTTTTCACCTTTCAGGTTCTCTTAGGATCATATTACTTTTGGACATTGACACCTATTTGCCTATCCTGTGCCTGCGAAAGTGGAAAGCGTAAGAGAAAATGGAGAACCAGGGGGATTTGTAAGGAGGATGCAGGATTTTCAGCTTGATTGCATTGGGGGAAACATGCAATATTGGTTCTTGCTCCTGACCTGAGTAGGTCTGCCTACACTTCTACCTGTACATCAGAGGGGATGTTCAATTATCTTTCTAGTAAGATATAAAGCCAGCAGAAGACCAAAACATCTAGAATATTATTTTATTAATGGAAAGTGGGCTGCCACAATAGCAGTTTTTAGAAACAGGAAAGTCCTTGAGTGTCTTAAGTTATCAGTGAAATAACTATTGCAGAAAAGGTGTGAAAGGAAAGGAGAAGCCATCTGTAAAGCAGCAGTTCTGGAACTTTTTCATGGACCCCTTGAAAATTGCTGGTGGTCTTAGTGAACCTACTTTTCTTCTACAAATCAAAACATCATTTTGCCCTCTTTTTCCAAATCAGCACATGTTGTGCAAATCAGGCGCTAAAGGCTAGGCTGCTAATAATGAGTCCTGTTAAGTTTTTAGAGGAAAAATAGCCATGTGTGGCTGGTGCAGTATTACAAAAATGATAGAACGTAAGCCAGAACCTTGCCATCTTGTTAATCATTGGGCATTGGTCAAAAAGGCTTAATTCGCTTTTGTCAGGAAAAAGAAATTGCAAGGCCAAGTACAGATGTTCTCAATTGTTCTGCAACCTTTCTGCTGAATACATAAACAGCTGGTAAATTATGGACTACAGATTGAGAGACGTAGCTGTAGGGTACAGAGGGTTCAGAATCATTAAGGTATAGAAATGATCAGCACTTTGAATTGGGCCTGGAAGCAAACACAATGCATTTGCTAGTGAAACATTATACCCTTTTAAAGGGCATTTCTAAAAGTCTAAGAGATTCTAAATTATCCCATCATGACCTTTGCTTCTTTGGAGGTATCCTCACGCTCTTTTTTTAGTAGGTCTCTGCACACACAGACTGCATTGAATACTTGGCAGTGGTAATAAAAAATGAAGTATCATTGGAAAGGCTATACGGTTTCATAATTCATGTCCAAAGAGGATGGTTTGTCACTTTTAAACAGAAGTGAACATTTCACTGAACTGGCAGACATATTGAAAATATATACAAATACTATTTGTAATGTTTCTGATTGATTAATTAAATAATTGAAAGGCTAGCCCTTCAGTTACATAGACCAATGTCCTTGGATGTTTTCCAGCATCATATCTTTAGGGTCATGAGTTGATCATCAGATGTGGAAGCTATCAGTATCTGTAGCAGAAGGAAACTGATCTCTTGGGAGTATCTACACTCAGTGCCTTTCTAGGACACTAGAAGGATAAGCTGAATTGACCAAACAGGATTGAATAAACAGGCTTAGCTTCTGTTAGTTTCTTTGAAGAACTCAACTTTGTCCTTGACTATACTTCCAAGGATAAATAGCAAAGTAAAAAAACAAGTGAAAACAATGAAAACCCATGGTTTGTCTGTCATTGTGAAACTGTTTGAGAATTAGAAACATGAGAAAAGTTAAAGCTGTGAATTTTAGAAAAGGGCTGCATACTATAGTCTAATTAAAATGAATTGCCTTTAAATTGTGGCATGTCATTTAAATTTCATGTCAACAAGTTTTTGCATAGTATGACATTTATAACATTACAGTATATATAACTGGAGTTAGCATAACATGTACTTTGACAGCAGTTTAAATTACCATGGACAAATATAACTTAATGTGTTTTCCTTAATTACTGTAATAACTTATATGTGGGGCTACTGTGGGAGAAGGATCAAAAACATCTATGAGTTCAGAATACATATGTGAAATGCTAACTGGAACTGGGTACCCAAAGAATTAGCTGTCTCATATATGCCTATCTAGACTTTGTGATAATCACCTGACACCATTCTCAGATGGTTCTACTGGAGTAAGAACCTGTTGTGGCACTTTAGCTGTAACATTGTGAAGAAAAACTAATTTTGCCTTGAGATCATTTTGACAACAGGCAAAGGCCTGATTATTTTCCCAGGCATTTTTTTCTTTAACTATTTCTTTGTTTCTTTGCTGGTAATTTTATGTTGATTCCTTTTACTGCTGATGTTTGTTCTATTGGATATTTTATTTTATACACACTGTTCTATTGCTTTGGTATGGTATGTTCTAAGCTACTCCAGTAGTTCATTTAAGTCAAGATATAAGTCTTCTAAACTCCTAAACTTTTCATGTGTGGATCTCCAAACTATAGATTTCTATATGTGTGTATTTTTTTAACCCCGTAGTATGTAATATTTTATATGCACTTCCTCTAATATTTGCATTTTTTATGCACATTTGATAACACAAAGATTTTCATACATGTTTTTCCCAATGCTGAGTGTTTAGAAGATTGCAGCTGAGTTCTAGGAGTTAACAAATACATTTTGGGAGTACTTGTTAGTTATATTTGCTTGAACATGTGAACCTAAAAAAAATGCCATCATCCGTATTTAAGATGAAGTAGACATTTTCATTCTTCAGGTGGATGAGAGGGGAGGAGAAGCATATAAGCCTGAGGGTGTCATCATAACAAGCAATGGTTTGTTATTACATCTGAACCAGATCATTTATAAGATCCCTTACTGACATCCATACAATGAGATGTCTGCTTTTGTTACAGGATTGGGAGAGTGGAAGTGAGATAGAGACTGAGACCTGGTATCCAACTAATATGGAAGAGCTAGTAACTGTAGATGAAGTGGGAGAGGATGACCTTATCATGGAACCTGATATAACTGAACTTGAAGAAATAGTAACAGTACGTCAGAAAGACGAAGAATGCCCCATATTGAATACTTTAGATGCTGGAGTGGAGGTGAAGAATGAGCAAAACTTATTAAATAGAAGCAATGATAAATCTAAAGTAATGGATGCAGGCTTAGAGCCAGAAGGGGAGAATACAGGGAATCTCTGTGGCTCTGAAGGTAACAGTGCAGCTACTAAAGTAGCACATCTAAATCTGGACATTGAGCAGAAGGCAGATGAACTGCATGAAAGCAGACCTCAGCAGGATTCTAATTACAATCATAAGGAGAAAAATATAAATGAAAGCATTAACATTAATTTGAAGTTGGAGAACCAGTGCATATCTTCCTCTCCTCCAAAAAAAGAGCTCTTCCAGCAATCAATGACAGATCATTATAAAGTGATGGACCCTCTAGAGAATAAAAAAGCCATGAAATTGCTGCCAAAAAACACCCAAGAGGAGACAAGCAGTGGAAATCAGGAGCATCAGAGGACGTTGGGTTAGTATATTTCCCCATTCTTCTTGTTATATAGTTTTAAAAACAGCTATGCAGTTTTCTTTTGGTTTTAACACTTTGTCAAGAAGGAAAAAACATTGTGCAAAGCATTGTAGCTTTCCAAGAAAGTAGCTCAGTAGAAATATCAGAATCAAGCCACTCTTATATGAATGGGGTCAAGGGAACAAGATACATGTCTATCAAGTACTCTAGAAGACATGTTTTTATCATAGTCACTTTTGGGTTCATACCAGTTGAGTTGTATTATTGGAGCATCTAGCTTAAATTGTTTACAGTTGTTAATAGGAAGAGCAAGCCAACAGCCATTTACATCTGTTTGATGAAAAAAATATGCCTTACAGAGCATATTATTTCATCATGAAATTACCTTTTGAATTATTAGCCAAAATCCTCTTCAGTAGCTATACAAAAAGCATAATATTTGGAGGCCACTTGCCTCAAATTAAGGAATCTCTGTTGTATCCCGAGTCATGCAATTTTTGGTCATTAAAGGCTCTCCGCCTGAGGCCACCAACAGCTTCCCTAGGTCAAAGGGATTCCCAGGGAGCCTTGAAACCTGGGGGCAGGGGAGGGGGATAAGAAACTTCTAATTAAAGGTAATAGACATCATCAGCCTTACATGCATGGAGCGGTGCCAGCAAAACACTGGGCAATAAGCCACCAGTAATGTCTATGGAGATTTCTTAACTTTAAGCAGTTCACTTCCCAAAGTTATCTGTTTGCATCATGACATGATTTTGCCACTAAATTCTGGTACTGTTGTATGTTAGCAGACAACAATTCCCCCTGTTCTGTTATCTGTGTATTCAATTGTATGTGATATATGTTAGTGTGACTAGAACATGCTTGTATAAGATACATAGTGCATGATGAGTTTGTTCTTTGAAATTGTTAACATTTCGGAAAAACATTAGAATCTTCCAACCAGTTGAGATCTCAATTCAGTTGAATATTATGTAGAAAATGAAGCAGACAATAATATCTAAATTTTGCACTGGAAAGGGTTGTTTTATGGACATAAAGTTTGGGTACAAATATATATTTTAACAATAGTATATTAAAGCCAAGGTTCCTGCTAGGCCGGCACGTCCGTGCATGACTCCAGTTCCCTCTGCACAGCTCTCTTCCTTCTCTGCACAGCAATTTCGTTAGGTTCCTATTGCAATGGAAGCCAGTGTGCAGAGGGAGTAGAGTCACGTGTGCACGCAGGGGCAAAGCCACACAAGAGAGAGAGGCAAAGTCCTGCCCAGTGGGGCTGAAAATTAGAGGGCATGTTGATTGAAACTCTGTAACTTCTGTTCAGACAATGGGATTATGTTCCAATGCTGCATAACCTCAGGGCACAGCTAGCTTCTTTAAATAAATAATCTGTGTGACAGTAGATGTTATGAAAAAGCCTGCTGTGCTTAGTTTCTTTGTTTCAGTGATGGAGGCACAACTGGTAAAAATCCCACAGTTCTTGCAGTCTGTATAGTTTGTCTAGATTTAAAGTTGAAGTAAGCATCCTCTTGTTCTACAGATATGCTTTAAACCCTGTCCAGTATTGCCAATGACCAAGGATCACTAGACATGAATGCAAAAATACATACTTTCACCAGTAGTGATCTATGTGTTCAATATCAGTATTTTTGTATTCCAGCTAGTCATGGGAAACATGTCACACCTAGTTTAAAACAATATTATTAGTAATTGTATTCACTTTTGTAGTATTTCACATTTGTAAACAGAATTTTATTTTTAATAAGGTCATGGATTAATACAACTAAAGTCTTTGTATTTATTTAGCCTAGATTGAAGTTAGGTGCCACTGTCACCAGCCAATTAGCCAGTATGTTTCAGATTGCTAGTTTAGTATAGTTAGTTCAAGGAGCCAAAAGAACAGATATATATACAGTGGTGCCTCGCTTAACGAGCGCACCGTTTAACGAAGAATCCGTATAGCGATCCCTTTTTGGGGATCGCTATACGGATCTGCCCCAATCGCCGCACTCGCTTTGCGACGATTGGGGCGTCCGGCGGCCATTTTGGAGCAGCCGAACAGCTGATCGGCGGCTCCAAAATGGCCGCCGCATGACCCGAAATGGCCCCTATCAGTGTTTTCGCGCCCTCCCCTTGCTTACGGAGGTCACGAAAACGCTGCGGGGGCATTTCGGGTCATCCGCGCCCATTAAAATGGCCGCGGATGGCCCGAAATGCCCCCCGCAGCGTTTTCGCGACCTCCGTAAGCAAGGGGAGGGCGCGAAAACACTGATGGGGCCATTTCGGGTCATCCGGCGGCCATTTTGGAGCCGCCGATCAGCTGATCGGCGGCTCCAAAATGGCCACCGGACGCGAAAACATCGCTGGAGGGGTAAGTTTTGACGCTTATTGGAACGCATTAAACTAAGTTTAATGCGTTCCAATAGGCTTTCCTTACCCGCACAGCGATGTTTTCGTATAGCGAAGGTTAATCCGGAACGGATTAACCTCGCTATACAAGGCACCACTGTATATTTATTACCAGGCAAGGCGGAGCGCTGGACATTTCTGCTTGATCCATTGTATTTAAAAAAGGAGAAAGGCCACGGCAGATGGCGTCCACTTTGGATTTAAAAAATGCTGCACATTGGTCTGGTGAGATGCTAGCGGGAGGCCCTTCACCCAGACCAATTCCAAATAGATCGTGAACTATACAGAAGAGTTCTGCTTGCTGGTTGGAAGCTTCGCTTATCCAGTCAGTGATGTAAGACCTTCTAGCAGCCTTATATATATTAATTGCCACCTACATCTTTTATGGGGTGGGTGCTGCAATGCATGTTTCTTTAAATTTTTGACTGCTGCTATGAATGTCCTGAGCCACTAACTGGATAAGACTTCATCCTTCAGTTTAAATTAGTTTAGCTCGAAGTTTAAAAGATGCTATTTCTATTCCAAGGTGCAGGCACCAAGTCCACGGCAAGGCTTTAACGCTTGTCTTAAGATACTGTCAAGAACAAATTGCAATAAAAGCAGCATGCCTCAGGAGAATTTCTCAAGGCTAACTTTTTATACTTCATAAAATCCAGAAGTATAAGCTGTTTTGCCCAGCCCCCTGTATTATACAGGAGCCCTGTATTTCCAACCCTAAGCAGCAAATGGGCAGAGGACGTACCTATCATAAAATGCTGGAATAAGGCATTTCAAACCTTGCTCAGAGCATGAATTGTCTTGCCCCCAATAGATAATTCTCCAAACTGTTCAAGACTTCCAGGAAAGAAAAACTCATCAGTAGATGTAGTGACACACTAGCACACAGCAAGTCAATAAAACTGAAATCAGATTAGCATTCCATGATTCCTGCAGACTGTGATAATTGGGCAATCATATTTACCATCAAAAGCCTCATCCATACATGATCAACAGGCTTCTCCCCCGTTTCACCACCTTTTTGGGGTGGTTTTAACCCCCTGGGCGGTCCCAAACAGGTCGGAATTCAGCCCAGGGGACAGAGCTCGGTCCTCCTTCTGCTGTCTTGTCACAGCGTCAAGCCGGAAGTCTAAACATACAGTATCATTTTTGAAGTATTCTTTAATGAGAACTCAAGGTATTTTAATGTAAGAAATGTCAAAAAAAAAACCTTTCTTTATCTTTGAAAATGCTGAAGTTTCTCAGTGCCTTTGAAAAATAGTTCATTATGTTCACTTCTTTTTTTTTCTGAATGCAGTGTTAAGGGAACATTAAAGATACAATGTCTGCTTGTATATACATTATATGTTGGTAAGCATATGCTCAGATAAACTATGAGGAAATCAAGGAGAATGCAGTATTCAAAGCTTGGTTCAAGATTTTCCCATCATACTCTAGAGTCCCAAGATACAGACAGGTGCACCTGCAAAGGGTAACTGATATTTTTTATCTCCATGTCTGGAGACTTTACAGACACTTCTTCATTAGCATGGTATTTGGAAACATGGTACCAAAAATAATGTAAGTGCAGTATTTAGATTCCATACGTAGCTGCTCTACACACAGATATCGTAAATGCTGTGCATGTGTATCTAGCCTGAGGACCAAATTAGATGGGACAGTAGGGATGCAGAAACAGTCTCCTGTTTTTAAAAAACTAAATAAACCTGAAATACAGTCGCATAAGTCTGTGAATTTGAAATAGTGGCAGGTGTGAGTGCGTACACTCAACCCACCCAACTTGCTTACCATTCTGGTTTTTCCTTATAAGGGAAAATATATAGATCTGATGTAAGTGGAATAGCAGCTGTGGAAATCTATTCTGATTTTTAGAAACTTATCTGGCTGCAGAAGAATTACAGTGCGGTCTTGACTTGAGAACTTAATCCGTATTGGAAGGCGGTTCTCAAGTCAAAAAATCTGTAAGTCAAGTCTCCATTGACCTACAGTGCATTGAAAACCGATTAATCCCGCAACAGGCCGTTTTTGTTCCATTTTGGTTTTTTCTGGTCTGTAAGTCAATTCTCAGGCTGCAAGTCAAACCTAAATTTTGCAGCCAGAGAAGTCTGTAACCCAAAAAGTCTGTAAGTCAAGCCGTCTGTAAGTCAAGGGTCCACTGTAAGCATCTTTCCTATGCTGCTGCTCTAATCAAAGTCATTCTCCTACAACTGCATTTAGTTTTAAAAACACTGTTGAGAAACATTACCCATGTATAATCTAGTTTAGCCCTCAGCATTGTTTTAAAATAACCATGTGCACCAGTAGCAACTATAGTACAGTACTATAATTTAATTAATATAATTTCTGTACATTGAATATGAAGGATATTTATCAATCACAAACTGAATATGAGCCAGCAGTACAGTGTGGCTGCAAAAAAGGGCAAGTGCTATTTAGGCTGCATTAACAGAAGTGTAGTCTCCAAATCTCTTCTGTTTGGCACTGGCTAGGCCTCATCTTGAGTACTGTGTCCAGTTCTGGGCACCACATTTTAAGAGGGATACAGACTGTCACGACCGTCCTACAAGCTAACACCACGTTTCTCAGTACCCTGTCGTTCACCATCAATCTCTGACATGCCTCTTGTGTGTACCTAGATTATGTACCCAATCTCAGGCACCTACCACGTCCTTTACTACGCTGCCACCAGTTGATCTCTTTACCAACTATGTTTACTGTGAAAGACGAGGTCCATTTAGTACTGAACTTTGAAATAAGAACAGGTTTATTGGTTACAAGTTGTTTCATGAATAGTTCTTAAGCACATTCTTAAAGTTACACAAAGCCTTCAGTATATTCTTTTAACCTCTTCTATGTTGTTGTTGTGTAGTCGTTGAGTTGTGTCCAACTCTTCGTGACCCCATGGACCAGAGCACGCTAGGCCCTCCTGTCTTCCACTGCCTCTTCTATACTTAACTAATAAAGATAACACTCTGACTGTTTACTCACTAAAATCTCTCTCTGCCACAAAACTCCCAAACTACCATATATCTCTATCTTTTCAAACTCTCCACTCCTTTTTTCTCTTTGTCTCCCTCTCTCTGCTTCAGCCCCCCTTTTATATAGCTGGCTTCGCCTCCCAACAGCTCCCTGTTGGTTTGTGCAAACACACTGCTGAATACGCATGACAGGGTGACCGTTATACAGACAAACTGGAATACCTTCAGGTTAGAAGGTGACAAGGATGAGGACAAGGACTAGAAAGCAAGCCCTGTGAGGAAACACTTAAAGAAAACCGGGCAAGTGTAGCTTTGAGAAAATAAGACCGAGGGATATGTATAATAGCACTCTTCAAATACTTGAAAGGTAGTCAGTCATACAGAATAGAGGCAGGATCTGTTTTCAGTAATTCCAAAGTGTAAGACATATAATAATGGTGTCAAGTTACAGGAAGCCAGATTTTGATTTAATATCAGGAAATAAATTAGAGCAGTAGGACAAAGGAACCAATTACCTCAGGAGGTGGTGAGTGTCCAACACTGGAGGCATTCAAGAGAAAGTTAGCCATCTGTGAGATATACAGTGGTGCCTCGACTTGTGAACATCCTGACTTGCGACCAATTCTGGCCACAAAATTTTGCCTCAACTTGCGACCAGAGGTTTGAGTTATGATCAGAAAAAAGGTGGGGAAAAAGACAGGGAATTTAAATTACTAACCATTGGTCGGCGAAGAGGCTGCTTCTTTGTATCTGTTTCGCCCCAACGGTTAGAAGGAGTGCGTCGGAGGAGGCTTCGGACTGCCTGGTGCTGCTTTCTGCTTTTTAAAATGCCTTTTCTGCGTTAGTACAGGGTTTTGCAGGATGGGTTTGGGCTGGGGGGTTATGTTTCTGTTCTGTGATTTTTTAAATTATTATTATTTTTTTGGTGTGTGTTTTTCCCCCAGCCCCAGCACATTCTGATGGGGCTTGTTCTGTTTGTTTGTTTGTGGTTTTTTTGGTGATTTCCCCCCCGGCCCCATCGTGTTCTGATGGGGCTTGCTGTGGTGTTTGTGTGTGTGTGTGTGTGAGAGAGAGAGAGAGAGATTTTTTTTCCTAGCCCCAGTGCAGATAGGGCTTGTTCTGTTTGTGGGTTTTTTTGGCATTTTTTTCCAGCCCCAGCGCATTCCAATGGGGCTTGTTCTGTTTGTTTGTGCTTTTTTTGGTGATTTTTTTCCAGCTCCAGCGCGTTTCAATGGGGCTTATTCTGTTTGTTTGTTTCTGTGTTTTCTTGACAATTTCCCCCCTGGCCCCAGCACATTCCAATGGGGCTTGCTGTAGTGTTATGTGTTTTTTTGTGTGTGATTTTTTTCCGGCTCCAGAGTGTTCTGATGGGGCTTGCTGTGTGTTTGTTTGTTTTTTTTGGTGATGTTTTTCCGGCCCCGACATGTTCTGATGGGGCTTGCAGTGCGTTGTGTTTTTGTTTGTTTGTTTGTTTTTTGGTGATTTTTCCTCCAGCCGGAATGGATTAATGGGGTTTCAATGCATTCCTATGGGAAATAGTGCATCGACTTATGACCAGTTCGAGTTGTGATGATCTTCTGGAACAGATTAAGTTCATAAGTCAAGGCACCACTGTAGTTTGATTAGGATTCCTGCGTTGAGTAGGGGTTGGACTTGATGACCTTCTATGCCCCTTCCAACTCCACAACCGTATGCTTCTATATTCTAATTCTCACACACTAGGATTTTTTTTAAGTTGCATTGTGTGTGGTGTGGGCATTTACTGACCTGCATTGAGAGTTAGATGTATGTTTATCATTCCCAGTGAGAATTCTGATGCATGAAATAATGAATTTCTTCCACAAGTGGGATTACTTATGGAAAAGTTGTGTGTGTCCTTTTTGCTTTGTTGACTGGAAGAAAAATGGCATGGAACCTTACATCATTTGGAACAAAAACACACACCAGGGCTAAACAAGCAGTAGATTTCTGGTGGCATTGTCGTCCTGTTGGTTTTTGTTGGGGGGATTTTGAGCAAAAAGGTGTGTGTGGCAAGTGGCTGAAATTAGAAGAATTGCTTACAGCTAAGCAAGTGAGAATACCATAAATTCCTATATGTACTATAGACTTAGTTCTGTGGGGATTCTGTAATGAAACATGGCTCTGTGGAACTGAAATGTCTCTCCCCATTTACAAGACTTAACAGATTCACAGGCCATTGATAATGAATTTGAACCCATGTTTGGGAACCCTGAAGTGGACGGTGTAGTTGCTGTCATCTTGTTACTGAATATTAGACTTGCTACAATATTACTTCAGAATTTCTTTTTCAGTAGAGATTATTAAATATCTGTCTGGAAGCTGCCTAGAGTGGTCGTTTTGACCAGATACGCGGGGTACAAATAGAATGAATGAATGAATGAATGAATGAATGAATGAATGAATGAATGAATGAATAAATAAATAAATAAATAAATAAATAAATGCAGTTGATGTATTGTTCTTCTGCAATAAGCTTGAATAAGCTAAAACTACAGTTATCATTGTGCTTTCACATGCACAATATCTTTATAATATTTGATACCTTTAATATTGCCTTTTCTCTAGGAAGAACTGCACTCTGGTTTTACAATTAACCACTGAGACTGAAAGATGGTGAATGCTCCAAGATAATCCAATTAGTTTCATGGAAGAGAAAAAAAATCTGAATTTAATTCTCCTTAGCTCCACACTGACAGTAGCCACTACATCACGTGAACTGTTGTTAATTTTTCCTATTCTGGTGCTCCAACTGAGGAGAGTACTCACATCTATTAGTATATGAAAAGACATGGATAACTGTTGTATTTTTCCATGTATAAGACCCCCCCAATATATAAGACGACCCCCAATTTTGACCTGAGGCAGAGGCAAAGGAGCAGCCACGCTTGGCCACCCCTTGCAGCTGCCCATTGACTGCGGCTGCCCGATTGCCTCCTCCAGTGCTGCTGCTGGGGCTCACTTCAAGCTCACACTGCCACCTTGTCCCCTGCCCAAAGGGAGCCAGTGAGTGGTGCTGGAGGAGGCGATCGGGCAGCCACAGCTGCAGTCAATGCACACCACCGAAGGGCGGCCAAGCATGGCTGCTCCTTTGCCTCTGCCTCCTGCTGCCTCCGATCGCAAGTGGCCGCAGCATCAGTCAATGGGCAGCCGCAAGGGGCAGCTGAGCACAGCTGCTCCTTCACCTCTGCCTCTGGCTGCTGCTTTGGTGTACTTCTGTGTATAAGACAACACTCAATTTTTGCAGTAAATATTTTAAGAAAAGTATTGTCTTATGCATAGGAAAATGCGGTACTCAGTTTAGGAACCAGAGGCTGTCAGAAGTGGGGAAGGGGAGAATTATTGAAAGACTTGTTACAAAGGCCTTAGCAGTCATCAGCAACCTGCTTCAAGACCTTTAGTTGTCCTTTGAGCATAGGCAGGAGGATGCAGATCAGGATTTCAACAAATGATAAGAGACATCTTCTAATCAGCCAGCAAGTATTTCAGTAATTTTTAGAGGATCAGAACATGCTAGTGTTCCTCTTAGCTCCATAACCCTTGAAGGTGGTTTTATTTTTGCCCCTGCTACTCTGCCCATCAACCCCAATCCATTTGTATTATCTTTGTAAATAGAACAATTGTTTATTAATTTATTCTGTTTTAATTTTTATTACTATTCTAAAACTGAAAAATTGTGCTCATGTAAAATAAAATAACTAATAACTACAGTCATGGCCAAAAATATTGACACTCTTACAATTCTGTCAGAAAATGCAACCCTTCTCTCAGAGGGTTGCAGTTACAAATGTTTTGGTACTCACATGTTCAATTTTTTTTGTTTGTATTGGTACTACACACACAAAAGCAGAGAAGAAAAGTCAAATCTGATATAGTCCCACACAGAAACCCAAAAATGCTCTGGCCAAAATGATTGGCACACTTAACTTAATACAGTGGTGCCTCACATAGCGATTTTAATCGGTGCGGCAAAAATCGCCGCTAACCGAAAACATCGCTATGCGATTTAAAAAACCCATTGAAACGCATTGAAACCCCTTCAATGCGTTCCAGTGGGGTAAAAACGTACCTTTAAGCGAAAATCCTCCATTTTCGCTGCCCAGTAAGCGAGGAATCTGTCCCAAAAAAGAGCGGGCGGCCATTTTTTCCAGCCGCCATTTTGGAACTGCCGATCAGCTGTTGGAAAAAAATGCTATCGAAAATTGGTAAGTGAAACAGCTTACCGATCATTGCAAAGCGATTTTTTCCCATTCAAAACATCGTTATGCGATTGCTTTTGCGATCGCAAAAACCTAATCGCTGTGCGATTTTGTTGTTAAATGGGGCGCTCCTTAAGCGAGGCACCACTGTATTTGGTAGCACTCCCTTGTATCAGATTTGACTTTTCTTCTCCGTTTTTCGTGTTGTTCCAATGCAAACCAAAGAAATGAGCATGTGAGTACGAAAACATCTGCAGTTGCAACAATTTTCTTAGAGAAGGGTTGCATTTTCTGACAGAATTGCAAGGGTGGCAATATTTTTGGCCATGACTGTATTAGCTTTAAAAGGGAAATTAGAATACTAACTGCAGTCAGACATGCGTTTAGACAATAAAGAAAGGAAGGAAGGAATTAATTAGCTTTAATCCACCTGAAGAAGCCTCTAATTAGAGGGACAGTATCTATAATAGTCTACTGGCTGGTTGTTTTTGTGACACAACCTAATTCATTATTACAAATCAGATCTGAAAAACTCTAACAACTCAGAAAACACTGAGTGAACAAAGTGTGGTTATTTTAGAAAATCCCAGCTAGTATGGAACGAAGCCTGGACTGAGAAAGAAAATTATTTGCATATACTATTTTTGTAAGCATGTAATAGATGTCACTAAACTAGTTCTCTTCATTAAGTTCTTTTGCTTTTAAAGTAAACTGTAGGTATCAGGAAATGAAAACTCCTGACCTACCAGAGGTGGAATCAAGAAGATTGTATTTTTCACCAACATGGGAACAAGAAGATGTGTTTACAGAGCTCAGCATTCCACTAGGTATGTCTAGTTACAAAGGTGTCACATATAATACAACCAGTCACACTGTCTTTCTCTTACTACATGCTGTCTCTCTTTACTTACAGAAGTTAGCAGTTTCTGAGAACAGTATTAAAAACTTCAAGACCAAAAGAAATTAAACAGGTTTATTTAGGGCTAGAAAATTGTAAGTGTAAGACTTCCTAAAGTGCCAGAAATATGACATGATATATCTAGAGTTCTGGATAAGGGCAGGTAGCAGCAACCAGGGTAAGAGAGCATCTTGAGAGCATACAGCAAAGTTTTTGATGATGAGATAGAGAAAAGGCAATTGATTTTACTACTGCAGAGAAGAAACATTTGATTGCAACAGAGTAACTTTTTAAAAAATGATGAGAGGAAGTTAAAATAAAATAAAGACAAGTCTTCATGCCTGGTGGTTGGGATGGATAATGAGGATAATGAAACAGAATAATACAGGCAAGGGAGACTTATGAAGAAATATGACACATTTCATCTTTGACATATATAAAAATCTCAAAGTCGGTTGGAAATGCTTGCTTGTATGCAGAAGAGAGACTGGGATTAGAGAAATATTGTTGAGTGATGTGAGAACCTTGAGATTTGTTCACCATCTAGAAGCAGAGGATAAAGGAGATATTAGTGACTCTGGAACAGATCATAGGGGACCCGACACAGAAGGAAAATGGAGAGGAGAAGCTCATACTAATATAGAAAAAAAGAAAGCTGAGAAGAGCATTATAGGAAGACTAGAAAGGTATAGAGATCAACTGGAGACTTCCTGTTTTAGCCACAATTTTAGCGTGCAGACACTCAAAAATATAGTTTGGTGCACTCAAAAATATAGGTTGGAGTTGGACTTGTTCTTACAGATGCTCACATAATTGCATCAAGTACAGTCTACAGTGAACACAGAACCAGAACTAGATATACCTGCCAGGCGAATAAATAAAACAGGATCTCATCCACAAAGTACACATTAAGACACAAAAGCATGTAGAAGTGTAGTACATTATCAAAGAATTAATAAATATTTTTAAAATGGGAACATGTTTGTAGTCTCTCTTAGAAAAAGGATGAGAAAAGGGAACTCATTTTACAAAAGAGACTAGTTGCAAGGACAGCAAGTGAATCATTGACAGAGAAAAGAGACAAAATAGCATGTTAGTCAAAGAAATGAATGAAGAAACAACAATGGATGAGCTTTACACACATGCTTATGCCCAACATGCATGCATATCCACAGACAGGATAGTTAAGGACTATGGAATCTGCCCTTATGTTTGAAATCAGTATCTGAATAATCTAAGTCTTGGTAAACTATCTTTCAAAAAGTAACACATCTTGTATTCAGGATTTTCTCCATTTAGAATTTTAAATTTCTAACTGGAGACTCTGGAAGTACACCAGTCTTTCCAGAAACAAAGTCTACTTTCTCCAGGCCATATGAACATCCATTTGATTCTCTATATAAGTATTTCTGTTGGTTTCTGTTAAACCAACATGTAAAAAATGGCTGAAATTGTATTGCTTAGTGTCGTAACTTACACCAGAGTGGGCCCATTGAATCAGTGGAGATTTTGTGAGTCAACAGTTCTGGGCCTATTCTAGTTGTGACTTACTTCAGCCACTTGCTATACTAAAGATCAGGATTTCAGCATTAAATAAGGAAAATGTAATACAAGTCAAACGTTAAATACAAAAAAGCCCTAATAATAATAATGAAACTTAGTATGTTTAAAAGAATGGGAATTCTATCCTTGCTTCTACTTTACTCTACCTCTGATGGAAAAAATTATAAATAATATTGGCAATAAATTAAAGGTTTGTGGTAGCACTGCATTTTAATAAAATCAACTGACACAAATTCTGCAATTTCTTTTCTGTTTAAAGGAATATCTCATTCTATCTCTGATATTTTCCTAATCTCTGTAATTCAATTTTTTTGCATAGGGGTGGAATTTGTTGTTCCCAGAACTGGCTTTTACTGCAAACTTTGTGGACTCTTTTACACAAATGAAGAGGCAGCAAAGAGTCGCCATTGCAGAAGTACTGTTCACTATAGAAACCTTCAGGTAACACATTATTGATGCTTTCAAGCTTATTTAGATGTGCATAAGATTTTCATGCAGTGGCATGTAAGAGCAAGCCTTGGACTGCACGCTCCCTACCCCCTTAATGCACACATATCATCTTAAGTGACCAAAGTGATTCATAGTATTTGTGTGTGTATATAAAGTTTAGCTTGCTTTTCAATCTGGTGTAGGGCGTAATTAGAAGATTCTGATAGCAGAAATGACATTTAAATTAAGACGAGACAAACTATGGGAGAGGAATCAGGAAGCTGGAATCAGCCTTTACCCCATCATCTACAACCATACTCTTATCTCTTACCTCTTACCTTTGATTTCAAATGGCCTGCCACAGAACTTCCTCAAATGGGTGGCGGCGGCAATATCTGATCAAGTAGAACAACATTTATTTAAGATTGGGACACAAGTGGGGGTAGGTTTCAGGGACCAGTTTCATCTTCCTGCTTGAATCCACCATTTTCTTTTTTGCCTTCCTAGAACCTTAGAAGCTGTAGTTGCCAAGGAAGCCATGAACAAAATCTGGTGACACCCTAGAGACAAACAAGTTTTATTTGGCCTGCACTTTTGTGGCCTGGGTTCATTTCTTAATTTTCATCTGAACAGCTATAGTCCACAAAAGGTTACTAAATAAGACTTTTCTTCTTCTTTTTTGTGCCAAAACAATCTTTTTGTGTTTGCTGCAACAGATGAACACAGATAACTGCCTTTTTGAAAATTGGTCTGACCAAGCAAATATCTCAAAATAATTAGAGATTATTAGAATGTAGTGTCACTATACCTGCATGGTACCTGGCCAACTGTGCTCTGGAATGAAGCAAGTGTGCCTGGTATTGTGCTGCCATGTTAGCCAGGAGCTTTGGAACCTCTGTATCTATATATAGTAGATATCTGGGTGAGGCACATTAGTTTTTGTACTGTAAAAGAAATTCGGTAATGTGTTGAACATCAACTGTTCAGTTTACTGCTGAGCACATGATACAAGGCAACAGAAAAGTGACGGGTTGAGATCATAGGGCTCAGTTTTTATATACCTATTCTGAAAGCCCACTTTTGCTCTTATCTCAGTGTTCAAAATAGCTGTGACAAATGTCAAAAATAAAGCCTCTTTAGGACTTCATCATTTTCTGGGATGTGATACCATGTAGATATCTAGATACCCAGACTGAAAATATATTGTTATCCCCTGCTGTGTACTGTTATTTTGTAAAGTTATACAGTATGAAGATGCAGAGTGCTCTGAAGTGTTATAGATTATTACAGTTGAAAAAGAAGAAGGCAGAAGTCTTTTATGGCTCAAAGATGTGTTTGATCAACTTCTGTGATTTTCCAAGGCTCTTATTGGTGTTTTCACCATGTATGAAGTCCACACTACCCCTGTCTTTTATAATTACATACAGCTCAGGCATTCTGCTAAATCCAAATATTATTTGAAACTAAAGAGCTTCTGTTTAATTCAGTTTTAATGCCCTAGTTGCACATTTCAACATTTGTTTGTTTGTACTTACCTACCTACCTACCATCCACCCACTCTTGTTATCCATCAAGTCTTGGCTTTTCTGTAGAATATGAAGTGAAAGCTGCATACAGTCCTGTAGTTAGTCATACACAATCTTAAATGAAATGTGAGAGGCTAACCGGTGAAAGGACTGCCTTCAGGATTCTTTTTCCTCCTGTTGGGCAGATACTAATTCAAGATCAAAGCAGTATTATGTGGTTGAAAAAATACTGTATGCATTTGCTCATTAAAGATGTATATACATTGTTTTAAGCAACATATGGCTATCTTTTTAAGTATGTAAAATTACTGTCATTTCTTTGGGAAGGAATCATCACAAATATTTAGATAGTTATCAGCTTTTTTTTCTTTGTGTGTTTGTTTGTATGGTGTCCATATAGACCTTAAGCACAGCCTGGTCTGCGGCTCCCATTTAGTATCTGCTGTACTCTGTGCCTATGATATAAATGAGCATGCAAAGCACAATTATACCTGAAAAAAGAAATTTGTGTGATGTCATACATGATTCATAGTTCAGTTGCTAAAAAGTAGGGACTGTCCAGAAATCATGTGAAACGTGCCTTGAAACTCCCTGCCAGAAAGGGAGGTAAGAGAGAATATTAGTGAATATTGACTTGGATTTGTTTATAACAAAAGAGGATATCTGAATATACAAATGTCTATCTTTATTCTGACTGACTACTGAAGAAATGTTGGGCCAAACAAGAAGAATGTTCAGTAACAAGTCCATCAGTTGCCTGGTTTTGGTTCCAGCTAGAAAAGTAAGTGGAACTCACTGGCTAAAATCCTGTTGTTTAGTGGAGTAAGTTGCAACTAGAAGGTGCATATTTGAATCAACAGAACTTGCAGAAGAGTTGACTGATCCAATTCCCATTAGCTCAGTGTGCCTATTCTAGTATCAAGAGAATTTCAGCCACTGTTTAGCTTTGTATTTCTTTGCTGCTAGGGCAGTTACAAGCAAAGCAACAGTCAGACGTGATGCAAAATGATAGCATCCATCCAGCAACTGGTGATTTGTTGGTGTATTAGCCATGCTGATTCCTGATAGTGAGCCTGTATCAGGTTTTTATTTCTTTCACTTTCAAAAGCTAGTTATACATCTTCAGCCCTTTGAATTCTCATAAATATCTGCAGTAATGTATGAAAACTAATGTAAGTTTCAGTCATTGTAAAATACTTTTATTCTGTCATTATCTACAGAAGTACCTGTCACAGCTTGCAGAAGAAACGCTGAAGAGGAACGAAAAAGAAAGCAGTTTGGCACAAGATGATACTGGAATTGTACCTCACTTTGAGGAGAAAAGGCTATGATATTGACTAATTTGAAATGAAGAGCTCGGCCTTGTTTTTGCTTTTTTTTTACTGTGATCCTGATGATACACCTTTAGTTTGCACTCTGGTGAAGGAGGGAAAGTGTAATGAAGAAAATTATAAAAATATAATGCCTGCAACACAGTGAAGCAACAGTGATAATCAGCAGAGTTCACCTTCCTCAGATGGGTCTCTCTCTCCCCTCCCTCTCCTCACCATCCTTCCCTCTTTAAATCAGAATTCTCAGGGATTTTCTCAGTATTAGTTCTGATGTAATTTCACGTAAATTGTTAGAATATATTAACTGGAAAAACTGACCTGAATAAATTTATTTGTATAGTATTTTAATTTACTCACCACTGAGCAATGAACCACAGGTCTTTTAATCATATCCTTATGTTAGTGTGTTATTGTTGGTAATGTTGTGACAACACTATCCTGTCTTGTTTGAAGTAATCCATGGTCCATATGTTTGAAGGTTTACAACCTCCATCAGAGGGGACAGAAGCAGTGAAGCCCCTTCATCTTCAGTCCTTAGACATGTTTCAGAAGACTGAAATCTGAAAACTTCTAGCACATCAGGTTCCACATTTAGTCACTGGTAAGATTGGCAATAATTCTCAGATTTTCATAAAGCTTTATTACTATTAAATCTATACAGATTTGCACATGACTAAACTAATAGTTTTAAGTGGAAAAAAACCCACCATTCTTGTCTAGGTGATGCACCTTTATTTTAAATGCTGCACCATCTTTGAAGAAGCATTGCTTCTTGCATGAAAAAGATGTTGACAAGGAATGTCTCTTCTAAGATGGTGCCTGCAACCCTGGGTTGAGTGGCATTTGTCTGCTGTATAATGAAGCAATCTTACTGAAGCTAAGTAGACTGGATCTGGTCTGTTCCTAGATTAGAAACTTTCTGAAAATCCTGTGTAAGCTCCCTTGTGTTCCACGATGGAACAAAGTTAGATACATCTTCAAACGTTTTTCAGTAATTAAATAGCTGAACATTGAAACCTTAATTTGAGCAGACTTTGAATTTCACTTCCATTAATTTCTATGTTAATATATAGAGGCTCAACATAGTATCAGATGTGGATTTCAACAATATGTATGTTATGTAATATAGAGTTGCACTAAAATAAGCAGTTTATTTATTTTATTTATTTCCATGAAGCTTGAAGTGCTTGGATGTATAGAGCCTTTTAGTAGCATTTCTCATAAGTTTTAAATGTTCCAAGAACCATTGAGTTGCTGAGCCAATTCAAAAAAAGACAAAGCATATTTACTGTAGTTTCTTATTCAGGATGTTTTTGAGGGAAATGTGAAATGTTATAGGAAAATACAGGAGAAAGCTTCTTCTCATCCTAAATTTTAACAGATTATCTTCCCATACTATTGGCACTTTTTGTATTTGAATTAATTGGCACAAATACTAAAATACAGGCCAGGAACATGTTACCTTCCCCCTGCTACCAAGATCCTTTTCCTTGCAAGGTGGGGAGGTGTGAGATCTGTTCAGTGCCTGCTGTCCCTAAGTTGGGTTCCATTTTATTAAATGGTATAAATGTTCCATTTCTTTCCATTAGAGATGGGGCGAAGCTGCCCATTTCCAATTCATGAATTTTAGATCCTTGGAATCCCTGGCCTTTGGCTTAGCAATTAAATGATGGGGCAGGTGAGCATATGTATTGTCTCTTGAGATACTAAGTGTACCAAATTTCTGCATACATCTTTTAAGAACATTTTATTGCATCTTTCAATACAAACATTTTCACGGTAGCTATGAGAGTTCTAAAACAACAATTAAAGCAGAAAAAAAAGTTAATATCCAGAACAGCAAAAAAGAATCAATGTTTACAGCCAGGATTCAGAAACACATATAACCTTCCAGGATTATACAAAAGATACTGTTAGTTTGTGAAGCCATTTCTATAGCCAAAATTTGTGAGGTGCGTCTCAGTGAAAATACTGACATTGACAGTTTCAGGTATAGAAAGATGCATTTATTTCTCAAGGACCTGCCTCTTCAACATAGTGTGTCAAGCACATGCTAATATAATCTAGCCCAAGGCATACCCACCTCTTCCCTCCCTGCCCAAAAAGCTCTGCTAGTGCTGTGAAACTAGCATTTTCTTAGAACAAAAATGGTTCCCCTTGCTTTGGAATTCTTGCAGCAAAAATCTGAAATATAAGAAACATAACTTCTAACCTGCCTTAATTCACAAATGTAGTCTGTACTGACTAATATGTATGTATAGCACAAGGCACTCTTAAATGTAGCCAAAGATTATTTATTATTATGCCAAAAGGTTTCTTGTATGTAAATTATTACAAAGTATATTAGTTAAGCATTTTAACATCTTTAGAACGTACAATGTTTTCTTACGTGTTTCAACCAATTACTCTTAAGGGGCATCACTATCCCTTTTTTTCTCGTTTTGAAACTAAAGAATCTACAAATTGGCCCATAAAATCTGACATATTTTGCTACTGAACTTCATACTAGTGCTTGGTATTAGACTTTCAGGGTTTTTCTGTCTTAGTTAAGTCCATGATCTGTTGATCTATACTTGAACTGGACCAGATGTTACTATTTATTAAGTTCACTCAAATGTTGTTTAATTTTTGCATTGTAAACATTTGAAATGTGTGGAACTTAAATTAGTTAGGAGATACCACAAGTTTTAATTGTACTTCAGATTTTAGATGGCATTTGTTAAAATAAATGAATTATTGTAATAAAGGTAATTCTAATGACCATTCAGGAGCTGGTGAACTTTCTTATCATAGTAGCTTTCATATGATCTTAAAGATTGCTGTGCAGAGTATTTCTAATTTATTAATCAAAAGTTGAAGACAAGATGATGAAGGAGATTTGTCCAAAAAACCGCACATAAAAATATAGCAATTAGTTTTTAACATGTCACAATGTTTTTGTTCTCTTAATTTTTTATTTTTGTTTTGTCTTTTGGTCTACGATGATTCCACAAACTCATTCTGCCATCCTTCTCCACACAGAGATACTAAAATATGTTTCATTTGTCTTTTAGCCAATATTGAAAATTATAATGTACTTCATCTTACTTCTCCTCCTGAGATGTGAAAAGCTTAATTTGATTTAAAATATATCATGCAAATATCATCTGCTAGTGATCAGTCCAGACTAGGAAATACAGTGGTGCCTCGCCAGACGATTGCCTCGTGGGACGAAAAACCCGCAAGACAATTGTTTTTGCGATCACTATGGTGCCTCGCAAGACTTTTTTTCTATGACCGTGCTTCACAAGACTTTTTTTTTGGAGACTGATGCTTCACAAGACGTCTTTTTTTTTTTTAGACTGATGCTTTGCAAGATTTTTTTTTTAAGGACCGATGCATAGGGAACCTTGCAAGACAATTTTTTCACAAGATGATGATTTTCACGGAACGAATTAAAATCGTCTTGTGAGGCACCACTGTACTACTTTTTTGGACTGTTGTATGCCTTAGAGAAACTGTCTCTAAACTCCATGTTGTCTGGGATATTCTGGGACCTATCAGACAAACAAAGTTCTGGTCAGGCTTAGGCCCAGTACACTTGTGACATTTCATATTTATGAAGAAAATAACCCTGTAAGCTGTTTCTGAATGTACTGTTGAATATCGTGGGAAGGCAGGGAGAAATGGAGAATGCATAAGTTTATGTTTTATGTGAACTGCAAATAACTTCGCTGTGGCAATTACTTCAGAAAGTTGGATGTAATTCTTGTCCCCAATTTTATTTTATTTTTAATAAGTTCCTTTAATACATGGTTGCTATTCTCTTCTCATTCAGCTTTTCTGTTATGAGTAGGCTTCCCTCTAATGGACAGTTAATTATTGCAACTGAATATATTAATGTTTCACCTTTTAATCTTGCGTTTTTAGATACAGTGGATCCTCGACTTACGGAATTAATCCTTATTGGAACAGTGTCCGCAGGTCAAAAAGTCCGTAGGTTGAATATCCATTTCCCATAGGAATGCACTGAAAACCATTTAATCCGTAACTGTCCATTTTTGCTCCATAGGAACTAATGGAAAGCCTGCTAGGCAGAATTTTTTTTCTTTTTTCTTCTTTTGACCTAAGGTGAACGTAGGTCAAAAAAAGGGCAGGAAAAGGGGGCAGCAGGGAACAGTTTTAAAATCACATTTAAAAGTTTTTTTTTTTAACCAAGCCTGTTTGCAAGCCAGCATTCTTCCTCCACAGAATTCTTCAGGAGAAAGAGAGACATGAATCTGAACTGCATTTTAAGCCTGTTTGCAAGCCAGCATTCTTCCTCCACAGAATTCCTCAGCACAACCAAGCCAAGCCAAACCAAACCAAACCCAAGGTTTTTCAACCAAGCCAAGCCAAACCAAAAGGCAGGAAAGGAGGGAGGGAGGGAACAATGAGGAAAGAAAGAAAGAAAGAAAGAAAGAAAGAAAGAAAGAAAGAAAGAAAGAAAGAAAGAAAGAAAGAAAGAAAGAAAGAAAGAAAGAAAGAAAGAAAGAAAGAAAGAAAGAAAGAAAGAAAGAAAGAAAGAAAGAAAGAAGGTCATCACTGGGGCACACAGACCCCTCAGACAAAGGTTTGTGCTTTGAACATAAAAAGAGAGAAAACAGAGACCGAGAAGACAATGGGGGGAGAGTTTTTGGAGGCTAAAACACACATTTTTAAAAAAACACATTTTAAGAACAACATTTTAAAAACCAGCAACTTTTAAACAAAACACATTTTAACAGGAACAAAGCAACTTTTAAACCAACCAACCAAGCCACCCAGCCAGCCACCAACACCTTTTAAAACAAAAGAGAGGTGACTTAGCTTTCATTGTCTTCTCGAGGACATGACTGCGAGGTAGAGGTCCCCTCCTTTGGGTCATCTTCTCCAGGGGGTCCCTGCCGCTGTCTCTTCACTGCAGGCTCCATCCTGGTGAAAAATCTGTCCAATGTTGTCTGTTTGTCCTGTGCTGAAGAATCTTCCGGAAGTGGCTGACCACGTTGTCATTCATCATGTCCAAAATTCTTCCTGTCACAGTCTTGTTTGGGTGGTGCTTCTCAAAGAAGTCCTGGCACTTGGTCCACATCTGGCAGACGGATTTGATCTCATCGCTGCTAACCTGCAGTTCCTCTTCCTCAGTAGAATGCTCATCCACAAGAGCCTTGTGCTGCTCGCTTTGCAGTTCTGCAAGTTCTTCCGTCGTCAGCTCCTCTTCACGTTCTTCAACGAGCTCCTCTACATCCTCTTCATCGACATCCAGACCCATGCCTTCACCCATGGCGACAATGTCCCTCACCAACTGTGAATCAGTCCCTTCAGTGCCACTGTCTGCAACACATTCTGGCCAGAGTTCTTCCAGGCTGAGTTCAAGGTCCTGATTGTGACATCCTGTCAGGTCTTGTCAGTGACTCTGACGCTATGGAGGACATTGAAATGTGTCTTCCAGAACTCTTTCAGGGTCAGGGACGTCTCCTCAATGATATTGAAGCACCTGGTGAAGAGTGCCTTTGTGTACTGCTTCTTGAAGTTGCTGACCACTTGCTGGTCCATGAGCTGCAGAAGAGGTGCTGTGTTGGGGGGGAAGGAACTTGACCCTGATGAAATCCTTGTCAATGTCCTCCATCAAGGATGGGGGGTGTGCCGGGGCGTTGTCCATCAGCAGAAGGCATCTCTCAGGAACCTGGTTGTCTGAAAGATATCGTCTTACAGTGGGTACAAACTCCTCATAAGGCCATTCCAGAAACAGCTGCCTTGTCATCCAAGCTCTTGCGTTGGCCCTCCACATGAAAGGCAGTGTGGCCTTTTTGACTTTCTCTTGTTGGAATGGGCAAGGAGTCTGGGAGTGGTAGATCAGCAGAGGCTTGATCTTCAGATTGCCTGTGGCATTGGTGCAGAACAAAAGGGCCAATCTGTTCTTCATGGGTTTGTGGCCCAGCAGTTTCTCTTCCTCCTGGGTGATGTAGGTTCTCCTGGGCATCTTCTTCCAGAACAGCCGTGTCTTGTCACAGTTGAAGACTGTGCTGGGGGAGGTAGTCTTCTTCCTTGATGAATTCAGCAAACTCCACCTTGAAGGCTTCTGCAGCATTATGGTCAGAACTTGCAGCCTCCACATATCTTGTTACGCAATGGATGCCACTTCTCTTCTGGAACTTTTGGAACCACCACTTGCTGGCTTTGAATTCTTCTTGCACTGCACTTCCGGAGGGGTTTCTTTCCATTAAATCACTGTGCAGCTTCCTCGCTTTTTCACAGATCATGGCTTCACTGATGGTGTCCCCTTTCAGTTGTTTCTCATTGATCCACACCAGTAAAAGTTTTTCCATTTCTTTGTTATGGTTGTGACTCCTTTTGCCACATCAATGTGCCTCAGGACAACTTTCATCTTCAGCATGGTACCAATGGTGGACTTTGCCATCTGGTATTCAGCAGCCAGTTCAATCAAACACATGCTTTGTTCATTCTTTTTGATTATTTCCTTTTTGTGTTCAATGGAGATGATCTTTTTTGGGGGCTTGCTCTGTTCTTTCTTTGGAGTCATGACTATGGTTCAGCTCACCAGAGTACACAAATCCTGCATCAACAAATAAACACAGTCCCTGATTTTAAGGGGGAAAAAGACTGTGGAGTCCTAAACTTAAACTTTAGACTTGGGTCTGAACTGCATTTTAAAGCCTGCCTCCCTGCCAGGTTGCCTGGCTGGCTGCCATTTTAAAGCCCGGCTGCCTGCATCTACAACCACCAAAGACGCTCTCAGAAAATTTTCTGATTTAAAGAAAAGAAGACTTTGGAGTCTTAAAGTGCATTTTGCTTGCTTCAAAAATCAGCAAGCATTAAAAACCCATTGAACACCATGCCATCCACCACAAGCCCTCACAGAAAATTTTCTGTACATTTGAAACCCACACATTTTAAAACAAAAGAGAGGTCTTGTACACAAACCATAAAATCCACAGAATGCAAAAATAAATAAATACAGTAAATTTTATATTTAAAAATTACTGTACAGTCTAATTTTCACATTTAATTTTAATTTAACATTACAGTCTACTTTTCACATTTTAAATCTACACTGCAAGACCCATCAGAGCACAGAAACATAACCCCCACCTAGCCCTAATCCCCCCCACCAAGCTGCAAAAAACCCAGTAAATGTACAGAACAGTACAGCACTCATCCAAAACAGGCAGCCTCTCTGCTTAAAAAAAGACAGTCAAAAACTAAAAAGATATTTTTTTAAAAAAATCCAAAAAAACAAAAACAAAAACACAGTCCGGTACCAGGCAGCACCAGACAGTACCAGGCAATACAGTACTGTACCAGGCAGTACCAGGCAGACTTGCTGAAAACTCTCTCCCTAACCACTCTTTACGTAACTGCCGGGATGAGCAAGGAAGCAGACTACTCTCTTCCCTGGCCAACGGTCAACTGAAAGCAGTTCAAATTTCCCACTTTCCCCGCCTCTCCCACTTTTTTTTCAGTCCATAGGTCGATTCTCTGGCTGCAAATCGAAGTGAAACTTTGCGGCCAGCGAAGTACATACGTCGAAAAGTTCGTAAGTGGAGCTGTATGTAAGTCGAGGGTCCACTGTACGTAATTAGACTTCTGAAATGCCAATATTAAACTGTCTTCCAGCCCTGAAATGAAGTTATCTGAATTGTTCAAAACTGAATTTCTAAGTTTAACTTCTTGATATATTTACGAATAAATGTTAGCTAACCATGTGTCTAGTAAAGCGTCATTGCTTTGGAAACTGCTTTCCATGCAGTATTTAGGAGTATATCAGATGCTGTACAAAGGCTAATATTTCATATTTTATATTAAATGTTGTATGGATTTTGGGCCTGGGGATTTTAGCTACTATGCAGATTGTATGAAGACTTGCTGTTGAATGTAGATTGGAATCATTTCTAGAGCGCTACTATGAAAGAATGTGAATGAAACAAAGCACAAACAATAGCAGCATGATTTTAAGTATTCAAACCCTGGATTAGTCCTATAGCATCACAGAAATGAAAAGATTTTAATTCTGAAATTGTGACGCTTGAAGACTTGTTATGTAAACATCTTATTGTACTAAACAATGCTGCCAGATTGTAGCCCCTAAGTCTTTATCATCTCCTCAAAGGTTCCAAGGTAATAAAAAAGTATTCAGATGAACTTTCCATCCATTCTTCAAAAAGTCACTATTCCCATCCTCTGCCTTCATTGGTTGCTTTCTTGCCCGTTGAAGCAGACAGGAAGGGAACTGGTGGCGGAATACATTAGCAAGCAGCAACTGTTCTGCTTCTGACTTATTTAAACTGCCCTACTGTTTATTATGTATTCTTGCTGAAATAAAACCTAGAGTTGCCTTTAGCTAGGTTGCTATCCCTTGTTGTGCCTTCTAAAACAAATTGCATCGATCTGATGAAGCCTTTCTTGTTGACTATACTGCTTTAGCAACAAGCCATGAGATTTATCTTCAGAAACCCAAAGACACAGTAAATAAATCTGATTGGGTCAATTGCAGCTGCGTTTAAGGAGAACTCAACCTAGAACCAGGATCATGATTTGCCAACTGCATACCGTATTTTTCCGTGTATAAAATGACACTTTTTCCTTAAATAATTTGAGAAAAAATATGAGGATCATTTTATACACAGAAGGCAGCTCTTTACCACTGCTTTTTGTGAAGGCATGGGGCTTAGCAAAAAGGAAGGGGAAGCATTGCTCCCTTCCTTTTTTCTAAGCTCCATGCCTTCTCAAAAGTTGAGGGGCATGGGGCTTTAGCAAAATGGAAGGGGAGTTGTTGCTCCCTTCCTTTTTGCTAAGCTCTGTGCATTCTCAAATGGTGAGGGGTGTGGGGCTTTAGCAAAAAGGAAGGGGAGGTGTTGCTCCCTTCCTTGTTGCTAAACTCCATGCCTTCTCAAAAAGCAAGGAAAAGCGGCATAGATTTTGATAGTCGCTTTTCTTGCCTTTTGCCAAGGCATGGGGCTTAGCAAAAAGGGAGCCCTTTGATCCCTGCTTTTGCTAATTTGGGGTTAGAAAAGGGGGGTTGTCTTATACTTTGGGTCATCTTATAAACTGAAATATACAGTACTCCCTTCTTCATAGTTCTCCTTCATGGGTTATCAAAAGAAAGGTATACCTGAAACCTCAAGCTGCATTAAAGGGTTACAGCATGCTGCTATATATTGACAATCTGTTCAAATGGTTTCAGTTGACTTACCAAGATTTTTCCCCCAATTGCTAGGTGGGGCCTGTGGTGCATGTATCACCTTGAATTGGCATAGTGCTTATTCAACATTCCTCCAGAAAATTGGGATGTGTCCAAATTTAATTATAAAATCTCTGCTTGCAGTTCCTTTGAACATGTTTGAACGTGTTTTCCTTTGTTTTTGAAGCTTTAAAGAGAAACTGATTTTTTCTTAGGCATGGTAGTGTTAGCAAAGCAGACTGCATAACTTCAGTTTATCTTAAACGGATAGCAGCAAGCTAATGCCAATAGCTGCTTACTTTTAACCAATAGGGAGTATATTACCTGAACAGAATGGTGTGCATGTTTTAATGAAACACCTGGTTTGCCTTTAAAATGGAAAGAGACTCAGATCTGCATCCTCACTCCATTGGAAATAAATGTTTCATTATGTTCTAATATAATTTCAATACAGCATGATAGATTAGAGGTGGGAACCCTTCACTATTGCCCTACAGCTTTATTTTTTCCTGGGTAGCAGATGTACTGCTTGCTGGGTAACTCTGTGAGTTGAGTACTTTGTTGTAGAGCCAGAGGTCCCACATTTGATTGCCTATTCTGCATTCTGGGAGAAGAGTCAGCCTGTGTAGTCTTGGGCACGTTCTACAGTCCTAAAGCAGCTACAAAGGAAGAGAATAGTAAATCACTTCTGCATATTTTACCCCCTTAAATAGGGTCACCACAAGTTGGAATCAATTTGATGGCATGTAGTTAAAATTATTATTAAATCGAAATACTGGAATTGTGTACTGGCTATATACCTCAATTTTTAAGGGTTTTTTAAAATTATAGAATGCCTGCCATATGCAATTTATCCAGGCAGTGTATAGTGATAGATTAATATTGTACAAATACACTGGCAGCGATCCTCTGCTCAAATGTAGAGTGCAAGGGCGGTGTGCTGGAATATTTCACATGTGCCTCAGCAATCTACAGCTTGCAGTTATTTACTGTATGTATTTATTTTGCATTTGTAGGCTGTCTTCCTCCTTGTGAGGGGATTCAAGGCAGCTCATAATGTTAAAACAAATAATACTAAAAATACATTAATTACAGATTTAAAAGCAATAATCCATTAATTTAAAAGCATTTAAAATGTTAAAAATAAACTTAATAGGGACTCAGTCATGATTGTTAAAAGTCATAATATATTTATTAAAAGTCATAATAGTCATAGTTATTAAAAACAGCATCCAGGGACTCATTCAAAGTTATTAAAAGCCTGCCTGAAGAGATGGGTCTTTGACTGCTTGTGAATGTATAAAAGGGAGGTGGCCTACCTAACTTTCCAAGGGATAGCACTCTACTGCTTGGGAGCAGCCATGGAGAAGGCCCTCTTCGTCTCCCCATCAAATCTTTGGAGCCCCTTATTGGCCAGTATTCCCCAATATGCAGAGGAGGTATATTTGTGTACAGGAACCCTCTCTTACTGATACAGGACAGAGCAGTATTCAGCTCTTGTCCTACATGGGGGTTCATATATGTACCCAAAGATTAGCTGAAATGGTTACTTCAGGAGAAAATTATAAGAGGACAGGAGTCAAATGGCAGTTTGGCTCACGTCATGCAGTCAGAAACAAACTTCAGAGTTTTCCCTTTTTTATACCTCTCATCGGGTGCATCAACACTTAAATCTTCATATACCTTTAATTTAAGGGGAAAATAGTGTTTTGTCATGAAAGAAAATTCAACATGATTCAACATTTTTTAAAAAACATGATTCTTCATTTCTCTTTTTGCTAGTGATTTCTGCTCTTCGTTTTTGTGGGGATCAGTTCTACTGATTGGCAGCATGGATTTAGCACATCTGTTTTAGAAGAAATTGCACTGGCAGCTTTAGCCTTCAGAGTGCCACCAGAAAGTTGTGCTTGCCAAAATTTTGCTTCACTGTTTGCTCTCTGTGGAGCTACAGTGACCCAGTGACATGAGAAGGAAACCAACCCATTATTCAGTTTCCTAATGTGGATTGCTCACAAACATACTTTTTTTCAGGCAGCATTCCTTTGCTAGATAAATAAGGGATGGGGACAGGAAATTGCAGTTTGAAGGCTGGGAAAAACTTATGGCCCATCACAGAAAGATGCTCCATTTAATATCTCTCTCTCTCTCTCTGTCTCTGTCTCTCTCTCTCTCTCTCTCTCTCTCTCACACACACACACACACACACACACACACACACACAGCGTGGTTTTGGGCTGGGTGGTGGGATTATGTTTCTGTGCTGTGATGGGTCTTGAAGGGTTTGTTTGTTTTTTTGTTGTTTTTCCCCCCATTTCCAATAGGTCTTGCAGGGTTTGTTTGCATTTCCCCCCCCCCACTTCGGCCAGAGCGGATAAATCGCATTTCTGATGGGTCTTGCATGGTTTTTGTTTGTTTGTTTGTTTTGGGGGGGGTGATTTTTTTTCTTCAGCATGAATGGAGTAATTGCATTTCAGTGCATTCCTATGGGAAATGGTACTTTGACTTACAACCATTTCGAGTTACGACCGGAGTTCCGGAACCAATTAAATTCATAAGTCGAAGCACCATTGTAATTTGTTCTTCACACTTTCATCACTGTGATACATACTGAAAATTTCCCAGAATAAGATCTTCACCTACTTCCAATGCAAGTTCCCCATTTGAGATGTGAAAGCACAAATCCTGATTCAGACTTTTGAATCTCAGTCAACCCAAAAGGTGGGAATTGTATACAGTATGTCTTGTAAGCTTTAGTCTAAGTCCTGTGGCACTTGTCTGTGGTGTAGTAATTAGCATACTTCTTCAGCAGACAGAAGCTGCAGTGTTGTGAGTTTCCTAATTTCATATGCTGAGACAGTGATCAGAAGAGCAGTGCCTTGACTTGCCCAGTCTAAACTTCTACTTGGTAGTTAATCAACTTTGTGGACTCTCATATACAGAAAATTGACTGAAATCCTGGCCAGCACAGCTAGTGAAGAATTCTGGGAATATTAGTCCAAGAACATCTGGGGACTCAAGGTTGGAAACCATTGCCTTAAAGTGTGATTAAGAAGCTAAAGTTTGGGCTTATTATTATAAACTGTCCATGAACCCACATCTTGGATTGGAAGGCGTTGCGCCATTAGTCTAACTGCTCTGAGGATGAAAAGAGTGAAACCAAGACATATTTCCCAGGTGGTGTGAAATAGGGTTGTCCCATGGGCTCTCATTGCCCCAAATATATAAAAACTGTAACATTTCTACCCACCATTTGTCTTAGAGCAGGGATAGGTGGTTTTGTATTCATTAGTGGATCTCTCTTCTCTTTCTCCCTCTGCTGAAGCTTTTGGAAATTTGGGGAAGAGGCAAAGCCTGATGAAGCAGGCTTCTCAACAGAACTAGTGGTGGCACAGCTTTCTTTCTGTATTCTTGCTGTAGTCCGATGCTCGTCTGGTTATTATTAGGAGTTGTAGTCCAAATAGGTAACTATTCTCATTTCTGCTGATAACATCCTGAAAAACTAATAATTTTGGCTCCTCTTCTCTGTGAGCTGTTTCTATTCTTGGTGGGCATGACAAACAACTAAAAATATCTAGCTTCACTGCAGCTTTACAGTTGATCCTTTTAAGAACTCTGTAATTGCCCCATCTATTTTCCCTTTGTGTTCATATTCTCAGATTAAATACCTGAGGGCAGGATCTTTATGTTTCCAGAGAGGCAAACCACTGGAAGTTCTTCTATCTAGATGAGCAGAGTACAGTGGTGCCTCGCATTACGAGCGCTCCATTTGACGACAAAATCGCATCACAATGATTTTGCGATCGCAAAAGCGATCGCAAAACGATGTTCCCTATGGGGGAATTTCGCTTTGCAATGATCGGCCCACTGTTTCGATAACCGATTATTGCAAAGCGATGATTTTTGGTCAGCTGATTGGTGGTTTCAAAATGGCCGCCGAGTGAAAAACATGGCCGCCCGCTGTTTTCTGGCAAAGATTCCTCACTGCACGGGCAGCAAAAATGGCCGCGCTATGGAGAATCTTCACTGGACAGTGAGTTTTAAGCCCCTAGGAACGCATTAATTGGGTTTTAATGTGTTTCTATGGGCTTTTTAAAATTGCATGACGACGTTTTCATTCGACAGCGATTTTTTTTGAACAAATTAACGTCATGCGAGGCACGACTGTATCAAGCCTTTGCACTACAATTAAATACAGTGGTTCCTCAACTTACGATCGTCATGACTTGCAACCAAATTGAGTTACAACCAGCTCCAGATGCAACATTTTGCTTGACTTGCGACCGGACCTTTGAATTACGACTGGAAAAAAGGTGGTGGGAAAGGTGGGGAAATTTGAACTGCTAACCATTGGTCAGTGAAGAGGCTGCTTCTTTGTAGCTCCTTTGCCCCAGCAGTTAGAGAGTATGTGTTTGCAGAGAGGCTTCGGACTGCCTGGTACTGCTTTTTGCTTTTTAAAATGCCTGTTCTGAGTGAGCACATTGTATTTTTAAAATTATTAGGATATAATAAAGCAGGTTTTGAAATCTTGCCCATTTCAATGGCAGTCAATAATTATCTCTCTCTCTCGCTCTCCCAATCACCACCACCGCTCAGCCAGCCACCCTACTCTTCCAGCCAGACCAGTTAGTTAGTTGGCGCTCCCGGGTCTTCGATGGGTCTTGCAGTGGGTTTTTAAGTGGGTTGGGGGGGGGTCAGCCGGAACAGATTTGTCCCATTTCAATGCATTCCTATGGGAAATGGTGCTTTGAGTTACGACCATCTGGAATGGATTAAGTTCATAACTTAAGGCACCACTGTATGTAAATATGCCTCTTACTTCTCTTTATAAGTGCATCTGTGCCCTAAGCATCTTTGGAGAATCAAAAGAGACCTCAGTTATGCTCCAGGAACAAAGGGAGCTATCACTGTTAAGCTTTAGTATACAGTGGTGCCTCGCTTAACGGGCCCTCCATTGAGCGACAAAACTGCATAGTGACGAAGATTTTGCGATCGCATTGCGATGTTTTAAATGGGGTTTTTTGCTTTGTGATAATCAGTTCCCTGTTTCGCTTACCGATCATCGCAAAGCGATGATTTTTTAACAGCTGATCGGCAGTTCCAAAATGGCCACCGGGTAAAAAAATGGCCACCCGCTGTGTTTAGGGACAGATTCCTCGCTTAAGAGGCAGCGAAAATGGCCGCCGTATGGAGGATCTTCGCTTTAAGGTGAGTTTTAAGCCTGTAGGAACACATTAAACAGGTTTTAATGCGTTTCTATTGGGTTTTTTTAATCGCATAGCGACGAAATCGCTCAGCAGCGATTTTTGCTGCACGGATTAACGTTGCTATGCAAGGCACCACTGTACCATCTTTCAAATGTTCAGCTACTGGCTTCCCCTCTCTAAAAGTTTACATGGATCAGGCAGGTGTCTCTTGATAGTTCCCTAGTTTGCCACTAGCCCAGCCAACAAGAGTTGCTAATGAATTTCTGAATAATATCTGCCGATGTGTTCGGTTATTTTGCAGACACCTTTGTTATGTTTGATGGAGCCTCCTTCAGATTGCAGAGACATAGATTAGGGCTACATAGTACATCACTTCAGATGGATCATCTTACTACTTCAAAAGGGTCAAAGGCATCTAACCTGCACAGGGCCTACCTGTGGTCTGAGCAGGGTGGGTGTGGTGATTCATCAAACAGTGGTGAAGTGAAGTTTCACCCCCACTACAGACTGCCAGCTTTGGTTGGGGCGGGGAGACCATGAAATAGGCTTTTAATTAGTGAAGTAAATTATGCAGCCATCTTGACTGAGGGAGCCAAAAAATATGTATGCTTTTTCAGAGACAATTTGGGGGGAGGAAAAAAGGAGATTGGGGAAGCCTTTTCTTGCATCAATTCCCTCTGTTTTATTTATTTAGAGTCCAAGCCATTGTATTTAATCAGGATTCATTAACTGAAAAATATTTTTTTTTTAAATCTTTAAACCCACTGCTACAAATGTTCACAATATTGTCACCCTGGCCAGAAGTTACAGAATGTGCCAGTGACTGACTGGAAACAAAAATAAATGAATGAATAAATAACTAGTTAAATATTACAGCCAGAATCCTATTGCTAGTCCCAACATTTTGAAAAATAAACTGATTTTCCTTTGGCTTTTCTGCCACATGCTGTTAGGAGCTTCCTTGTAGTATTTTGGCACCAACTCCCAGTAAACAAACAACAATTCTTGACATAGACAAAGGTAAAACTGATAACCAGTCAGGCGATTCACTTGGCATGGCTGCTGGGTCATGTTCAGCTTTAGTCGACTGCATGAAATCCTTTCCAAACAGAGGGATCTGGATTTCCTTATTTTGTAAAAAGTCAACTCCTAACTTGTGACCTGGATACAGCAACAAGCATGGATTGTTTAGTGAAATGGCCAGAAAAGTAATAGCATCTTAAATTTGTGTATCTGATCTGTCCCTGAATCCCCTTTCAACTGGCCAGTACTCTTCTTCTTGCCAGATCAGTCACAGGCAAAAATTACAGGCGATTGCATCCCTTGAAATATTGCAGAGGGTTTTTGTGTGTGTGTGTGTGTGTTTTGGTGGTTTTTTTTTTTTTTTTTTTGCTAATGAATACATATCAGTCTTTCAAAAAGCACGGTAAATTTTTCTTCTCTGGACTCAATTCTCAGAACACTCCAGACCGCAGAGCCACAATCTTGCTTGCTGGCTAACTCTGAAAGCTGTACTGTAATCCAAATCAGGTAGTTTGTTAAGCCTAGTTCATCCCTATTTGAAATAGATTGGTTACACAGCTTTTTCAGAAAATTTTAAGTTATTCAGCATTGTCACAATTACAGTAGCCACCATACCCTACAGAGAAGCACGGTGAATGACAGAATTTGTTCCTGCTCTCTAAATGTCATGTTCCTATGTACGGCAGGAATGGAGAATCTGTAGCTCTCTGCCTGTTGTTGAATTTGAACTATCAGTTCCAAGTAGCATGATGATCTGGGATTATCAGAGTGGGAGTCCAAAAACATCTAGATTGCCACATGTTCCCCTCATAGCAAGAGTGTGCAACACATGGCCTGTGAGCAGCATGTATCTCCACCCTTTAGTCGTTCGTGCAGCCCCTGCTACCGTCACTCCTTCTGATAGACTTGTGCTGCTCGCATTTAGTGATGCCTTACAAAACAAAACAAAAGGTTCTCTTCATAATGTGGAGAAATTTAACAGAAATTGGTTATATATTTACAGTTCCAAAGCCGGTAAACTAGTTACTTACCACAAAAGTTAAAAATTTTAGAAAATAATGTATTACTTCCCTGTTATTGCAAAGTAATTAAAATATATAATTTTTGATACCTGTAAAAAAGCAGAATATCACAAAACCACTGGTCTATGGTGCAAAACATGGATTTGTTTGTTTGTTTATTTATTTATTTATTTCCCACCCATCTGGTCAATTGACCACTCTGAGTGGCTAACAACACTTAAAAATACAATAATTTAAATGTAACATCAATATACATCAGTAATCGATTGTTCAAAATGGAAAGAAAAAAAGAATAAATCAAATAGTGGCTGGAGGGAAGGCCTGCTTAAAAAGCCAAGTTTTCAATTGGCTTTTGAAAATGCCCAGCGCAGGGGCCATATGAATCTCAGGAGGGAGTTTATTCCAAAGGCGAGGAACCACTGCTGAGAAGGCCCAGTTTCTTGTTTTTTCCTTCCGGGTCTCCCTTGGCGTTAGGCTCCTCAACCTGACCTCCTGGCTAGATCAAGTGGGATCTAGCGAGGCCCTAAACCGTTTATGGCTTTGTACGCAAGCATTAATACTTTAAAATCAACGTGGAACCGAACGAGCGGCCAATGCAAAGCGGCCAGAGTGGGAGTGATATGATGGTATTTTCTCACCCCACTAAGGAGTCTGGCCGCCGCGTTCTGCACCATTTGGAGCTTCCGCATCAACCTCAAAGGTAGCCCCACGTAGAGCGCATTACAGTGGTCTAATCTCAAGATTACAAGCACATGTACCAAAGTGGTGAGCACCCCAACATCAAGCTAGGGACGCAGCTGGGCAATCTGCCAAAGATGGAAATAGGCGGAACGGACCACTGATGCCACCTGCGTTTCCACAGTGAGCGTCAGGTCCAGGTGGATCCCCAAGCTGCGAACCTCACTCTTCGTGGTGAGAGTCCCCCCCAAATGAGAGGGAGTTTCCCAAACTGCTGATGGTGGGGCTGCCCACCCTCAGGACCTCCGTCTTGTCCGGGTTCAACCTCAGCCCATTTCCCTGCATCCATTGCAGTACAGCCTCCAAGCAGCGCTGAAGGGACAGAATGGCATCCTCTGCAGTTGGTGAAAAGGAGAAATAGAGCTGGGTGTCATCAGCGGACCCCCATCTCCACCTATCCACGTTTCGGTTATGCACTCCAGGTCTGCATCCTCCTCCAGAATAAGATCGTGAATAACCTGGAATTTATTAGATACAGACCTGGCATAAGTAATGGATCTTAGCACCTCACTGCAACCATAAAAGTAACTAAACCCAATTATGTTTACACTGCCGAACTGAAGTTCTTCCTCTTTACAATACGATGGCAAGACAATACAGGGTGTCACTGGCTCAAGCATTCTAGCTCCATGATTAGAAGCAGAGCGACTTTAAGAGGAAAAGTTTGTTTTCTATTATTCTAATGGAAGGTTGCCTCAGTCCATATTTAGCAAATTTAGCTGGTTAAATGGGAAACAGCAAAGCTTTCTTTGTGTCAGATACACAACCCTGAAAGGTTTCGATTATTGTTGCCATAATTTAGTAAGAGGAGAAAGCATGTACAGTGGGGTCTCTACTTAAGAACTTAATCCGTATTGGAAGGTGGTTCTCAAGTTGAAAAATTCTTATGTTGAATCTGCATTTCCCATAGGAACGCATTGAAAACCATTTAATCCATATCTGCTCTTTTCCATCCATAGAAACTACAGTGGAACCTCTACTTAAGAACTTAATCCATTTTGGAATGGTGTTCTTAAGTTGAAACGTTCTTAAGTTGAAGCAAAATTTCCCATAGGAATGGATTGAAAACCAATTAATCCGTTCTGGATGTTTTTTTGTTATGTAGAGGTGTGTTCGTACATTGAACCATTAGTTCCCATAGGAACTAATGCAAAGCTGGTTAATACGTACTCTACCACTAGGGGGAGAATTTTTTTTAACCTAAGATGACCTAAGGTTAAAAAAAGAGCAGGAAAGGTTTTTTTTCCTGTTCTTATCTTGGATTTCTGTTCTCAAGTAGAAGCAAAATTTAGCAAATGGAGCTGTTTTTAAGTTGGATTGTTCTTAAGTAGAGACGTTCTTAAGTAGAGACCCCACTGTATTGGCCTTAATATGCCATGTAACCCAATTATGTCTTCCTTTTTGCCAAAATTAATTATTTATAAGTAACTCACTGTTTATAACTAGTTACTTCCCATGAAGATAGTAGTACAGTATTAATTCAGAACAGAGGGGAATCCAGACATCTGTCTATTATACTACCTAGCATACAGCTAGAACAATTCCCTGGTATCACCAGAAAGTATTTATGCAGTTTCCAGTTTCCTGCTGCTTTAATCCATATCACAATATTGTGCTATATGCAATTTGCAACAATTAATTGGTTAACATACACACCCAATATCAAAACCTCTCCCTAATTTCTCCATCTCTTTTTGCAGCTTTCCACCCCTTATGGGACATACTCACCCTTTAACTCCTTCCACCTACTAGGAAGGGAAGAGTGTGTACCAGAATATGAGGGCAGAGGGATATGGAAATAAAAATATGGTGGCCTCTATTTTTCTTCAGTATTCTGTTATGTTCCTATATATGTTGCTCTGCTTTGCTATGTGTCTCTACAACTGTGTATTTGCTGATGATCCGATGCAACAGTAAGGCTGCTCACAAGAGTACATTGAAGCAAACTTGTTCTCTATTTTCCTCTCTCCTTCCAGGAACATGTTTTAATACATCACATTTTTCCAGCCATCTTTCCTGTCCTTCCTCCATTATGTTATACTACTGTGCTGATATATTTCTTTCCTACCAAAGGGGTAGTAGTGGTGCACACTGCATTCCTAACCATAAAACAGAGCAATCCTTGGAAACATTTCTGCTATCTAACAACCATCAATGCCACATAATTAAATGATCACAAAGCACTGCAATTTCTTCTCAAGCCACTACCTGCCACCATTTTCCCTTCACCCCATCATGGTTCCGCACCTGCCATTTTCATTAATTGTCAGGAATCTCAAGATGATCATTGTTTTCTTAAAAGTAAAGCAAAACCACTGCCATGCTTTCCTCCAGGACAACAGACAGTAAACTCAGAAGATGCTACACAGGCACAGGAAAAGGAGGATAAGAGCTGTATTTGGGGGCTATGCTTGATAGGTGAGAAACTTTAGTCTTAATAATCAAAGGATACTGATGGTCCAGCTCTGGCCTGAAAAAGCATGATTATGATAGAGTACATCTCAATGAAGACACAAGTGTGATGGCTGTCACACATGCCGCAGTTAAGAATTGAGAGCTGAATCTACCTTGGCCACACCCAAATTAGCAGAATTGTTGTGAAAGTTTGGCTTAGGTCATCCTGGACTCCAGCATCTTAAGAAGTGGACTCAAGAGCTTCTGCCTAATAAAATGTGTTTATATTTAAGGTGCCACAAGACTGTTGTTTCAGTTGCTACCAAGTTATTTTCTCCTTTCCGAAGGGATGTGGGTGCTCTGCCTTGTCAGTTTGCAGAGCACTAGGGTATGGGAATGTTTGCCATTCTCCTGTAACACTGACAAGTGTTGCAGTTGCCACAGATATATTTGCCTTACAGGGCTGTTGTAAGGATTAGAGATGAGGGTATTTGTATACGAATACCCCCGTACAGGTGGAGATAACAAGGGTCCAGCCCCATGGTTCCGGATGATCCACTCACTGATCTGCCGCTGCTGTGGGCTCCGCAATCCCGTCCTATCACCCTGGAGCTCGCAGTCAACAAGCCACTCTTCGACCTGGCAGAGGAACGTGTCGTCCCACCTCCTGCCAGGAGTGGCTAATCCATCGTGAGCTCGAGTGATAGGACAGGACTGCGGAGCCTGCGGTAGCGGTGGATCAGTGAGTGGGCCATCCAGAACCACGGGGCCAGACCTTCATTATCTCCACCTTTATGGGGGTATTCGTATACAAATGTTCATATACGAATACCCCCATCTCATAGTAAGGATTACAATCAGATGGTGTATGTAAAGCACTACACTAGTACAGTGGTGCCTCGCAAGATGAACACCTCGCGGGACGAAAAAATCACAAGACGAACGGATCTTGTGAGGTTTTTTTGGTGCCTCACAAGACAAGTTTTCCCATAGGAATGTATTGAAATTTAATTAACCCGTTCCTATGGGGGGGAGTCAGAAAGAAGTAACCTGGTAGTAAGACCAAGTAGACCGAGCCCCGCTCCTCCTTGGTAGCCTGGGAACAGCCTGCCTCTAGCACCGAACAGCTGATCGTTGAGAAGCATAGAGAGGCGGCAGCCATTTTGAGAGGCGGCCACATGGCTGCTGCCTCTCAAAATGGTTGCCGCCTCTCCAAAATGGCTGCCGCCTCTCTGCTGGTTCCTGACGGTCAGCTGTTCAGGGCTAGAGTCGGGCTGTTTCTGGGCTACCAAGGAGGAGTGGGGCTCAGTCTACTCAGTTTTACTACCAGGTAAGTGACTTTTTTTCCTATAGGAATGCATTAATTAAATTTCAGTGCATTCCTAAGGGAAAACTTGCTTCACAAAATGAAATTTCCACAAGACAGCATTAACCGTGGAATGGATTAATTCCGTTTTGTGAAGTACCATTGTACATTATTCTTAATCCAAGGCAGCTCTGTACCTACCCTGATTCCCCAGAAATAAGACCTAACCTGAAAATAAGCCCTAGTATGATTTTCCAGGATACTCGTAATATAAGCCCTACCCCAAAAATAAGCCCCAGTTAAGTGAAACCCTGCCATCCACCATTGTGCAGCAATGAGAAGAATATGACATGACTGTATCTGAATAAATGTAGATTGTTGTACATGGAAAAAATAAAACATCCCCTAAAAATAAGCCCTAATGTGTTGTTTTGGAGCAAAAATTAATATAAGACCTGGTCTTATGGTCGGGGAAACACAGTAGCTGTGATAGCAGTAAATCCACTGCATACGTTCCTACAGTCCAACCATGCAGTTCTATTTGACTGGGAAACTAACCAAGTGGATCAGCAAAGGCAACTACCATATTTGCCGGTGTATAAGGTGACTGGGCGTATAAGACCACCCCCCAACATTCCCACTCAGAATGTAGAGTTTGTTATATACTTGCTGTATAAGACTACCCCCCTTCCGCATGCGTGATTCTGCTTTGGCTGCATCATGGGGAGAGTTCCTTTTGCCCCTTTTGGTTCCTTTTCAGAGAGAGCCAGGGTTTGCTGGAAGAAGGAACAGCAGAGAGGCCGCAGCCATTTTGGAGAGGCGGCAGCCATTTTGAGAGGCAGCAGCCATGTGGTCGCATCTCAAAATGGCTGCCTCCTCTCTGCTGTTCCCGACAGTCAGCGGTTCGGCGCTAGAGTCAGGTTGTTCCCAGGCTAGGAGCTGGGCTCTACTGAGTCTTACTACCAGGTAAATGACTTCGCTGGGAAAGAGGGAGGGTTTGCTGGACATGCACCCAGTGTACAAGACAACCCCCCCACTTGAAGGCATGTTTTTCAGGGCCAAAAAGTCATCTTGTATGCCGGCAAATACGGTATGTTTGTTTTCCTTTGCTTGGCTTTTCTCGGGATCTAATCAGATTACCGTGGGCATCCTTTTTGGCTTCTCATGCTATATGGAGCTCTTCCAGAGTGTCTGGGTGGCACAGATATCAGGGCAAGAAAGAACATGATGCTATTTTAATTGTCTATTTTGTATGCTGTACGCCACCCAGAGTAGTCGAACGACTAGATGGGCGGGATATAAATATAATAAATAAATAAATAAATAAATAAAAATAACAAATGATCCTTGAAGACATACCAAAATCTTTTATTTAAGTCATGCAGAACATCTCTACCTTCTTTGTTCTATTAACTACATGAATTTCAAAAAACTTTTCAGTGATGTTGACAAAGCAAAGTTACTATGCTCTCCAAACATTTAGTGCTAGTTGAAATGCAGTACCAAGAATTATAAAGGGAAAGGCACTTTGTGGTTTCTTTCTCTCCTCAAAGATCTTCCTGTTATGATATTTGGTATTTTGGCCAGTGGTGTGTGACCTTTCACAGAGGTTTTGTTCCTATCGTTGTTGTTTTAACAGACAAGCACTGTGGGAGCTCTGTTTCTCCCTCCCAGCTGTTAGCAGGGAATCAGTATTTGGGATTAGCAGCAGGCTGAATATTAGCCAATAGAATTAAGTCTAAACCAAACAGATAGGTTTCTGGACAGAAGAGAGACAGACTCTTGAAGAGAAATTCGACCTGTTCAAAATAGTTTAGTAGACACCTTGAGGAACCATGTTCACATGTTAGGGTGTAACTCCAAATTTGTCCCACTCTTTGGACAATTAGAAAGCAAGAGTTACTATCAGCCTTTTTCCTGTGCTAGGACAATGTCTCAGCCTGTCACGTTCCCGGGGGTTACAACAGCTAAAGTCCGATACACCAGTCCAGGGTCAGGAATACCAAGAATGCAAAGCCAATGTCCATAAACCAACTCACAGAATGCAGTCCAAGGTCAGAGTCCAGAGTCCAATACACAGCGTAGTCCAAGGTCAGAGTCCAGAGTCAGGAACACAGTTCAAGAAGTGTGGATGCAAGCCAGGGGTTTTGACCCATTGCTTCCACAGAAATTCTGGCTGGCTAGGAGCTGTTTTATAGTAAAACAGCTCCTTGAGCTGCTGGAAACCTTTCCATCCTGTTAATACTCAGGGCTAGTTGAATGGATATTTCTGTGGACAGCTTTTGAGCGATCCTCTGACCTTTTTGTCCTTAGTCTTTCCCGAAGCCTGGCCCGAAGCTTGTCTGCTGGGGAAGGAGAATCTGGAGGCGTTTCAGGTGTTTCTGATCTCTCAGCATTCTCTTCAGCCTCAGTTAACCCTTCTGGTTCCAGGTCTTCAGCTGCACTCATGACACTATCCCCCTCCCCAGGACTCCCCCCTTCAGATGGGCTGGGTCGATCGGGGTAGGTAGCATGGAACTGCCGTATCGAATCAGGGGTGTGTAGATTACTGGCGGGTTCCCACGATCGATGCTCAGGACCGTAACCTTTCCAATGTACAAAATACTGAAGACCTCCTCGGCGGATTTGGGAGTCTAGGATCTGACGGACCTCGTATTCTTCCTCGCCATCGATCAGAATAGGTGGAGGTGGAGCCGGGGGCGAAGGTCGTGCAGGATCCGGTGCTGAGAGGAACAAGGAGAGATCGATGGAAAACCGGGTGGATACAGAGAGTATCTGGAAGTTGTAGCTGGAAGGCAACAGGGTTGATTTGTTCCAGGATTACATAAGGTCCTATAAACCGAGAGTCCAACTTACAGGACTAGCCAGGTCAGCAGAGGTAACGGGTGGAAAGTCAGACCTGATCTCCTGGTTTCAGAGGTGGCCCTTCTTGTCACTTTCGGTCAGCTGCTGTCATAAGCTTCTTTAGCCTGCTGAAGTTGCTCTCGGAGTAAGTCTTGGAGGGCCTGCAACTTGCGTATATGGGCATCGGCAGCAGGAACCATGGTTGATGGTAGAGTAGCCGGGAAAAGGCGAGGATGGTACCCATAGTTGGCTTCAAATGGTGTCTGTTCTGTAGATGTGTGTACAGTGTTATTGTAAGCAAATTCAGCCAGGGGTAACAGGGTAGCCCAATTATCTTGCTGATAACAGGTGTAGCAGCAGAGATATTGTTCTAGAGTTGCATTAGTACGCTCAGTCTGTCCATCTGTTTGGGGGTGATATGCCGACGACAAGTGCACCTGGGTACCCAAACTGGAGTGTAAGGCTTGCCAGAACCGGGAAGTGAATTGGGAACCACGATCAGAAATTAGGTGCGTCGGGAGCCCATGTAGATGGAAAACATGATGGAGGTAGAGTTGGGCGGTGTCAGGAGCTGTGGGACATGGAACAAAATGAGCCATCTTAGTAAACAGGTCCACTATTACTAAGATACAGGTATACCCTTGTGACCGCAGGAGATCTGTGATAAAATCCAAAGATACTGTGTCCCAAGAAGTTCAACATCGCCCGTATGCCCCGTTTCCCTTATTTTGGGACTTTCCTGGCTCCAAACCCATAATCCCCTAATGGACTGGACACGAGGAGAGTTAAGTTTCAGGGACCTGTGTCCGCATCTGGGTCCACCAGCTACCTTGGCCGCAGCAGGGTCAACAGACAAGCCCGTAATACCCTCGGAGTATGAGGACTTTGCTGATGTCTTCGAGAAGGGGGCTGACCAACTACCTCCGCACCGACCCTTTGACTGTGCTATCAATTTGGTGCCTGGGGCACCCCTTCCTCTGGCACGGATTTACCCCATGTCGGAACCCGAATTCGTAGCCTTAAGGGACTTTCTTGATAAAAATCTGAAACGGGGATTCATCCAGCCATCCACGTCACCTCTGTCTGCACCTGTCATCTTTGTTTAAAAGGGTGGGAAGCTTCACCCCTGCAATGATTACAGAGCCTTGAACAAGATAACTATTAGAGACCGTTACCCTCTACCATTGATCGGCGAACTTCTGGATCATCTTAAAGGGGCACAAATTTACACCAAGTTGGATCTCCATGGCGCCTATAATTTAGTGCGAATTCGTGCTGGCGACAAATGGAAGACGGCTTTTGGAACACGTTATGGCCAGCATGAATATCTGGTCATCCCTTTTGGATTGACCAATGCTCCAGCAGTGTTCCAGCAGTTCATGAATGTCATCAGAGCCCTGGTGGGGCTCGCTTAAGAGCACTTCGGAGGCTTTTCCTGCCCGCTTAAGAGCACTTCGGAGGCTTTTCCTGCACCATCAGAGGACTGGTGGGGGACCTCCAAAGCTGGCGATCGCGGCAAGGGGACCCACCGCCAGTCCTCCCATGGTGCTTCCCCAGCTCCCTACCCCTTAAGTTCCTTAAAAAAAATTTCCCCCCTAGGAATGCATTAATTAATTTTCAATGCATTCCCATGGGAAGTTGGTTTCGCAAGACGATGTTTTCGCAAGACAGCGATTTCCACGGAACTGATTAACATTGTCTTGCGAGGCACCACTGTACTTCCAAGGCTTTCCATTATCAGCCAGTCCATCCCTTTTGCCCCTAGCAATTTGGTTTCTATTCAAGGTTAGGGTCATCAATTCCACTGCTAGAGCACCCAGTCAGTCCCTTCCTCCCCAGATTTTTTTAAAAAGGAAAACAGCTGTTGTGGCATGCTGTTCTTCAGAATGGGAGCTCTGCTGAACTCAGTAGGACTTGGCTGAAATGCAGGATTGTGTTATAAGATGCTACTATCTGCACCTATGATGCCTACACAAATGAAACCTTATAAACAAGAGTAACAACTTTTGGACAATGTCACCGAAGCTACCTACATGAATTTGCTGAAACTCCGGGAGGCAGTGGAAGACAAGAGGGTCTGGCATGCTCTGGTCCATGGGGTCACGAAGAATCGGAAATGATTTAATGACTAAACAACAACAAACAACTTTTGTGTCTATAAAGATATGGAAAGTAGAGGTATGGGGAAAAACCTGGTAGATAAGCACTGAGGTCTCCAGATCTGTGATCATGGGCACAGGAGAAAAATGGCTCTTGACACATGTACAGACATGTGGGGCCGGCCAAGACCCAGCTCCTACAACCAGCCCAGTTGCTAGTAGGCTGCCTACCTTTAGGCCACCAGGAAGACCACCCTCGCCCATAATTTGGGGGGCTGGAAGGTGTTAGTGGGGCAGAAGGGGGCACCATGGAAGAGGTCACGGGTGCCACTGCCCATGAAGGCTGTTAAAGGTGGGGTTGAGCTCAGAAGGGCAGACCTGCAGATTGGGAGGCTTGTGAGGCAGAGGCCATGGAGGATAAGGGAGACCCCGGTTTGGAGGACTGGGAGAGAGGTGACCAGACCCATGGAGTGCCTAGTGGGTCGATCTCTGTGATGGAACCACACAGCCTGGGCCCAGCAAGGAACAGTTTCTCTAGCCAATCCATTGATCTGACAGCAACCCTGACACACTTCTAGGGCTGCTCCCCCTGCTGGTCACATCCAGCTCATTCTGAAAGGGATGCTGCCACCATCTATGCCCACAGTGAAGGGTGCACTACACCTTGCTAAACTAGAGTGAAGACAACAACCTCCCATCACAAAGCCAACAGTTTATCTCAATGCAGCACCCTTGTTGCAGCACCCCCTGCCTTGCCATCTGCATTAAGTCCTGGAGTTGGTGGAGGAGACTCTTCCCACTTGCCCCAGATACCTCCTGAGATCTAGTTGGATGGCAACCTTGTTAATGTCAGTTAAAGGTAAATAAATAGTTGTGTTTCAGCAAACCCTTGTGTCATGATGGAAAGGGCAGCTGGTGTGGTTCACAAGACAGAAGAAAGAACATGGGTTAGCTTGTCCAACAAGCAGTCACCCTTCTTTTCATCAGACCCCCTCCTCTCAGGGGGTACCCTCCATCCCCTCAATTGTCCTATTATGAGTAGAGTGAGGAGAAGAGATTCCTCTGGTTATTCCCTCATGCCACCTGCTCTCCCATTTGGGAAAGCTAGTGGCACAGGTCCCCTTTTTCAGTCTGATATTGAATGAGAGATGAGTACAGGAATGGTAGCTGCCCTGTGTTGTCCCCAACAAGAACTGCAAGCAAAGCTTCCTGAAACCAAGCACCAGATTCAAGAATGCTCCTACAGGCTGTGCCAAGGTATGCCACATTCATTTTCTTTTCTCCCAAAATTCTCCCAAGTACTCCCTAGGCAAAATTCTGGGAGCACTTGTACAAAAGAGACACTGCTCCAGTCCTTCCTGGCCAAACTCTTTTGCCTTACAAAAGCAGCCTAGCTGGGTGGATAGCTCAGTGTTTTAGGTATCTCGTTGTGGAGCCAGAGGCTAGGAGCTTCGTTTTCCACTGTGCCTCCTGTGAGTAGAACCAACCTGTGTGGCACTGGGCAAGTTGTACAGTCCCAGGGCACCCCCAGAAGTAGGGAACGGTAAACAACTTCTGAGTTCTCTACATGGAAAACTCTGAAAAGGGTCACAAGTCAGAACTGGCATGACAGGACATTATTGTTGTTCAATAATGCCTCAAAAAGAGCCTCGTGGTGCAGTGGTTAAAACGCTGTACTGCAGCTAAAACTGTGCTCACAACCTGGGGTTCAAATCCCAGGTAGTCGGCTCAAGGTTGACTCAGCCTTCCATCCTTCCGAGGTCGGTAAAATGAGTACCCAGCTTGCTGGGGGGGCAATGTGTAGCCTGTATAATTAAAAATTGTAAACCACCCGGAGAGTGCTTGTAGCGCTATGGGGCGGTATATAAGTCCAATAAATAAATAATAAATAAATAAATTCCTCCGATGTCAGGGGGAAAGCCCTTGGAGACCTACAAACGAAAAAAGGCAGGGGAAAAGGGTGGGAAATTTGAATTTCCCGCCCTTTTCCCCTGCCTTTTTTCATTCATAGGTCGAGGCTCCATTTGCAAGTTGATGCCAATTTTTGCGAATGGAGCAGTTTGTAAATCGAAATGTTTGCAACTAGGGATGTTCTTAAGTCAAGGTACCACTGTATTGCAGTTTTTTGTAGCTCTGATGGTGGTAGTTCTGAGATCTGCAAGTGCTTATAGTGCTGTGTGAAATTTCTGGATATTGTTCCCAAAGCCCCAATGACTATGGGGACAACTGAAGTGTGTTTCATCCAAATGTGAGATATTTTGATTGGCAGATCTCTGTATTTTGTTCATTTTTCCTATTATTTATTTTCACTGGAATTACAGTGTCAGTGATCCAGACATTTCTTCATTCTATAACAACAACAACAACAACAACAACAACAACAACAACAACAACAACAACAACAACAACAACCCTAATGGGCAGCAAGACTACAGGCCCTAGAAAGACCTAGGACACGGATTTTTAACCTTTTTTTCACACAAAATAGGCCTAAGACTATGAAATATTGGGTGTGCATGGATATGAACCTGTCAACAGAATTTGCCAGAATTTTGCATGTGGAATTCTTCAAGAATTCTGAGAGATAAAGTCCAAAAAACTGAATGATACACCCTTAGCGTGTACAGTGTTTTGCACAAAGAAGGCAGTTTCTTGCTGCAGTGTTGCCTAGGAGCTTGAGTTGCTGCTGCAACTAACAGAGCCTCTCGTGAGGATCTAACCCCCACCCTGGAACAATTTCTCCATCTTTTAATTATATGGAAATTGTGCACCACTCTTCAAAGGAAAAATGGTGAGCAGAGTCTGACAAGAATATTCTCTGTTCACATGTGATTAAAATAGAATCACGTAATGATAGAAATGGAAGTTTAAATCGTCCTTCCATTGTGGGTGCCCAAACAATCAAAAGGCTTAGTACAAACAGTTTTAATTTTTTTCCATATGCACTTTGGAGGAGAACCTAAGCAATGCATTATATGACAGCAAATTTGTCTGAGAGAACAATGTTTCAAAAGACAAGATTTTATCCAACCAGCATTCAAACCAACAGGCCAAACCTGTCTGGCTGTAGGCCATTTCACAAGGAAGCTCTCCTCTTTTATCTTTTTGAAGGGTTCTGAGGAAGACAGTACTGTATTGTTAAAATGGTACTTTGCACAAGTTCATCCATTTTCCTTAGCAGTGGTATGGTAGAACCCTGGATGTCATGGTTTGCAGGGCAGTATCAACTGCACATGTAATGAAAAGCATTTCATGGAGGCTTGCTCTTGAATGGGCAGTTAAGACCCATTAGCTTTATAAAATACCTTTTTCTAGTAAATATCAAAATTACTAGAACTGGTTTGTTGATTTTAATCAACATAGTGACCTGACTCTATGGATCCTCATCTTGGGAGCTGCTATGAGAACTCTCATAGCGAGTGCCTGCACTTGAAAAATCATCATTTCCTTTGCCTGTAACATCTTATCTGATGAAGAGATCTCAGTATCTTGAAAGCATGCACATACATGTATGTGCCTTTCTGGTTAATCTAAAAAGGGTAACATTACTAAAGCATTGTTTTTCACATTCTGTGGATGTAGTCAACAAATTAGCATGGGTCAACATGCTTTGAACAGCATAACAGGTCTGGCGGCATCTTTGCTGGTCCCAGACACTCCATGTTCTTCATCTGGATTTAGGCCTAAAAGTTCTGGTAAGTTATAAGCAAGACTAATTCCTGATCATGGGACATAGCTATTAAGGTATGTGAGTGAACATGAGCTAATTTAATTCCAATCTTAACCTAGCAGGGCTTTTAAAAACTGAACGTGGATGCATTTAGAATCAGAGCTGGAGCAACCTCGAGGGATATTAAGCCTAAATCTCATCCAAACAAGAAAACCACTGCTGAAGCATTCTTGACAGAAAATGACTGTCCAATACTGACCTTCAATAATGGAGGTTCCACTAATTTCTCCATCCTGTTCCATTCCCAAACAACTTATCAAGAAGTTCTTTCTGGTGCTAGTGGATTGGTGTGCTCACTACACCTGTTTCTACCTGTCAGGGCTGCACACTCCCGGATTTAATTTCTTTAAAGCCAGTGAAGCTCGACTCCCCTTAAATGGGGCCCCGATGTGTTCAGGCTACAGCTGATGACTATTCTGTGGGTGGTGAGTCCCACGGGACTTCACTTTCCTCAGTACTCTTGTGGTGGAGGAGGAAGAAACGTGGCGCTGCACAACGGTAGAAGCACATTCAGCAAGTCAAGGCATTCTTCCTTTTCTCCTGCAAAAATGCGACTCCAAGTAACTGAGGGAAGCTCACCAGACGCACGTGACACATATGCCATCAGCCTAGAAATCATTTTTGTGGTGATGCGTGCATATGCCGACATCGAAAGGAACCATGACGACACTACGTTATGCCATGATCGTGAAGCTCCCTATGCATGTTTACTCGGAAGTAAAACCCGCTGTCTTTAATTGGACTGACAGCTAGCACTCCCGCCACATCTATGCATACCTACTCAAATGCTCAAACGAGGCGAGTTAAATCGGAATGTGCGTATACGATAGCAGCCTCAGTGTCCTTCCAACGCAAACTACCTTCCCCATGCAAACTAGAATGCCTCGAGACCAGGATCGGAAGGAACGAGCCTCGGCAAAAACTAAGCGCGCCAAAGAAAATGGCAGTTTAACACCGACGCGTGCAACCCCCGGAAAGCAAACACTCTCTGCACGCCCAACGCGGCTGGTTGGGGGGGAGGAGCTCCAGCCACCCACCTTACGGCCAGCTTCCTCCAATCGCCTCTCTCCTTCCGCCTTCTGGGCGGGGCTAAGCCGTGGTCTGAACGTGGGGGCGAGCCAGAGGTTTGTTTGAAAACAACCACGAGTGAGGAAGCGAGATGAAGAGTGATGGGGCTGGTCGTGTTGTGTGGCTGAGGCGGAAGGCGTAGAGACAGCGGTTGGTTGTGCGCCCTGAGCTGCAACTTCTGAGTAAAAAAGCCAGTGGAGGAGAAGGGTGAATTTCGAAATGATTCCTTTTTTTCCTCCCTTAAAACAGAGGTGGTGCTGGATTGGGGTAGCTTGCCTTCGGTGCTTTTCATGCCGCTGCTGTTGTTGCGCCTCAAGTAATCGGAAGATGCAGACCCCACAGCTCTCCTGCTTCGAGGGGACCTTGGGGCTCAAAATCAGAGGGGTCCTGCCTCTGAGCTAACGGGATCCCTTCGGGAAGATTGATTGGCAGTCGCCTTTTGACTCCATTTTGGTTCTTAAACTCCCCCGCCCCCCAAAGTGGTGGTGTGCATTTAGCTTATCACGGTCGGAGGACTTTCTAGAAAAGGGAAAGACGTGCAAGTGTTCACTGGCATGCTTGGTGTTTTAGTGCATTCAGTTGTGTGCCAAGCAGTCCGATCTTATTTCTGGAGATGTCGGTTTATTCAGAAATAAGCTCCGCTGTATTCAGTGTGAGCATAGGGTGCGTATGTGCGATGCCTATGTGTGTGTGGGGTTGCAGCTGGAGACAACCTGTAGCACGGTACCGTACTTGTATACCGTACTTTTCCTCTGAAGGAAACTTCGCTGTGGACGCTAACTTCTGAGAAAACCAGCACAGGGATACATACTTTCCCTCGGAAGTGAGTCCTACCGGCCTAAAATAAGTACACTGTAGGATTGCAACCTAAGTATGGAATTGTTTATTGGGAATAATTCTCTTTGAACTATCTTTTGAGTAAACGCTATTGCTGCCAGATGATTTACGGTGCAATTGTGTTCCTGTTTACTACTCAGAAGTAAAACTCACTCAATTCTGTAGGATTTACTGTACTTTGGAGAGAATGTATAAATGTGTGCCTCCTTACTGCAGTTTTACATAATTAATTTTATTAGGTAAATTTTATGTGGTGATTAGTGAACAATTTCACTTAAATGTTAGTGATCTCCCTTGCTGTTGTTCCACCTCTCATTTTCTCTCTCTCTCTGACTTTTGAGAGTTAGGGGTTTTTAAGATGTGAGACATCTATTTGCCCTGGCTAGCTTTAATACTCATTTTTGGCCTTCAAAGCTTATAAAGTTCATAACAGAATAACTTTATGAAGAACATCTTGTGCTTCCTCTGTTGGTCTACCAGTTGTGGTTCAGGGGAGCCTTAAACAGGGAAGTCTCTCCACATTGCCTATGACATAAGTGGGATTAAATCCCAGGATGTGGTTTGACAGCGCATGATAGAACAACTGCACTAAAGCTCAGTAGGTCATGATCTGGGTCGTAGCTGGAAAGGAGATTGTAGGAACCACATGGGTGCTGCTTCTGTGTTGGGAGTAGGGCACAAATTATGTTGGACCTTTGTGCAGCTGGCACTGCTGTATCTAAAAATAGGAAGTTGGGTGGTACAGGTGTGTTGGACAATAAAATATTTGTTCTAAAGACTCTTTATAGAGTTCGTTTGTTGATTGGGAAAGAGTGTTTCCCAAGGTCTGATGGGCTTGCAACTTTCAAGATCTGATGCTTTCCTCTGTAGCATGTGGAGTGCTGATTGGTATGTGTGTGTTGGCTGTTGCTAACTGTCTAGCTGGAGAGCCTGAGGGAGAGAATGAAGGAGAGGGACAGTGGTTGTACTTCTCATACAGTATAGACTCGTTGCACAGACTAATCAGTAAGTGACTTACAGATCACGAGTCATGGCTGGTATGCATTTATAGGAACACCACTAGAACAGGGAGATGACCTCATTTCAAACCAGTAAGGTGTTAACATGTTAAGAACATACTTACACCAGTTGCTACATGGACATGTCAAGTCACATGTGCATGTCACAGCACACCAATTATTTCTGACTTCTTGGTAAAAAGTAATGACAAGAAGATGAACATGTTCTTTTATACTCTCTGTGAATGTAGGTTTACTAAAGACCTCTGGTTTCCATTGTAGAACTATAAATCTAAAAATCTGATCTATAGAGAAACAAAGGCATTTGGAGATTACTTGATAACATTTATTTTTGTGCACAGAATGGGTGTATATTAGCTATCATTTTTATCCCTGAAACTGTCTCGAGAAGGGATGTCCTGGGAGAATTGTGTATCAGCTTGGTTTGTGGGAAAATTCCAAAGATAACAATATTTGATAACAAAATTATTTGCACTGAGGCTTGAAATTAGGGATAGGTGTCTAGTGTTCAGTGTTTTGCATAGTATGTAATTAAGAGGGAGGTTCAAAATACTTCGGGCAAACAGAGGAAGCTAACTAGAAGGTCAGGAAGAGGTTTTCTGGAGAGGGTGGAGTTGGGTTTAGTCATAAGCAGTGTTGGCACTTTCTTTTGTGATCATAGATTAAACATGCAGAGCATTTGGACCGGCCATTTTAGAGGTACTGACTGCATAAGACATAGGTGATTTGCTAAGAATTCAGCTGGTTTTTGTACCTTGCATGTTTCTGCTACAGTGTTAAACATTTCCTTGGGAGGCAGACAATTGCCTTGAAATCAATACAACTTTATATTGAACATAACTCAGATCTTGTAGGCTTGTGAAGTAATGGTGAGTTTGTGGCAAAGGCAGCTTGTAAAGTGGGAGGAGAGGAAGAGACCTCCTCCCAAAACATGGCAGGGGATGCCTACTGCCCTTCGTATGAGAGCTGCCTGTGGTTTGTGGACTACAGAGGTGAATCACGATTACTGAAACTAAAGATCCCCTGCCCCAAGAGCACATCTTCACTACAGACTTCTGCCAGTGAAGTTGATTATTGTATCGCTTTGGGGCAGGAGCAAACCAGAGAAAAGTATTATTCCTGTTTAAAGTAACAGTGGGAAGTAGAGGGGGACAGGTTTGTGATTCTGGACTATGACACTCAGTATTTCCCAGGCAGTTCTGAGGAAGTTCTAGTCTAAAACCACAAATTTGCACACCTTTAGTGGGAGGATGTTAGTTCTGCCAGCATACAGAGATGGTGATAATTTGAGATCCATCTAATGCAAGGTGTAGTAAAAACTACTGTACCATAAAATTTAATTCTCCCAGGAACACAGGAGGTTATCTTATACTAGTCATATTCTTGACCACTCTAACCCTTTCTTCCCAACTCTGACTCTTCACAATCTCAGGTCAGATTTTTTCCTAGTCCTGCCTACCCCAAGGTGCTGGAGGTTGAATCTGGGATTTTTTTGGTTGTAAAGCATGTACTTAACCATTACCTTTCCTATTATGTAACTCCCTCACCTAAGCAAAGGTTGAGAACTGATTGCTGTGTAATTCTTATAATCATAAAATATGATCTAACATTTTTATATATCTGTAGTAATTGGCGTGTACAAATCAGTCACCCTAAGCACATTCATGTATGATCAGAAATCTAGTCATTTGAGTTCAATGAGTTTGCTCTCTGTAATGAAAGGAGTTAGTAGAGGTGTGCAGGATTGTATTTTCTGGGCTATGATTCCCAGAATTCCCTGAGCAACTTGTGCTTGGGATTTTTGGCTTAAATATGATTTATCTTGTGACCCATATAATCACCAACAACATCACAATATCTATGTGGGACTGCATTTGAAAGTGACACAGAAGCTTCAACAGATACAAAATGCAGCAGCTAGCTCAGTATTGGGAGCCAGGAAGTATGATCACATATCTCTGATCCTCCTTAGCCTGCATTGTTTGCCTGTTTGCTTCCAGGCCAAATTCAAAGTACTAGTCCTAATTTATAAAGCTCTTTATGATTTGGGATCTTATTACCTGTTGGAGCATCTCTCCTTAAGATCGTTGACCCATGCCACCCAGTCCAGACAGGGTTCATGGTTTCAGAGGCCAGGAAAACTACCACCAGAACCTGGCTTTCTTGGGGCCTTTGGTAACATCCTCCCCCTTTTATATATTTAAGGACCCATGTGTTTTTAATCTGTCTTTTGTCTGCTGTCATTTCTGGAGTTTTTTCCTGTCTGTTTTTGTTAATTGGATGTTTGTGTTTGGTGGGGGTTGGGTTATTTCTTTCATTGCTGTTAACCATCCAGAGTAGTGCTCTGTCACTAGATGAGCAGGATAAAAATAAAATGAAATAAATGAATAAATAAATTGTTGTTACACCAACAATTAACTAAATGAATGTTACTCTACATTCTGAAGAGTGTTTAACAAGGATAATAAGACATGACTTTATACAGAGTCAGTCAAGTTTTATGAAGATAAAAGGTAATGACAAAAGTGTTGCAACACCCTTAAGACTAATCATTTTACATCAGCATGAGCTTCCATAGTTTACAGTCTGCTGCTTCTTCTGCTGAAGTTGAAAGATAGTTTTCCAGGAGATGGTATCTTCTCCCTATCCCATAGAATTTTTTTTCCATGTTAGGAACTCCCTGAACACTAGTGTTATCATCTGCACCATGATAAAAGTGCTCTGTACTTTTGTTCCTGGGTAATCATTTTCAACACAGAGATTAGAAAAAATTTGGGGTATAACTCCCAGGATCTCAAGTGACTATGCAGGCTGGAGATTATAGTTCAAAATTATTATTTTCCCCAAGCACTTTAGCCATCACATTGCAAAAGAAGGATGTATGACTGTTAGTATTTGTTGTCTCTCTAGCTGCATAGGTTTGTCTCATAAACTACTGTATGTGCTTTGGATGTGGAGTGGATGTGCTTTGGATTCACTGGCTATATTCCTGTTGATGTAAACCAAATCATAATGTTTGGTCCATTCCTCCCTAGTAAACAAATCATTCCTGCTGTGCCGTTTGAAACACGGACATGCATGCATGCATGCCCAAGAGTTACAGTAGGGATGGTTTGTTTACTGGAGAGGAACTGACTGAAAGTTAAGATTTGGCTTATACTGAACAGCAGGATTGTGGTAATTGGTTAAAAGCACTTGGATCATAATCTTCATTGTGATGGATTGTTAATTCTTCTTCGATACAAGACGCTGCATATCTTTGTTCTAGTGGTCTGTGATGTCTGAGTATAAATTTCTACTTTCTGATGAACTAGTCCACTGAATTTTATAGTCTGTGCTATTGCTTGTGATTTAATTGCTTATGATAATTTAAATTCGTATTTCTTACAAGTAATTTTAGCCTTCTTAAGGCATCTAGAATATAATCAGTGGCAACGTTCTAGTTACTGCAGTTCTCAGTTGTTCTAATACATTCTCCCATTTTGCGGGGGCCATAGCTCATTGTTCTGAAACCACCAGGAGAGATGCTGAGCTTCCCAACCTTCGGTCCCCATATGTTCTTGAACTAAAACTCCCATAAGCCTTCAGCACTAGCTGTGCTGGCAAGGATTTCTGGGAGTTGTAGTCCTAGAACATCTGGGGATCCAAGTTTGAGAACCACTGAGCTGAGGGACCAGAGATCTTGCTAGACAGAAGGCAGATTCCTGTAACCCAGAGTAGGGACAACTCTAGACTTGAGCTGTCACAGACATGGGGAACCTGTGTTGCTTCAGATCTTAAGACTCCCAACTCCCATTAGCTACAGCCACTATGGCAATATGTCAGGAATGATTAAAGTACAGTAGTAGTAAAAAACATATGGAGCTCCGCAAGTTCTGCACTTCTATCAGCACCATTCTGTGTATGTTTACTTAGAAGTGAGCCCACTTCCGTTATGTTCAACTACCTCTCTAGTACAGGGGTTTTCAAACTTGCAGCCTTAGGTATTCTTGGACTACAGTTCCCAGAAGCCCTAGCCAGCACAGCAAGTTGTCTGACCTTCGGAGAGTTCAAGAACACAAGCTTGGGAAGTGTTGCTATACTGAGTGAATCCAGGTTTGGGCCCTAAAAAAGAAACTGTTGAGTTCTGTGAAATCAGTAAGATCCACCCTTTCAAGCTGTCAGACACTTCCAAGGTTACAGGTTCTCCTTTATCCATTAATTCACCAGCTGCAGCATTTCTGTTTCTGTTTCAAACTTAAGCACCCCGGAGAGAAAAGAGGAGAGGATTCCTGTGACTTAGTGGTGTGTGGGAGCATATTTCAGCAAATGTCACTTGCACTGAAAGGTGCCCGTTGAAACTTGCTTTTATAAACAGTTCTTAGAGGTACAGGAACCTTGCCCTCTGTCCATCTGCATGGGCTGCAAAATACCAATGCTGTAGCTGGTAACAAAATGGAAGGTATTTAGGAGCGAAGAATTTAGGAGCGAAGGAAGCGAGGGCCCTCTTCTTCCTATTTGCGTTCCTCGTCCCCCCCCCCCGTTGTTGTAGGTAGTTTGCCACGTCATACGCGACGCTCTCCTCGCTGACCCCGCCCCTCCCCCTTGTTTTTGTTCTGAACACTTCCTGGGACGGCTTTCTCGGATCGCCCGTATTTTCTCTTTTTTCATTGGCTGAGCCTGAGGGGCTGGGCTGGCCAATCAGGCTCGTCAGCTCGTGGCCTGTGTTGCTGGGCAGAAGAAAAACAAACATACACGGGGCGGGGAGGCGAAGCGCGGAGGTGGCCCGCGGCTGAGAGGAGGAGAGCCGTGCGGCCCAGGGAGGCTGCGGCCTGTGGTAAATGGCCCCGTCCTCTCACCCGCCCTCTGGCCGTGGACGATGGGGAGTGGAGGCTGGCTTCTTGCGAGAATGAGCTGAAGCAGGGACACCCTCTCTGCCCACCTTTGACCAGTTTGGAGAGGAGGGAGGGGGCGTCAGCTTCGCGCTCCGCTTTTCATGAGCCCGAAGGGAGAGGGCGTATGCCCTGTCTGGCGTTTCCGTGGCACAGACCTTCTTGGGGGAGGAAAAGGAGTGGTTGTGTCGTTTGGCCGTCACAAACGACGTGCCCTGCCCCCCCGCCCCACCCCGCGTTATTTGGCTCGTGTTCACCTGTCACGTTTTGGTTCCCCGCCAGCATTCACACAAGCAGTAACGTGTTCGAGAATTTCCAGTAGACGTGTATTGGAAGTAGGTGTGCATGTGAGAGGGAGTCCACACGTTAAGCACACAAACACGCACAGAGCGCGCGAGAGGGCGCAGCTACTAAACAGGGCTGATTTAAGAGACTCTCATCTGATGTAGCCTCCAGTCCTGTCATTTATCCTCCTCTCCTATTAATCGATTTTGTGCAATGTTTGGGAGACTCTTGAGACTCTTAAATTTTTCTCTCTGTGTTAGTTGCAATATAAGATACAGCAACCAGGCTTTCCTAAAAGTTTAACTGATACCACCTCCTTGTTCTGTCAAGCACAACTGTAGGGGAGTCTCCTGAGGGTACTCCGTGCTGTAATTTTGGTGTGCTGTTAACAGCCACTATCTTGGCTGCTGTTTATAAAGAACTGTACAATGTATCATGCTCAGGGGGGCTGCAAGTTGCCCTTTTTTGGTGAACCACGTTTGATGGGTCAGAAAAGATACTAACAATTATTATGGATGCTTATTGTGTCTTTGGAATGAGTAGTGTTTGAAAAATGCAAGAAATTTACTGACCTTCGAATAGATGACAGTTTTGCAAGAAAAACTTAAAGCTAATCTTTCTTTCAGGCAATAATAGCCTAGTTCAGACACAACAGGAAAACATGTTTTTTTCAGTTACCGGAATGACCCACAGTGGGTTTTGGTCTTACAAGCTTCCTCCTCCCCATTTCTTTTTCCTGTTAAACAAACTGATTGAAAATTCATTTTCCCTATAATTTTAAATGTATCCCTATTCCTCAGGATGTATGAATTCATGCAGCTTTTTAAAAAATGTGAACTGTGCTTTAGGGAGAAAACCCTATGATTTGAAATCATAGTTACTATAAAATTGAAAATGGAAGGAGATGGAAGAGGCAGTGCATTAGCCTATGTTTTATTGTGGCTTGCTCACTATTGAGCCACACAATAGGGTGTTTCATTGTAGGAGAACCACTATGTCTGCATAGTACCAAATCTAACATGTTTTTGAAACCAAGATTACCTTAATATGTAAAGGTCTAGCAGCAAATATATCAAGTGATTATATGGCCACTTCCTTTTCGTTATTTTTGTTTCATTTTTAAAGTGTGTGCTGCACTTAGGTAATCATCTGCAGAAGACAGATTTTCTGCATTCTGACATTCTGGTCCTCCAAATATTATGCTCTTCTGGAGTACATGATATTCAGTGCCTGTTACCAGAAATCATAGCCCAGGGAGTCCCTGTGTAATGGCTCTCATTAATTGTGTCTCATCAGATGTTTGACTAATTTTATTGTAACCTTTGGCCTGCATTTGCTGTCAAAGGAGGTGGGTTTAGTAAGCATAGTTTGCAGCACATGGCAGGGTATTTTGTGTGTCACTTATCAGACAAGAAAACAAAATAGAACAAAAAGGAAGTGAAATAGGGGTATGGCACTTTAAAGACTTATAGTATTTTAATGTCCACTTCTGTTCACATTAGAAATGTGTGTATTTCATACATCTGGTAAATAGGGGTTCTACATGCTTCTGAGCATACATATGGAAATAATATTGCTTGCAAGATAACCCCCCCCAAAAAAACCACAATCTCTAGTATCTGTTTCCTGTTCATGTCAGTTTCACAATCCTTTGCGTCAATTTGTTAGTTCTATTAAAACAGTTAACATTTCTCTCTCTTGGTTGCTCTGTGTCAACATGAATTAGATGTTTATTTCTAGAGTAGTGGATTTTCATCAGAACAAAGGTTTTGAAACCTCTGGGGCCCTAAGAGATGTGCAGGAAATATATTTGGTTTGCTTGTCATAGAGAAACTTAATCTCATGAAGAGATGTGCATTTGCCTAATCCCTGATGTACTGAAATAGCATTTGTGAAACAGTGAATTTACACACTCCTGTAATTGTACAGTATTGTAGAAGGGAGGAACCACAACAACAGCGACACCAACAAAGTGTGTGGATGTCTTTGTCCTCCAGTAACACGCACATCCTTACACTTTATGATATTCTCTAATTCCATCATAGCTGCCCTCCCATGTTTCAGTCATTTTCTGATTTCTTACCTGCAGTTTCCATTTGAAGTCATGATTGAACCAGAGTAGAACTGCTGCATAGCTCACTGCTTTAGGTCTCTGGTTGTAGTTGGAAGTTCAGTTCCCCACTGTGCTTCCTTGACGAGCTGGATTTGATGAGCCATAGGGTCCCTTCCAGTTCTGCAGTTCTAAGGTTATTATTATTTAAACTCTTTAACAAATTCATTTTCTTCATTGTCAACATTAAAGTTATGCCACTTTTGTGTAGTCACAATTTTTGCCATCTTAATGTTCTGTTGCAGTCCTGCTTTTGCGCTTTCTTCTTTCACCTTCATCAGGAGTAATTTCAAGTAATTTCTGTTTTCTGCCAGTAATATGGTATCATCTTTATGTTTTAAGTTACTTATGTTTCTTTCACAGGTTTTCACTCACCTTTCAGTATGATATGTCCTGTGTACAAACTGAAAAGATAGAGAGAGAAAATACACCCTTTGCCTATGGGAAACAGAATGGATTCTCTCTATTCTGTCCTAACACTGGCTTCTTGTTCAGAACATAGGTTGTGCATCAGGACAATCAAATGTTGAGGTACCCCATTTCTTTTAGAATACTCCATAGCTTTTCATGATAAACTCGGTGAAGGGCTTTGTTATAGTGTATGAAACACAGATGGATCTTCTTCTGAAATTATTTGGTGCACTCCAATAGTCAAATATGACTTCTAGTGCCTCTTCCTTTTTAGAATCCAGCCAGAATATCAGACATGTCTTTCTTTGTTTGGGATAAACGTAGCAACCCTCTGTGCATCACTTGCATGGGATATTAATTCAGTGGACCTAGTGTGGTATAGTGAATAGAATGATGCACTAGGACTTAGGAAACCTGGGCTCAGCCGTGGAAGTTCACTGAGGGGATGGAGCTGGTACAACCATTTCTTAAATACCCCAGTTACATTGAAAGCCATGCTAGAGTTGCTATAAATCAGCTCCTACTTGACAGCACATAACATAAATGTTATTATATTCCTAATGAACTGTTGTTTTGGTTTCCATGTTGTTGGCATGTTCTTGGGAGCATTTTCCCAGATTCAGTCTCAGCAGTTTTAAATAGTTCTGTCAGTATCCCATCTATATCTGATGATTTATTTCTTCCAAGCACTCTGAGAGCAGCTTTCATGTCACTCTCTAAACCGGTAAGTTGTTCATCATGGGATTCCTTTTCAAAGGAATCTGTCATCCTTGTTTTCTTCTGTACAGTTCTTCAGTACATTGTTTCCAACTTCACCTTATTTTATCCTGGTTTGATTGTATATTCTTCTGTTGCTCTTTCAGCATCCCTATACTAGGTTTTAATTTCCCTTCTATTTCCTGGCTTTTCTGGAAGAGATCTAATTTTTCCTCTTTTGTCGTTCTCTTCTATTTCTTTGTAATGACTGTTGTAATAGTTCTTGTCTTTATGTGAAAGTTGCTGAAAAGTCTCATTTAGAATTCTGACCCTATTTCTGTCACCTTTTACTTTTGCTTCTCATCTGTACTTAACAATTTTGTTTCTTTTATCATCCATCTAAGCTTTTCTTCTCCTTGACTAAAATAATTGTGTTTTTGCATTTTTCCTGATAATATCCCTGGTTTCAAACAAATACAGACCATGTTACTTGTTGGAATGTCTCTCCCCAATGTCATCTGCCCAACTCACTACCGTAGATCCTCTCAGGCTATGCTTCTCTGGGCAGCCACCCCGAGGTAGGCTTTAGAATCATCCACAAGAGATAGGGCCTTTTTCATGGAGGCACTAACTTTGTGGAACCAGCTCCCCAGGGGAGCCACGCTTAACTGCCCCCCCCTTAAAATTTATGAGGCAGCTCTAAACGCTGCTTTTCAGGGAGGCTTTCCCCACTAACCGTGGCTGATTTTACTCTTCTTGTCCTGCTGTTAAAGAATTACCTCTGGTGGCATTTGTTTTATTCGGCCAAATGTTTTAATCTCATTGTTTGGTTGTTGTAGGTTTTTCGGGCTGTTGGGCTGTGTTCCGGAGGTTTTTCTTCCGAATGTTTCGCCATCAGATCCCGGCCATGAAAGCCTTTGAGAATATTCTTATTGTTTATTTGTAGTTTATTAGCATATGTTTTATTCATTATTGTAAACTGCCCAGAATAGTGCATTGCACAATGGAGTAGGAGGGTGGGCAGGAAGGCGGGCGAACAGACAGACATGGAAAAGACCTGAATGATGATTTTGATAGGTTTTTTTGAGAAGCTGGGTAATTTTATTTCATCAGATCTTGTGTAGTATATGCCCCTAATTGCCTATACTACATTTTGCCTTGATTTTAGAGCCACGCTGTTTCTTTGGGTTTTGTCATGCCTGGAATAAAACACTTTGTAATTGTCTGAGAGTGTCCTATTCTTGTCCATTTTAATGATCTTAATGATCAATTTATAAAAGTCATCTTAGTTTATAAAAAGTTTGCATAACTATAGTTTCACAGACCATATGTATGTTTTCCTTTTGAATTTGAAAAAGAGAAAATACATGTAATGGAATACTCTGCCCAGGAGAAAGAAATTAACTTCTCAATCTTCTGTCACTTAAGACATCTGTCTTTTAAGAAAGATCTAAGGGAACTTCTGTTGCAGAGGTAAAGTGCTTCAGAACACTACATAACTCCTGAATGATTGGCTGAGGTCATGCTGAAAGTCTTTGCTGTGATGTATGATGCAAGATATTTGATGTCATAATCTCATCACTTAACAATAGTGTTTGCTTTATGAATGTGGGGGAGGAAGAAAATAGGGGGGGGAAGGATACTGGTTGTAGATTGTAATCGGATTATTGAAAAATTAAGGCAGGTTAACCAGGTAAAATGTAGACTATATAGGATACACTTTCTCAAGATTATTGTCCTGTGTTCTCTTGGAGAGAAATATTATCATCATGCTGTCTGAAATAAATAATCAGGGATTTCCGTAATGCCAGCTTTTTAAAAGTACTGCATTAGAGTAGAATATTAGAATAAGGGTAGTAGTAATTCCAGAAGTTGATTATCTGCATTTATGATAAAATCATAAGTAAAATGTCTTTATGATTCGACCTCTGTATTAACAGGGTGAAAACATTTCCCAAAAGATTACTGCTGTGTGGAAATGTGTGTATGTAACTCACCTTAGTTCAAATCCTGGCTTAGTAGATGATCTTGAACAGGCAAATATCTCTGAATTATCAAAGTAATATTGGCCAATTGCGCAGATTGCAATGAATGAAAGAAGAATAGACTACTATTAACTTCAGTATTTAAAAAAGTCATACTGTAATATGAAGAAGAAACCTTTAAAAGCAAGGGAATCCTGATCTGTGTGAGTTACTACTGATAAGTTGCAGTCTCTGCAAATGTAAGCCTAGTCAGTTTTAAAGATGTCAGTTGACTTTCCGATGTTGCTTTTTCTAGCTACTTGGTTACAGTTTTACCTTTGAAGTCAGTAAACTATATAATTTAATTTTTTTTTCAGTTGGCGTAATTGCTCAAGAAAGTTTTTAATTCTTTCCTTTGACATATCCCTATGTTTAGGTCTGAAACAAAAACAACAAAGTTTCCTTTACAGTCAGGTCAGTTGAAATACGTTGGACAGCTATGGAAATAGAAAATGAGCAGACGGACAATATCAATTCTACAGGTAAAAACCTGTTTTAGCTTAAACGACAGTGCTTGGGCAATTGCAACACATTGGCTGAAATCTTGTTTGTAGCATAAACCTAAGGGTAACTTTCCATCTGTTCCTCCCTAGTAAACAAATGGCCGCCACTATGATTCTCAGGAGCACATGCACACACTGGTTTGTGTGCACAAATACTGGCTTCATGCATATACTCATGAGAATCGCAGCAGCGACACTTTGCTTACCAGATCTAAGCATAAGGAATGGGTGACACCGTAAGCCAAGGCTTACGCTATGAACAGGATTTCAGCCAGTGTATACATTGTGAATGTACAACCAAATTCATATGTTAGGTCCAGTTCAAATAGACCCACTGGCTCAGTGGGGCTTGTATATGTGTTAGCTTAACAAGTCCCAGTTATTCAATAACTCTTAGCTGGTTGGAGCTAACAATTATATTTAGCCTACACGGCTTGCCTTGCCTCACTACATTAGTTTTCTCCATGTTGTATGCACATACCTAGTGGGCTACTACATATATACATGGTGAGCAAGATTCAGATGTTACAACTGCCATGTGGGAGTTAGTCAGGGTATTGTGGGTTTTCATAAGCAATGGTATTCCTTATCAGATGTGTGCTGAAAAGACAACAGAAATTGTGTCAAAAATGAAATAGAGTGTAAGAATATCAAATTTATTATTGCAGCGCTAACAGTGTATGCACTTCAGAATCATACGCAAACATCTATCTGCCATAGTAAAGAAGTCTGCAATGTACGTTTAGGCCCTGATAAATATGCCTGACTTTTAATAACTTGGTTTTAGTAGTTCTTAATCTATTACACTCCAGCAGAAGTCCTGTTGATTAGCATAGTAAATACAAGTACAGTAGGCTTATTGAATCTGTGACGATTTTGTGAGCCAATGGCCCTATTCTACTTATAATTTACAGTGGTGCCTTGCTTAACGAGCGCACCATTTAATGACAAATCCGCATAGCGATCTTTTTTTTAGATCGCTAATGTGATCGCATTGTGATGTTCTTACCAATCTTCGCATTGCGATATTTTTTTTAAACAGCTGATCGGCGGTTCCAAAATGGCCACCAGGTGCCCAAAATGGCCGCCGCAAGTGTTTTCGTACCCTGCCCTCGCTCACCGAGGGCGCAAAAATGGCGGCGCTATGGAGGAACTTCGCTGAACGGTGAGTTTGGGAGCCATAGGAACGCATTAAACGAAGTTTAATGCGTTCCTATGGCTTTTTCCGTTCTGTTTAGCGATGTTTCTGCATAGCAACGATTAATCCAGAACGGATTAACGTCACTATGCGGGGCACCACTGCACAAGTAACAGAATTTCAGACTCCATCTCAAATGTGCAGCTCTGAATCTTACTTTCTTCTTAGTTAGGTTAAATGCTCAGTTGGTTTTCATTGTCAATAACTTTAAAAATTCTGTCATGACCAATGTACCCTCTAATTTTCAGCCCCGCTGGGTGGGGCTGTGCCTCACTCTTGTGGCTTTGTCCTGCATGTGCGCGTGAGCACCATCCCCCACCCACCCCCCGCACTCTGGGTTCTGTCAGGACCAAAACCTAACGCAATTGCTGCATGGAGGAGGAAGAGAGTTGTACGGAGGGAAGTGGAGATGTTAGCTCACATGTGTGCCTAGCTTATCAGGAACCTTGGTCATGATTGTTTTGAAAGCTTTGGGCAATTATTGGAGAGCATGACTGAGTACTTTGGGCCATTTTTAATCACCCCAGCTATTTTAGTCAAAGGGGGGCACTTTGTTCAAACTTAGAGCCATATAGTATGATACACATACTTAAATGCACATGTGCATGTTAATTGGAATGTGAACCTAACTTTAGTGGGTTTGAAATTTTTGTCCTTTTCAAAATTACTGCTTATGTCAGTTAACTCTACATTTCTTTGTATTTTGAGAACTAGATAATTTGAGTGATACTCTGTTTTCTGGTGATGAGGAAAGTGGTGGCACCGAGGAAATAAAAAATGAGATAAATGGTAATTGGATCCCTTCAGTATCTCTTAATGAAGCTAAGATCAATGCCAGAGCAAAGAGGAGGCTGAGAAAAAATTCCTCTAGAGACTCTGGCCGAGGAGACTCAGTGAGTGACAATGGAGAACCCCCAAAAAGTGGAGTCACCATACCAACAAGTCCCAAAGGAAAGCACCTCGATAGACGATCTCGTTTGGGAAAGGGAAGGGGCCTTCCAAAGAAAGGTTGGTGCCTTTTGATGGTAACAAAAAAATAACATTTTGTAGGAGGTTATTAGATCTGCCTACTAGCTGCACTTCTGTAAATCTTCATTTTGCTTTGTCTACCTGAATTGCTTGGTACTTCAGTTTCATTCTTATAGGTAGGTGTAAGAGGAAAATCACAGAAGAGATCAGTGGAATATTTGATATAGCTGTGGATATTTAATATTCACCATTTTAAAATCTGTGAAATAATATTGATAATTTTAATAGGGACACAGTTTTAAAAGTTAAATATGTTTTAATTAGCCTGAGGGAAGGTGCCCACTTTCAAAATTGATAGCCTGCCTTCTTTGTTAGGCTGTGTGGATGTTGAACAATGCAAGCTTTGAAATTGATTGTCTCAGTGGCTTTCTTGTACGTTTGAGAACTGGCTTTCCCTCAGATGTTAAGATTGAAGTAATAAGACAAAACATACAGTTTCACATTCATAATTAATGACACTTTTCTTTTTCTACAGGTGGTGCAGGAGGCAAAGGTGTTTGGGGGCCACCTGGACAAGTGTATGATGTAGAAGAAGTAGATATCAAAGATCCAAACTATGATGATGACCAGGTAAGAATACATCAAACTTTGCTGTGTATTTGCTCAAGGTAAGGAACAGTCTCTGTAAGTTATTTTCCTGCAAAGTTTCTGCAACACTGATGTGCATTTGCACAGGGCTGCCATATGATTCTATGTAGGGCTCCAAGTTTTCATTTTTTTAAAAAAACTTCCTGTTCTAAAACTTACACTTGAAGATTTGACAGGGTATAGCAGCACCCGTGACCTATATCCTGTTGAAACATCAGTGTGCATGCAATGATAGTCATAAAAGAGGCTTGTAGCATTTGTTTGGGTGACTGCTGCATAACCGTTTCTGAACTAGGCACTCTGTCAAATGCTAATTGTTGGCATGGTTACAAATTGCGTGTAGTTTCAGTAGGGTGCTTGCCCATGTGTACTTTCCATAATATTGAGTTACAGTGGGGTCTTGACTTGAGAACTTAATCCGTATTGGAAGGCGGTTCTCAAGTCAAAAAGTTTGCAGGTCAAATCTGCATTTCCCATAGGAATGCATTGAAAACCATTTGATCCGTATCTGCTCTTTTCCGTCCATAGAAACTAATGGGAAGCTGCTATTCTGCCTTCGACCACTAGAGGGGGATATTTTGTTTCTTTTTTTCTTAGGTCAAGAAAGGTTCAGGGAAGGCAGGGAAAATACAGTCCAGGCAGTACAGTACCAGGCAGTCTGAAGACTGTCTCCCAATCCACTCTCTAAACGCTGGGAGGAGTGAGGAAGCAGACAGGCACCCTTTTCACTGGCCAACAGTTAACTGAAAGTTCAAATTTTGCACTTTCCCTGCCTCCCACGTGTTTTTTTTTCAGTTTGTAACTCAAATCTAAGTATATAAGTCAAGTCAATATATTCCTATGAGAGTGGTTCTTAAGTCAAAATGTTCTTAACTCGAGGCGTTCTTAAGTCAAGACCCCACTGTAAGTTAAACATGCCAGGACTATGATTTCTGCTCATGCTCTACATTTCTGCTTACATTTCTTGCTCCAGATAATTTTTGTTTTATTTAATAATTTGCTTTTTGCTCAAAACAGGATAACTGTGTCTATGAAACTGTAGTTCTGCCATTGGATGAAAAAGCATTCGAGAAAACACTGACTCCAATAATCCAGGAATATTTTGAACATGGGGATACTAATGAAGTTGCGGTATGTCGCATGATTTGCTTTTTCACATGGATTAATGAAATTTAGGAAGCCTCTATGAGGAGGTTTTCAAAGATGTAGCAGAGTGAAACTGTTCCAGCATGTGCAATAAACAAAATTTAAAAACAAAACAAAAATAAAAGCAGAAGTATTGTAACAGTTTGCAGATTGACACATTCATTTCAGTGTGAACTTTTGTGGCTTACAGTCCATTTTCTCATAAATATATAAGCCATGAAAGTTCAAACAGAAATAAACTGTTGATTTTTAAAGTGCCACTATTCTACTGTTATTTTTCTTTTGTTCTCCACCCTCCCCTCTTTTTTATTTCTTTTTTCATGTTCCTGTGTGTGGATTTAGGACCTCATATTATCTTTTTAATGTCTGGTTTTTAGAATAATTGCTGGTACTGTATAAACAGAAAATTTTATTAGATTACGATAAATGAATAGTTTAAGAAACAAAATAGTTTTCATACAGATAGAGGTAGGTTATGATAGATGAACTTATAGATAGCTTCTTTAAAAGCCAAGCATGTTTTTAAACTAGATGTCTGCCTCCTGTTATGGGACTTCTGAACTTAATCAATATTTAAGAGGTTGACCTGACTTGGCTTGAAAACACACTCAGAAGGAAATGTTTGTAGTGAAATGATCCAGTATAGAAGGGTATTATTCTTCCTGGCTGTACTGTAACAGTGTCGCAGCTATATAAGATACAGGCTACAACAAACTGAAATGGCTGCCTTTTTTCCCACTACAGGAGATGCTGAAAGACCTCAGTCTTGGTGAAATGAAATACAGTGTACCGGTGCTGGCTGTATCATTGGCATTAGAGGGGAAGGCCAGTCACAGAGAGCTGACCTCTAAACTCCTTGCTGACTTATATGAAACAGTAGTCAGCAGACGTGATGTGGAAAAGTCATTCGACCGGCTTCTCAGAGACCTACCAGAATTAGTACTGGACACTCCCAGAGCACCACAGGTTTGTTTGAAATATCCTGAGATCACTGTTGTTTTTTCCTCTGTGGTACATTTTCCTTAAAGCACTTCATGGTATGAAAATGCATAGTAGAATCCTCTTCTAAACTTTTACTTCCTAAAACGTTAAAGCCTCCAAATGGACATCTAGTTTAAGAGGGCAGATCCCAACACAACACAATGTTATCCAGCTGTTGCTGTGTCCCAAAACTGGATCTTTGCCCTAATCACCATGTTCATAGTATTGTGGATATGCTATACCCTTATTATGACACTTATCTACTGGATATGGATTACCTATTCATTTATGTTAAAATGAATGGATTACCTATTCATTTATGTTAAATTTTGAATACCCTGACACCTAGAACACTTCTCCGTTCCTCAGTCCATTTGGATTAATGAGGCATTATATATTGTGAGTAGTATAAAATCAAATTTGAATGGCAATCTACATTCTTATGCCTATCTCAAATCTTAATTCACTTCTATATCATTTGTAAAAGCAAATCTGTGGGAAAGCATAGCATTATTAATAAGACACAGGTTGAAAGATTGTTCAGTTAGAAAATTATCACTGTTCATGCTTTGCAAACCAGTGTGCATTTCCTGTTTTGCCAGGACTGATAAAAAGTTAGATTACAAATTAGTATGAAAAAGATGGACCCATTTGAGATTGGAAAACAAGGTGTGTACCTTGTTCCTGCTTGCCCTTTTTCTTGCCCTGATTCCAATTGTCCATGCAGTTTTTCTCCATAGGACTCCACATAAGTGTGTATTAAATCTGCATTTAGTGTTCCTTCAGTAAAGCACATTGTTGCGCCAGTCCTTACATCAGCAATGTGAGGTAGAGTGACTGAGCCCTGTATTACAGATGGAAAATGTCAGGACTTTATTAAGGTTGGCTATTGAGTTTATAACTACAGTGGTGCCTTGACTTATGAATGTCCTGACAACCATTTCAAATTATGACCAGCTCCGGCTGCAAAATTTTGCTTCGACTTGCGGCCGGAGCTTCCAGTTATGAACAGAAAAAGGCAGGGAAAAAAGGCGGGAAATTAAATTGCTAACCATTGGTAGGCGAAGAGGCTGCTTCTTTGTAGCTCTTTCGCCTCAACAGTTAGAGTGAGTGCGATCGGAGGAGACTTCGGACTGCCTGGTAAAGTAAGGTACTGCTTTCTGCTTTTTAAAAACTGTTTTGGGTGCGTTGTACAGCGTGGTTTTGGGCCGGGGTGTTTCTGTGCTGTGATGGGGGGTTTGTTGTGTGGTATTTTTCCCCATTTCTGATGGGTCTTGGGGGGTTGCTTGTTTTTTAATATTTCCCCCCATTTCCGATGGGTCTGGGGGGGTCTCCTTGCTTTTTGGTTTTCCCCCCATTTCCGATGGGTCTTGGGGGGTTTCCTTGCTTTTTGGGTCCCCCCCTTCCATTTCCGATGGGTCTTGCACAATCTGCTTGCTTTTTGTTTTGCTTTATTTGCATTTCCGATGGGTCTTGCACAATCTGCTTGCTTTTTGCTTTGCTTTATTCGCATTTCCGATGGGTCTTGCACGCTTCACTTGCTTTTCTTCCTCACCCCCCTTCGGCCGGAAGGGATTAATCGCATTTCCGATTGGTCTTGCGGTGATTTGGGGGGGGGGGTTCTTTGGCCGGAATGGATTAATTGCATTCCTATGGGAAATGGTGCTTCAACTTATGACCATTTTGAGTTACGTCCGGAGTTCCAGAACCAATTAAGTTTGTAAGTCAAGGCACCACTGTATAATGAGATTTAGCTCTGGATTTCTTACCATACAGGCAAGTAACAAAGTGCCTTTTCTCTTTTTACCTTTATTTCTCATTTGAAGCAATTTAGAAGATAAGCCAGTTAATAATAATGAATAATTTTATGCCATCAAGTCAAGTTCTGACTTATGGCAACCCTTTCCAGGGCTTTCTAGGTAGAGAGTATTCAGAAGAGGTTTACCATTCCCTTCTTCTGAGAGCATCCTGGGACTGTGCAGCTTGCCCAATATCACACAGGCTGGCTCTACTTGCAGGAGGCACAGTGTGGAATTGAACTCCCAGCCTCTAGCTCTGCAGCCAGATACCTAAACCACTGAGCTATCTGGACAGCTACCAGTGCATAATTCTGCCCATGTTTAAATTTTGAGGACAGGGATGATGCAGAGGTACCTGCCAGGAGAGATTTTGGCAAATGAGGTGGTAACTGCACTTAGATTGTTTTTCATGAAGCTATAGTGGGAAGGTAACAGTGCTGGCCATGTGACCATGGAAGATTGTCTTTGGACAAACGCTGGCTCTATGGCTTGGAAACGGGGATGAGCACTGCCCCCTAGAGTCGAACGCGACTGGACAAAAATTGTCAAAGGGAACCTTTATCTTTACCTTTATAGTGAAAATAGCAATGTTCTCTAGATAATTGTTCCCACTTCTGTTTACCATCTGTTACCATCACTTTGTGTGAATAATGTCACTAACCCTGACTATTCCATATTTATTCTGTAAGACATGTTCCTTTTTTAATTGCAGTTGGTGGGCCAATTCATTGCAAGAGCAGTTGGAGATGGAATTCTGTGCAGTAGCTACATAGATGCTTATAAAGGCACTGTGGACTGTGTGCAGGCTCGGTGTGTACTTTGCCTTTCATAATTAAACCCTACATCTACTAATTACATGTTTTAAAAAAATGCTTTCTCATCTTTGTGAAGTGAATAAAACATTCCAAATCACTTGTAAAAATGAAAAACAGGGCAAAGGTTAGGTTCCTTATAGATTCTTCATTGCAAAATTCTGAAGATGGTGTGTGCCTCCTCTCCATAGCATTGCGTATAGAACGTTTTGCCAACAAAAGTAGTGAGAGCTAAAAGCACAGAATTCAGGGGAAAACATTACACAAAGTAATAAAAATATAGAAATGATCAGTCTCTGGAAAGCTTAAATTTTACTCTCCTGTGATGCTTGCTGTGCTACTAAACCAGGTATGTGTTTCTCAGTTGTTTCTGTGGCCTCTAACTTCCCCCTCTTTCTCTTCTTGACAAAAAAAAAAACCCTGGAAACCTCTATGAGTAATAATTCACCTTCTAAATAAGTCACGGGGCTTCTTGGACCATTTAGGACCCCAAATACCATTTTTTCATATCCGGGAGAGGGTTACTACTTTTGGTTTCACTTCATGTTGGCCCTGTATGGCCAGAGTGAGTATAAAATTGGCCCTTGGAACTGTGGAAGTTGCCCTCCCATGTACCAAATTTGAGTTGTTAAAGATGTAATACAGACAATTATGTCTACTTGCATATTGTAGGGCTGTTGCATGACAAATAGCATACGGGTAATGTTAAATCAGAAAACTTCTGAAGTCTTGTTGGTTTGTGAGATTAAGATAGGCAAAACTAGAAGCTAAAGACATTTTTAAAATTTTTATTCTAATGTAGTTACTCAAAAAGTGTAAGTTCTAGAAGTTATCAATTGCACAGAGTCATATGATTCAACATGCAACAGAGATCTGCAGAGACTACGTAACTCAAGGCAGTTCACTACTAAAAGTTATGCCTTTTGTGTTACTGCACAACAGAATTTTGGCCAATAATTATGTAATAGCTAATAGAAATAGCTTTTTCCAGAAGAAGAATTTTGGCAAATAAACTCATGTGAATGTTCTAGTCTCTTAGTTCTTGATATGCATGAACAATAATTTGTGTTTATTGACAGAAAGAAATAAAAATGTTCCAACTAGTTAATACTTAATATGCTATATGATCTTTCTAAATATAAAGTCATTTGGGTTTAATATTTTACCAAGTAGTAAGTCCAGTTGAACACAGTACAGCTTACTGCAGAATAAACATGCAGATGATTACACTGTTAATTGCAGTAGCTACCTTTGTGGGTCAATCATGCTTTTAAGCTTTGACATGTATTTCTGTCCTGTGGCTGTATTTAGACATAATGCAAAATTAGTTTATCATATTTAGAATTTCCATTGTGCACTCTCTGTGTTTTGAAAGACTGAAAGCTGCTCCTTCTCATTTAGGCCATCTACAATTTAGTGTGTTTGAACCCTCAATTGCTCATCTAGATTTGCGTGACATGGCAAGCTGTAGTTAATAGAAAACCTAAATCAAAAGATGCTTAAAATTCCTTGCCCATGTAGGAGGTGTGTGAGATTGGGGAGAGGCTTGGCTCCTTCTTCTAACTCTAAACAAGCTGTGTATCTTAAATTATACACTCACAAAGAGAATGTACTGATGCTGAATAGTGACTGCCCCTGTATGCAAATTTTATTGAGACATTTACATGCAACATTCTCTTCATAGGGCTGCTCTGGATCGAGCTACTGTACTGTTAAGTATGACCAAAGGTGGGAAACGCATAGACAATGTGTGGGGATTCGGAGGTGGGCAACAGCCTGTGAAGCATCTTGTTAAAGAGGTAACTGGTTCAAGATTATGTATGTCCCTTAGCAGCATGTCTTTGTGTACCCTACGTCTGTCACATCCCTTTCCCTTAGCTATAATCCTTCTTGCTTCATGATCCAGAGAGGTTAAACTAACAAACAGCGTGGAAGGTTCATTTGTGATCTCTTCTCATTTGTTCACTAGTTCTCTTTAGGCTTAGTCCAGGGGTGGGCAATTAATTTCTATAGGGGGGCCACATGAAAACTCTGAACTGTGTTCGGGGGCCGAACCAACTTTACTTAAAAATAAAATGAAACAGTGATGTTATGATTGTTTTTATTTTAAACTTGTTAATCTTCACAAATACTAAATAGGTTTTTTTATGGCATGTTAAAGATAAGCAACTGATCAACTTTAGACAAAAAGCTATAAATGGTTTTGATATTCAAAACTGTCCGCGGGCCGGACAGGAACGGCTTGCAGGCTGTATGTGGCCCTCGGACTGCACCTTGTGCAGGTCTGGCTTAGTTCTTCTTGTTTCCATCCAGAAAGAAAGAGCAAACAAAAAGAGGAGTGGCGGTTTCTTCTGTAAGGACCAGCCACCGATTAGTTTCTTCACATGTTCTTAGGATGGCCCTGTTGGGTTCAGGTATTATTTAAGAGTGCAAGAGTGGAGACAGCATGAGTGCTTCAGTGGATGGAGCATTGGCTGCTTTCTTTCACTTGTCCATTCCTTCTGACCCCACTAGGACCACTCAGCTTCCACACCATGTTACAAAGAGAGGTTACATGGATGGGTGGAAGCTCTGCTAGATGCCTTTTTCTGCTTCATACTTTTGGGAAAGGGAAGAAGAGACCAGGTCATGGGCCCCAAAGAGCTGTCTGTTTTACGTGGATAGGGGCATGGAACTCAAAGTTGGAAAAGTCCTTGGCCTAAAAATGTACAGATTCATTTTCAGAAAAAAATAGGCATTATTGAGAAAGAAGAACAAAATTATCTAGTTTAATTTAGAAAACTATACATGGATATGATGATATGAAATATGATTATTTATCTGGTGCATGCATTTTTAACAATATATGTTCATATTCTGTATAGAAATAATTCTTTTTCCTAGTGAGTTTGTTGGAGAGAAGTACATTATTTGTATTGTAAGAAGTCAGAATATATGAAGGAAGAGAATTTTAATGCAACCCTTACATAAAGAAAACATTGGTATTTGCCTGTTTCTATAATATTAAATATAGTTGAACAGAACAGTTTCAGAGAGAATAAAACCATGTGATGGGAATTCTGACATTTTGCAGTTGCAAGTTATATATGAATGCATATAATACATTGCTAGAACATTAGCTTTGCACTGTTTTTTATTTGTATTCAAGGATATTTTTTCTATTTAGTTTTTCTCATTTTAAATTTGAAACAAAAACATATAAGTATGTTCTTGCTGCTGTGAAAGAAGTACAGTATATGCATTTTAATATCTAACCTAATATTGTATCGTCTTTTTGATCTACTAGATTGATATGCTGTTGAAGGAATATCTTCTTTCAGGAGACGTTTCTGAAGCAGAACGCTGTCTTCAGGAGTTAGAGGTCCCTCATTTTCACCATGAACTTGTATATGAAGTAAGGCATGATTAATACTTGGCATGTGTGTGGGATATTATAAATCATACAGCTGTCACTGGAAGTTCAGTTCTTAGGGTATGAAATAATACTGTGAGCATGGTGATTTTTTTTCTGCAGGAAGGTACACTGAGAGTTCTCTTTTGGTAGCATTTAATATCTATTAATGCAAGTCTATACATTTAAGATACTTCTTATAACAGCTTATTTGCATAGGATGTACTGTTTGTAGCCCGATTGTTGCCCATCTTTAAGGAAGTTGTTCTCTTCAATAATTTTGCAGCTATCAATTCTTGATTTGAATTTAAACGGAAGAAAAACAATTGCCTCTAATTTCAAGAGAAAATCTCGTCTTCTTCTGCTTCATACTTGTTTTATTAGTTTCAAATACAGTGGTACCTCGCTAGACGATTGCTTCGTTTAATGATGAATTCGCTTTACGATGAGGTTTTCAGAGCAATCTTGCGCTTCGTTTAACAATGTTTCCTATGGGCGATTTTCGCTTTACGATGTTAGGGACCTTGCCTCGCAAGACGATTACATTTTAGGTCCCTGTTTTTCTCTTTACGGTGTTTTTGACAGCTTGGTCTTGCTTCACTATACGAGTCTCTTAATGTTCTCTGTTTCATTAGACGGCTGTTTTCGCTTGGGAACCGTGTTTCACTTAACAATGTTTCCTATGGGAATTTTCGCTTTACGATGACAATCTGTTCCCATTGGAACAGATTATCAGGTTTTCAATGCATTTCAATGGGAAAACGTGTTTCACAAGACAATGTTTTCGCTTAACAACGATTTTCACGGAACGAATTAACATCGTCTTGCGAGGCACCACTGTATATATTCCTGTTGCTTATGCTCTTTCTGTGCCAAACATAGAAATATATCTCAGTGATTAATGAGTATAGAACTACAGAATATTCAGTTGTTACTTTTGAGTACCCTTTATATTTTCTGATAGATGAGGAAGAGGCTGTAATTACTGTAGTTTATTTTTAATTTTGTTCTTTCACTTTGTATAGTTTCTGTCTTGTTCTATAATGCAGTTGTAGTTTTGTTCTTTGCTTAAAATAGGAATTTTTCAACCAGTTCTCATGGATTTATTTTAGGCAATTGTAATGGTTTTGGAATCAACTGGAGACACAAATTTCAAAATGATGCTCAATTTGTTAAAATCCCTCTGCAGAACTGCTGTCCTAACTATGGACCAAATGAAAAGAGTAAGTGTGTCTAGTATATTTCTTAGCATTCCTTATGAATATCCTTATTTAATGTATAGTGTTCATTGATGGTGTTATAATAGTGGCAATAATAATGTGCCATCAAGTCAGTTCTGACTTATGGTGTCCCTTTTCTTGGTTTTCCAAGTAGAGAATACTCAGAAGTAGTTTACTATTTTTTTCTGGAGGTGCCCTGGGACTGTGCAGCTCGTCCAAGGCCACATGGGAGGCACAGTGGGGAATCAAACATCCAACCTCTGGCTCTGTAGCCAGATACCTAGATCACTGAGCTCTCCATACATGACATTAATTTGTTGTTACCAATCAACATTAATCTGATTAGGAAACAGAAGACTTCTAAGCTAGGCTTTGTTATAGTTTGAGGGTTTTCCAATGATTTAAAAAAATGTAGAAGGAATATAGAAACCTGTGTTATACCAGTTCAGACTATTTGCCTATCTAGCCTAGTATTCTTTACACGGATTTCCAGGATTTCAGGCAAAGATTTTCTTCTTTGGTGGAAATCCAGCACTGTAACTTAATGCCACGTAAGGCTGCTGACATTAACTGTAGTGGGTTTTCAAAAATTAAAAACTGGGAATTCCTTCCCCTGAATATTTCCAAGATTTTCTTGGAATCCCTTTCATCATGGGGAAGCCTTTGGGGCTGGCAGGACTGAGAAGTCCTCTCATTTTTGAAAATTGCTATCAGCAGTATGATTTTATGTTTCTTTTAAGGGGAAGTTTAAGGTAACATTATTTAAATAGAATCATTTTAAGTAAAATTAATTTGCATTCACAACCATAATCATGAGATAACTAAGTATTTCCTCCTAATTCTAATGTTACAGGGTTATGAACGAATTTACCGTGAAATCCCAGACATTAATCTTGATGTGCCACATTCGTACTCTGTGCTTGAGCAGTTTGTAGAGGAATGTTTTAGTGCTGGAATAATTTCTAAACAGTTAAGAGACCTCTGTCCTTCCAGGTACATATTTAAGAAACCATATATCAGAAATAACAGTGGCACAGGTTTAATTGCAAAGAATGCTTATCTAACTAATGCAAGTTCAGCTATTCCGTGTTGGCAGTTGCCTTGTTCCCTTGTACTGCAGTGTAGGTAGCCCAAGAAGTGATGGGTTAATTCTGAAATCTCAAATTAGTGTTTCTCAGACTTTTCAGCTTTCTTTCCTTTTGTATCTTCCTCTCATCTATTCTTTTCTCTGTTCATCTCATACGAGCTCGCATCTGCATAGAATAATTTCCGAGGATATTCTATAGCTGAACTGGGAAGCCTCAGCAACTCTAAAATATGAGCAGACTAAATGTCTACAACTTGCATGATTTAACTGTACTGCTATTTGTCTGTTGAAAAGTTTTGTTTCTGTTACTGGTGAACTCTCCAACTTTCATTCAGTATAAAGCCAAATAAGACAATAGTCAATGCTGAAAACTTAACTGTGTATTTAATTTTAGGGGAAGGAAGCGTTTTGTAAGTGAAGGAGATGGAGGCCGCCTGAAAACAGAGAGCTACTGAATACATGAACCAACTCTTGCAGCTGTAGATGCTTAAAGAAATATATTATGTATATATTTTGTAATAAGAGTTGCTATGCAGAGTTGTTATTTCTGAAAGATCCAATTGTTTCGGGGCACAAATACCTTCGGAAGGTTTTACAAATTGGTGTTCAGTTTCTTTTCTCTACAACTAACATTGGCTAAAAGAATTAACTACATTTGTATGGAGATTTGATAACATGTTGTTCTTTGGAAAATGCCGTATGCTTGATCTCATGTGTTTTGCATCGATGCCTGCCTGCCACTCCCTTATTTCAAGGACAGTGCTTCCATAGTAAAATCACTGGTTTATACAAAGCTTTATAAAATCGGTTGTTAGGCTGCTGAAACTGTACTTTGGCTGCTGCTGTGAAGAAGAAAAAGTTATATTCTTTAAATATAGTTGATCATAAAATATATTCATTTTCTTCTAGGGGAACATATTGATTTTGACTTAAAGACTAGTTCAGCAAATGGTGGCTGGAACATCTATTTTTTCCTATGGAACTGGAAAAATAAATTGTTTGGATAGAATATATTGTACAAATAAACTTTATGAAGTAGTTGTTTTGTTTCTTTGAAAAACTCTGGGTGTATGTGTTAAATTACTCAACCTATTGTATGTCTCCCTCACTGCAACCGGGTTGTAAACATTACCGGTGCCCTTTTATTGTTTGCTTCAAACACTTCAGTTTTAACTACAAGACAGCATGACTACTGTAGATTGTCGTCTAGTTGTTTAGTCATGTCCGACTCTTCGTGACCCCATGGACCAGAGCACGCCAGGCTCATTTGTCTCCCGATAGCCACAGAAAAAGCATTGTCGTTTAGTTATGTCCGACTCTTCGTGACCCCATGGACCAGAGCACGCCAGGCCCTCCTATCTTCCACTGCCTACCGTAGTTGTGTCAAAATCATGTGGGTTGCTTCGAAGACACTGTCCAACCATCTCATCACGTCATCCCCTTCTCCTCTTGCCATCACACTTTACTAACATCAAGGTCTTTTCCAATGAGTCTTCTCTTATGAGATGGCCAAAGTATTGGAGCCTCAGCTTCAGGATCTGTCCTTCCAGTGAGCATTCAGGTTTGATTTCCTTTAGAATTGATAGGTTTGTTCTCCTTGCAGTCAAGGGGACTCTCAAGAGCCAGGGGTCTCCAAACTTTTCAGCATGAGGGCCCCATATATTTTACACCTTTTTGAGGGCTGAAGGAACACGCACGCACACACGGGTTGAAGGGAACCGACCTGAGCCTACAGACTTCACTGGGCTGGATAAAAAGGCAAGGCAGGCCGGATGTGACCTGTGGGCTGTAGTTTGGAGACCTCTGATGTAGATGAATGAATCCTTGATTAAAAAGATGTGTCCTGAAAAATAGTGGCTTTATTTTCCATTCCATGAGTAGATTAGGCATGGCAAACATTAAACTTAACTTGGAAACATGCATATGAATGCAGACACAGCTTTGCATAGCAAGTTCTGAAAAGGGAAACGTGGAGGGGATTTGTCTATAAGACAGTAGGATTTAATTCTGCTGCTTGTAGGAGTTAAGCCACTGTAGACCTGTCATCACCAGTCCTTAGCCCAGAGAATGTAGACATCAGCATTTGTTTTCCTTGTAGGAGCAATCTGTCTAGTAGGACCAACCTGATAAGACCTTCAAAACTGTCCAGAAATGACTGAATGGATTCATTTTTCATACAAGAAATGATTCAATGTGCTCTGCTATGTTGCACGTTATAAAATCTTGCAAGAAGTCCATTACAAAGGAATATTAATATAACAGCAAGTATCCTCATTAAGTCACTGTTAACACTCCTGTTGTACTCTTTAATCCCTTAGTGTTAATATAACGTAATTTAACAATGCACAAATGCATTTGTTAATTATTCAGATTTACAAAAAAATAATAATAATTCAGGATGTACATGTTCACTCAAAAGACCCACTGGCTGAAATCTACTGTGTAACTTTCTGCTACACAAGACGGATACCATTGACTGTGATTTTTTTTTTTTTGGCTAATAAAGAGTCAATCCCCTCCCCTGCCAAAGGTTACAAGGCTACCTTAGGATTCCCACCATCCCACGGAAGCCTTTGGGGACCATGAAATGGGAGGGGGGAGTTTTATTGTCCAAAAATTGCCATGGCCGAGACTGGGAACAAAACTGGGAGTGGCAATTTTTTGACATTAAAGACTCCCTCCCCCTGCACACCATAAAGGCTTCCTCAGGACAAAGGGAATCCTAAAAGAGCCTTTTAACTTTTGTGGGGAAGGAAACTTTTAATTTGATTAAAAATAAATAGCCACAGAGCATGACATCAGCTTTCTACAGCATACAGTTGTGGAACTGTATTTCAGCCACTGTGTTCAAAAGGATTTATTCCAAGTTGCGAGTATAAAACAGCACTCGGCATGTTAGAGGTGAAGTGACAGAGTTGACCTTGACTCTTAAAAACAAACAGAACTAGTACACACTTATTTTTAATAAAGATTTATTTGATATACTGTAAAGACTTACCTAAGCATATTTACAAGGTTGCTGCACAGTCTGCAGATAGGTACCTACAATAATTAACTTCTTTAAAATGCCTTTAGTAACATGAGTTTTATTTCATCTGACTGTTCACAGAACATTGAATTGCTATATACATTATTGCAGTATTAGGGGAAAAATCAGCATGATCTATTCAACAGATACAGATTTTGAACTCTCCTGTGCAAGTTGTTCCTGCTGTCGGATAGTTTCTTGTGCTTCACGTTGCATTTTCTCAAGCTTCTCCAAAGTAACTGATTTTAAAGGGAGAAGCTTGGGTTTGCACAATACCATAGTAGTAACATCTTCTACTGCCAACATTCCTAAAAGAAGAAATGAGTTTGTTATGAATAATACGTTTTTGAATCAGACAACACAGTTTCTACATGGAAGCCAACAAAAAACCACTTCTCTGTGTTGCGTAAGTGGGAAACTGTGTACCATTATACAGCAGAGAAAATGGAAGTCAGTTTTAGCACCTGGCATCTGAACTGGCAATGTAAAAAGGCTATTGATATATCAGAACTTGTTAAGCACAATACCTCCCTTAAACATTTTCTTACACGTTGCAGAGTGGCAGCAGATGTGTTTTTCTATGGATTCTACAAGTATGAATAGGCAAAATCTGTTTTCAGGAGAAGTTAATTTGTGGTAACAGCCTGCATTTTTTCATGAGGAAGGATAACTACGGTACTTCAGCTAGAATCCTATTGGCAAATAGGAACTATAAGGTCTCTGTGTTTGCCTTGGCAACCTCCACCAGGCAGTTATGTAAGACAGAGATTACCTCCCTGAAAACAATGGGGATTTTTGCATGCACAAGAGGCTACTGGATTCCCTTTGCACAAGCAGTGCAGAAGGCGGAACCCTGTGTGAAATAGCATTCGGATGACAATTCTGCAACGCTAGCCTCTACTCTCTGAAAAAGTAGCTTAAGGAAATATGGATACAATCCAGATAATTAGGAATGGGAACATGCAGCAGCAAAGTTCTAAATATGCAAAACAACATTAAGATTAATTAAATAAACTGTAATGAAGATGTTCACTGAACAATATTAAATTAATAGAGAATCATTCTGCCTTTAAAAGTGATACTAAAAAAATCTAGTTTTAATCCCAACCAAAGTGGTAATCAACAGGATTTATTTTAGTTTTGACACATCTCATGTATTTCAATGGTTCTACTTTACTTGGGATTAAAACTATAGCTTATGATCAAAAGATGATGTAGGCAGTCTAAATGAGAGGCATTGTTACTTTGGGTTACTATACCCAATTGTGAACTACAAACTTAGCAACTAGAGATAAATGATATTTAAATGTTTTTTACAATAATTCACCATGATTTGCATATTTCCTCATATTAGGAGTGGGAAGAAAATCCATTCCCAAAAGAAAGGTTAGAAAAAGAATGTGGGGCAAACATATTTATTGAACCAAGGTTATGACACTGAATACCCAGCTCTTCAGGCTGGCTTGAAATCCCTGCATTGCCATGTTAGTGTTTGCAATTTCTTTTTCTGAGCTCAGCATCTACCATGCAGACCAGTACAGTATGGTCATTTGTTGGAAGTAACTTGGTGCAACTCAGCTTACACTTGAGAAAATGCATGTCTGTGGGAGGCAGAGCAAGCAAGGAACTCCCCAGACTTCCTAAGCTGTCCTTTACCTGCTTAGACCTTCCTTCAACTGTAGATTCTCTTCTTAGGCTTTCTGATGTAATTTTTTTCTCATACAGTGGTGCCTCGACTTAAGGAATTAATCCGTATTGGAACAGTGGCCATAGGTTGAAATTTTCATAAGCTGAAGCACCATTTCCCATAGGAATGCACTGAAATCCGATTAATCCGTTCCGGCCAAAGAAAAAAAAATACAAAAAATAAAATAAATATAAACAGAGCAAGTCCCACGCTGGGACTGCAAAAACAAAACAAATCCAAAAATAAACATTGGAGCAAGACCCACGCTAGGACTGCAAAAAACAAACAAAAAAACACCAAAAACAAAACAACACAGAAACATAATGCCTCTACCCTCCAAAACCCACCCAGAACAACTTTTTTAAAAAAAGAGCACGTTACCTGTCCAAAGCCTCCGAAGCCTCCCAGGCTTCCACTGCTGCTGTGACTGCCGCCACTGGGAGGCTTGAGCTGGCGGGGGTTTCTTCGGCTGCTTGCCTCCCACTTGCTCCATGTCGACCTCCATGGGTCCATGGCGGGAAATTCAAATGGTGGAGGGCAGCGAGGAGTGAGCGGGAGGCGAGCCGGGAGGAAAGCGGCCGAAGCACCCTGGCCAGGCTCACACCTCCCAGCACTGGGTCACCTCTGCCTCCGCAGTCGCAGCGGCAGGGAAGCCCGGGAGGCTGAGCCTCCCTTTTCCTAACCATTGGGGCGAAGAAGCAGCCTCTTAGACAGCCACCAACGGTTTGAATTTCCCGCCCTTTCCCCCTGCCTTTTTCCTTTTGTAAGTGGAAGCTCCAGCTGCAAGTCAAACCAAAATTTTGCGGCCGGAGCTTTCCGTAACTTGAAATTTTTGTAAGTAGGGACGTCTGTAAGTCAAGGCACCACTGCATCTTTCTCTTTCAGTTCTCTTTCTCTTTTAGATTCCTTTTTAACAGGGATGGGTGAAAATGAACCTAAGGCTTGAGATGTTTCTTAAACTGCACACAATTATGGTGGAAAATAAATGCTAGCAGGGTAGCCATATTACTCTCTTGTATCAAATACAGTGGTGCCTCGCAAGACGAGCGCCCCATTTAACGACGAAATCACATCACGATGAACTTTTTGCGATCGCAAAAGCGATTGCTTTACGATGTTTTAAATGGGGATTTTTCTCTTTGCGATGATCGGGTCCCTGCTTTGGGAACCGATTCTTGCAAAACGACGATTTTCGGCCAGCTGATTGGCGGTTTCAAAATGGCCGCTGGGTAAAAAAATTGCTCCCCGCTCTTTTCTGGGATGGATTCCTCGCTGCACGGGCAGCGAAAATGGCTGCGCTATGGAGGATCTTCCCTGGACGGTGAGTTTCAAGCCCATAGGAACGCATTGATCGGGTTTTAATGCGTTTCTATGGGCTTTTTTATTTTGCATTATGACGTTTTCGTTCTACAGTGATTTCACTGGAACAAATTAACGTCATAATGCGAGGCACCACTGTACAACAAAGAATCCTGTATTACCAAGTGAGATGAACACACAAATTATCCAAAATCATACCAGTATAATACCTTTATCAATCTATAGTGGGATAACACCTTTATTAATCCAAATCTATAATAATACCCTCACCTGAGTCACAAAACTATGCAAACTTTTAGGGTCATAAGATGCTTCATCAGACAAGGTGTTGCAAAGAGTGGAGGAGGGATTGAATTGGGATGGGAAATAGGGAGTGATAAAATGTAGTAAATATTTGGTGTTCCCATTTCCTCAGTGTCCCAGTGATGGAGGGAGGAGAAACAGCAGATACTAAAATGTGACAGAAGTCGAACCACAGCAGGAAGTAGCCACTGTGCTGGCTGAGAACAAAGATATGAGGAAAGTTTTCATTCTCTTATCATTGTGAACATAACAGCCAACTGTGAATTTAATCCTGCCTGTCCTGTTTGAAGCTCAAAGCTCATTAAATATGCACATAATTAAAATGTATACTTAATCACTCTTCGATAAATGTGATGGTGCCATAGGCTTTCTTGCTACTTTCCTGCTACTGAGGAAGTGACACTCAGCCCTTGAAATCTAAAACGTTAACATGCCATTTAAGACCCAGGAACAGTCTGTAGACAAGTGGACGTGTTTGTGATGGATGGAGATTTGCAAGTAATTTGTTGTGAAAATTACAACAAAGAATTTGATTTGTTCATGTGACTCTTCTGTCAGAATATCATCTGTTACAGCAAAGAGTTCTGTGGCACCTTTAGCACTTGAATCTGAATAAGTGGGCTGCAGTTTACATCAAGATTTATTATCCCTTAATGCAACACAAAGCTCTTGACTAGTTTTTTTCATCATGGGACTCACCTTGCTTGGGCAACACCTCCCGGAATTTTGATTCAGACATTCTTCGACTGGCAGAACTTCTGTCACTGCCAACCTGTCTCAGATTAGAAATTTGAGAATTATTATGAATTCTTACCTTCTTTCCCCACCTATGCCCTTCCCTGCTCCAAGGAAAAGCTGCTAAATTTTGCTTCAGGTGATTTAGGGCCATCTTTAAATGGACCCAGAACTTCAATGAAAATAAAATAATTTACTTCATCTGTTCTAAAGCAGCTGAGGAATACATCTGGTAACAGTACTAATCAAAACAAAGTATCTTGGGGCTTATCTACACGGTCTCTTTTGGAGGAGGCTGCTGCGGACTAAAAAGAATTCCTTGGGGTTGGGTAGATGTCCAGTATGCCATTTGGTGCAATCCTCACCTCCAAATGCCATACCTTTTTAATTAGCTATTTGGTCTGGCAACTTTTTCTGGGAATTTCCCATATTGCAAAGTGCTTAAGAAGAAAGCCACTTAAGGATACTGGCAAATTAAACACTTTCCCTGCTCTATGGAAGGGCAGAGGAAGTGATTTGTGTGTGTGTGTTTTAACTTACTAAGACAGTGGTGATGCTGCATCACTTTTATATATATAAAATTTTAAAAACTTTTACCTGGAAGCAGAAGATGGGGACAACCAGAGGGATTTTTCTCTCTCTTTTCATTGAGACTTTTTTTTTAAAAAAAAAAAAGTTGAGTCAACCACCTCCCAACAGGTGAATCCACTGCTGGCAGGTACTTGGTAGATTTGGCTGTGGCTGGTTCTTGACACAAATTTTAAGGCAAATCTAAATAAAAAGAATACTAAAAAAAAAAACCTTGTTGCTTTCTTCTGCCTACTTCCATTTCCAGGAGGAAGTTTTATATTTTTTAATTTTTTGATAGGCAATGTAACCTATTAGCACTGCTCTAATACATACAGTACTAAATAAAAAAATCACTTCCTTCCCCTGGAAGTCCTTAATTTGCCAAAATCCTGAAGTGCCTGTCTTCTTACACCAGATGGGAAATATCCAGCAGCAGACTTGACAGTCCCAAGCTCACTTTGGTTCGTCTCCAGCCATTACACCCAGCGGAAAAGAACCCACATGGAGCAAGCCCCTAACAGGGGTCCAAAAAAAGTGCGGGTAGGGCTCTAATACGTTCGGAGGACAGGCTGGTTCGCTCCAGCGATGACTTTGTTAGATCACTGGAAGAAGGATTGATTCAGCGGTGCACCAAACAGCGGGCTAACTGCCCTTCTGATGCCCCCCCTTCTTTCAGAGGCAGCAGCGGGACCTGAGGCTTCTCCATCTACAGCCTCGTAGCAGCCCTTGGCCTGGCATTCGGCCACCGCCACAGACAGAGCACGCCCTCTTTGGGCCCTATATAGGCTAGGGGGGAACCCTTGCCCCCTGGCACGCCCCACCGGCCTGGGACTCATCCCTCTCCGTAGGGGTCTGTTTTGCCCAGACGGAGTGGATCCTCCTGAGGCCGGAGGACCCCTGGAGGTCCCGCTCCCGCTCTCTCCTCGCCTCTCCGTCAGTCACCCGGCCTCAAACGACTCCCTTTGCTTTCCGCTCCCTCCCTTACTCCACCCCCTTCCTCGCAAAAGCCCCCCCCCACCTGAGGGTGGCCTCGTCTCCCCCCCCAACCTCATTGAGGCGAGCCAGCAGAGCCGCTTTTCCCCCCTAAACTTCGAGCATACAATAGTAGCTGCGCCCCCGCCCCCCCCGCGCGCTCCCCACTCCATCCTCCATCCCAACACCAGGCCGCAGCCCCCTCGGCCTCCTGGGAGCCCCCCTCACACACACACTATTCTCTCTCTCTCTGCAAATGGTCCTCCTTGCCTGAAAGAACCTCCTCGCGCCAAACAGTCCCGTGACAGCGCGCCTCCCCGCCGCCTCGGAACCGCCACGGCAACCATAGAGAGACACCGAGGGAGGGGCGGCCGACCTTTCGCCACCGCCGGGCTCACCCACATCCGGCTTCGGCCTCCGAAGCAATAAGAAGGGAAAGGGCGCGACAGAGACGAAAGGATAGAGCGGTCATTTCTGTTTGAGCAGGATTCGTTCCCCTCATATATTTCTGGGAGGGGGGGCGCGTTAGTCCGTGGCAGGAAACACAGCCCCCAGTCGAGTCTTGTAATCTTAAAGACGGTCTTGTGCTGCTATATTGATTGCTGTTGGCAGCCATGGGAACGATCCTAAGCAGTTGAGGCGGACGCTAAAATGCGGAGAAGGAGACAGGGCAGGCGAGAAGAAGGATTCAGTATGACACTGGTGGTAATCCACCGTCCTCTATGCTTAAGGGTACAACCTCAAGGGAACAACTGAAGGTGATACATGTATTTTTACAGCCCACCTTTTTGCGAAGCAAAAAAAGAGGAAAAGTACTGTATTTAATACTAGTAATACTCTAAAATCCAGATAAAATGCAATCTGGGTGACGGTGGTATTGCTAATACTATCTGGCCATATAGATAGAACTCAACAGGAAAGACTCAGTTGAAGGCTTGATTATTAGATGACTGGTACCCGTACATAGATTTGAGAAGCTCTCTTGCTGCCACCCCAGCCTGGGATATATTTTTGGCGCAGCTGAACTGTTGCCAACATAGTCAAAAAGCTAAGTTGGACCTGACCTCTGAGCTGTGCAGTGCCCAGATTTTTTTTTTTCCAAAAAGCCCCCTCACACTTTGGACAGGTTGCTGTTTCATGGAAGAGAAGTAGTTTTTTTCCTGTTCTTTTTTTCTTTCAAATAAAGCCTCTAATCACATGCCTTGCACTTTTAAAGAAAATCCAAGGAGTGAGATTGCCATTTTCTTGTTGCTGGCACAATTGGCAGTAAAACTGAGCAATGTTGTCCTTTAAACACAGAACTCTTGCATCCTTTTCCCTGCCTTCTTCCAATTCCATGTCACTTCCCCTCACCAGTTTTTCCCCTCCTTCTCCAAACCCATACTAACCATCTGTTGCATATCTGCCCCATCTAACCTTCCTGCAAAGGGTGATGATGGGGTGATTGACAGTGTGCAGAGAAAGGCTTAGGTAGGTTTTCCACTTTGGTTGTATGAAGAAAAGCAAGGGAAATATTTGTAATATTTCTGTTTAATAATTTACTAAAGAGGGTTAACCAGGCGGGAGCAAGAAGTCTTTTACTTGATATTTTTGTTAGAGGAAGCTGGTTGGATAAGTTTAGGTTAGGAGTTCGATTCCCCACTGTGTCTGTGCCTCCTGTGAGTAGAGACAGACTGTGTGGCCTTGGGCAAACTGCACAGTCCCAGGGCACCCACAGAAGAAGGGAATGGTGAACTACTTCCATGTATTCACTACCTAAAAAACTCTGGAAAGAGGATCATGATGATTGATATGTCAGAGGAGAGATGCTTTGTTTCTGTGTTTTTCACTGGCTCTTAAGCTGTAACAGATTGCTTGTATTGTTGTTGTTGTTTAGTCGTGTCCAACTCTTGGGTCAAATTCATGTTGATAGCTTCGATGACACTGTCCAACCATCTCATCCTCTGTCGTCCCCTTCTCCTCTTGCCCTCACACTTTCCCTGACTTTGTTAGATCACTGGAAGAAGGATCGATTCAGCGGTGCACCAAACAGCGGGCTAACTGCCCTTCTGATGCCCCCCCTTCTTTCAGAGGCAGCAGCGGGACCTGAGGCTTCTCCATCTACAGCCTCGTAGCAGCCCTTGGCCTGGCATTCGGCCACCGCCACAGACAGAGCACGCCCTCTTTGGGCCCTATATAGGCTAGGGGGGAACCCTTGCCCCCTGGCATGCCCCACCGGCCTGGGACTCATCCCTCTCCGTAGGGGTCTGTTTTGCCCAGACGGAGTGGATCCTCCTGAGGCCGGAGGACCCCTGGAGGTCCCGCTCCCGCTCTCTCCTCGCCTCTCCGTCAGTCACCCGGCCTCAAACGACTCCCTTTGCTTTCCGCTCCCTCCCTTACTCCACCCCCTTCCTCGCAAAAGCCCCCCCCACCTGAGGGTGGCCTCGTCTCCCCCCCAACCTCATTGAGGCGAGCCAGCAGAGCCGCTTTTCCCCCCTAAACTTCGAGCATACAATAGTAGCTGCGCCCCCGCCCCCCCGCGCACTCCCCACTCCATCCTCCATCCCAACACCAGGCCGCAGCCCCCTTGGCCTCCTGGGAGCCCCCCTCACACACACACTATTCTCTCTCTCTCTGCAAATGGTCCTCCTTGCCTGAAAGAACCTCCTCGCGCCAAACAGTCCCGTGACAGCGCGCCTCCCCGCCGCCTCGGAACCGCCACGGCAACCATAGAGAGACACCGAGGGAGGGGCGGCCGACCTTTCGCCACCGCCGGGCTCACCCACATCCGGCTTCGGCCTCCGAAGCAATAAGAAGGGAAAGGGCGCGACAGAGACGAAAGGATAGAGCGGTCATTTCTGTTTGAGCAGGATTCGTTCCCCTCATATATTTCTGGGAGGGGGGGGCGCGTTAGTCCGTGGCAGGAAACACAGCCCCCAGTCGAGTCTTGTAATCTTAAAGACGGTCTTGTGCTGCTATATTGATTGCTGTTGGCAGCCATGGGAACGATCCTAAGCAGTTGAGGCGGACGCTAAAATGCGGAGAAGGAGACAGGGCAGGCAAGAAGAAGGATTCAGTATGACACTGGTGGTAATCCACCGTCCTCTATGCTTAAGGGTACAACCTCAAGGGAACAACTGAAGGTGATACATGTATTTTTACAGCCCACCTTTTTGCGAAGCAAAAAAAGAGGAAAAGTACTGTATTTAATACTAGTAATACTCTAAAATCCAGATAAAATGCAATCTGGGTGACGGTGGTATTGCTAATACTATCTGGCTATATAGATAGAACTCAACAGGAAAGACTCAGTTGAAGGCTTGATTATTAGATGACTGGTACCCGTACATAGATTTGAGAAGCTCTCTTGCTGCCACCCCAGCCTGGGATATATTTTTGGCGCAGCTGAACTGTTGCCAACATAGTCAAAAAGCTAAGTTGGACCTGACCTCTGAGCTGTGCAGTGCCCAGATTTTTTTTTTCCAAAAAGCCCCCTCACACTTTGGACAGGTTGCTGTTTCATGGAAGAGAAGTAGTTTTTTTCCTGTTCTTTTTTTCTTTCAAATAAAGCCTCTAATCACATGCCTTGCACTTTTAAAGAAAATCCAAGGAGTGAGATTGCCATTTTCTTGTTGCTGGCACAATTGGCAGTAAAACTGAGCAATGTTGTCCTTTAAACACAGAACTCTTGCATCCTTTTCCCTGCCTTCTTCCAATTCCATGTCACTTCCCCTCACCAGTTTTTCCCCTCCTTCTCCAAACCCATACTAACCATCTGTTGCATATCTGCCCCATCTAACCTTCCTGCAAAGGGTGATGATGGGGTGATTGACAGTGTGCAGAGAAAGGCTTAGGTAGGTTTTCCACTTTGGTTGTATGAAGAAAAGCAAGGGAAATATTTGTAATATTTCTGTTTAATAATTTACTAAAGAGGGTTAACCAGGCGGGAGCAAGAAGTCTTTTACTTGATATTTTTGTTAGAGGAAGCTGGTTGGATAAGTTTAGGTTAGGAGTTCGATTCCCCACTGTGTCTGTGCCTCCTGTGAGTAGAGACAGACTGTGTGGCCTTGGGCAAACTGCACAGTCCCAGGGCACCCACAGAAGAAGGGAATGGTGAACTACTTCCATGTATTCACTACCTAAAAAACTCTGGAAAGAGAATCATGATGATTGATATGTCAGAGGAGAGATGCTTTGTTTCTGTGTTTTTCACTGGCTCTTAAGCTGTAACAGATTGCTTGTATTGTTGTTGTTGTTTAGTCGTGTCCAACTCTTGGGTCAAATTCATGTTGATAGCTTCGATGACACTGTCCAACCATCTCGTCCTCTGTCGTCCCCTTCTCCTCTTGCCCTCACACTTTCCCTGACTTTGTTAGATCACTGGAAGAAGGATCGATTCAGCGGTGCACCAAACAGCGGGCTAACTGCCCTTCTGATGCCCCCCCTTCTTTCAGAGGCAGCAGCGGGACCTGAGGCTTCTTCACCTACAGCCTCGTAGCAGCCCTTGGCCTGGCATTCGGCCACCACCACAGACAGAGCACGCCCTCTTTGGGCCCTATATAGGCTAGGGGGGAACCCTTGCCCCCTGGCACGCCCCACCGGCCTGGGACTCATCCCTCTCCGTGGGGGTCTGTTTTGCCCAGCCGGAGTGGATCCTCCTGAGGCCGGAGGACCCCTGGAGGTCCCGCTCCCGCTCTCTCCTCGCCTCTCCGTCAGTCACCCGGCCTCAAACTACTCCCTTTGCTTTCCGCTCCCTCCCTTACTCCACCCCCTTCCTCGCAAAAGCCCCCCCACCTGAGGGTGGCCTCGTCTCCCCCCCAACCTCATTGAGGCGAGCCAGCAGAGCCGCTTTTCCCCCCTAAACTTCGAGCATACAATAGTAGCTGCGCCCCCGCCCCCCCCGCGCGCTCCCCACTCCATCCTCCATCCCAACACCAGGCCGCAGCCCCCTCGGCCTCCTGGGAGCCCCCCTCACACACACACTATTCTCTCTCTCTCTGCAAATGGTCCTCCTTGCCTGAAAGAACCTCCTCGTGCCAAACAGTCCCGTGACAGCGCGCCTCCCCGCCGCCTCGGAACCGCCACGGCAACCATAGAGAGACACCGAGGGAGGGGCGGCCGACCTTTCGCCACCGCCGGGCTCACCCACATCCGGCTTCGGCCTCCGAAGCAATAAGAAGGGAAAGGGCGCGACAGAGACGAAAGGATAGAGCGGTCATTTCTGTTTGAGCAGGATTCGTTCCCCTCATATATTTCTGGGAGGGGGGGCGCGTTAGTCCGTGGCAGGAAACACAGCCCCGAGTCGAGTCTTGTAATCTTAAAGACGGTCTTGTGCTGCTATATTGACTGCTGTTGGCAGCCATGGGAACGATCCTAAGCAGTTGAGGCGGACGCTAAAATGCGGAGAAGGAGACAGGGCAGGCGAGAAGAAGGATTCAGTATGACACTGGTGGTAATCCACCGTCCTCTATGCTTAAGGGTACAACCTCAAGGGAACAACTGAAGGTGATACATGTATTTTTACAGCCCACCTTTTTGCGAAGCAAAAAAAGAGGAAAAGTACTGTATTTAATACTAGTAATACTCTAAAATCCAGATAAAATGCAATCTGGGTGACGGTGGTATTGCTAATACTATCTGGCCATATAGATAGAACTCAACAGGAAAGACTCAGTTGAAGGCTTGATTATTAGATGACTGGTACCCGTACATAGATTTGAGAAGCTCTGTTGCTGCCACCCCAGCCTGGGTTATATTTTTGGCGCAGCTGAACTGTTGCCAACATAGTCAAAAAGCTAAGTTGGACCTGACCTCTGAGCTGTGCAGTGCCCAGATTTTTTTTTTCCAAAAAGCCCCCTCACACTTTGGACAGGTTGCTGTTTCATGGAAGAGAAGTAGTTTTTTTCCTGTTCTTTTTTTCTTTCAAATAAAGCCTCTAATCACATGCCTTGCACTTTTAAAGAAAATCCAAGGAGTGAGATTGCCATTTTCTTGTTGCTGGCACAATTGGCAGTAAAACTGAGCAATGTTGTCCTTTAAACACAGAACTCTTGCATCCTTTTCCCTGCCTTCTTCCAATTCCATGTCACTTCCCCTCACCAGTTTTTCCCCTCCTTCTCCAAACCCATACTAACCATCTGTTGCATATCTGCCCCATCTAACCTTCCTGCAAAGGGTGATGATGGGGTGATTGACAGTGTGCAGAGAAAGGCTTAGGTAGGTTTTCCACTTTGGTTGTATGAAGAAAAGCAAGGGAAATATTTGTAATATTTCTGTTTAATAATTTACTAAAGAGGGTTAACCAGGCGGGAGCAAGAAGTCTTTTACTTGATATTTTTGTTAGAGGAAGCTGGTTGGATAAGTTTAGGTTAGGAGTTCGATTCCCCACTGTGTCTGTGCCTCCTGTGAGTAGAGACAGACTGTGTGGCCTTGGGCAAACTGCACAGTCCCAGGGCACCCACAGAAGAAGGGAATGGTGAACTACTTCCATGTATTCACTACCTAAAAAACTCTGGAAAGAGGATCATGATGATTGATATGTCAGAGGAGAGATGCTTTGTTTCTGTGTTTTTCACTGGCTCTTAAGCTGTAACAGATTGCTTGTATTGTTGTTGTTGTTTAGTCGTGTCCAACTCTTGGGTCAAATTCATGTTGATAGCTTCGATGACACTGTCCAACCATCTCGTCCTCTGTCGTCCCCTTCTCCTCTTGCCCTCACACTTTCCCTGACTTTGTTAGATCACTGGAAGAAGGATCGATTCAGCGGTGCACCAAACAGCGGGCTAACTGCCCTTCTGATGCCCCCCCTTCTTTCAGAGGCAGCAGCAGGACCTGAGGCTTCTCCACCTACAGCCTCGTAGCAGCCCTTGGCCTGGCATTCGGCCACCGCCACAGACAGAGCACGCCCTCTTTGGGCCCTATATAGGCTAGGGGGGAACCCTTGCCCCCTGGCACGCCCCACCGGCCTGGGACTCATCCCTCTCCGTGGGGGTCTGTTTTGCCCAGCCGGAGTGGATCCTCCTGAGGCCGGAGGACCCCTGGAGGTCCCGCTCCCGCTCTCTCCTCGCCTCTCCGTCAGTCACCCGGCCTCAAACGACTCCCTTTGCTTTCCGCTCCCTCCCTTACTCCACCCCCTTCCTCGCAAAAGCCCCCCCACCTGAGGGTGGCCTCGTCTCCCCCCCAACCTCATTGAGGCGAGCCAGCAGAGCCGCTTTTCCCCCCTAAACTTCGAGCATACAATAGTAGCTGCGCCCCCGCCCCCCCCGCGCGCTCCCCACTCCATCCTCCATCCCAACACCAGGCCGCAGCCCCCTCGGCCTCCTGGGAGCCCCCCTCACACACACACTATTCTCTCTCTCTCTGCAAATGGTCCTCCTTGCCTGAAAGAACCTCCTCGTGCCAAACAGTCCCGTGACAGCGCGCCTCCCCGCCGCCTCGGAACCGCCACGGCAACCATAGAGAGACACCGAGGGAGGGGCGGCCGACCTTTCGCCACCGCCGGGCTCACCCACATCCGGCTTCGGCCTCCGAAGCAATAAGAAGGGAAAGGGCGCGACAGAGACGAAAGGATAGAGCGGTCATTTCTGTTTGAGCAGGATTCGTTCCCCTCATATATTTCTGGGAGGGGGGGCGCGTTAGTCCGTGGCAGGAAACACAGCCCCGAGTCGAGTCTTGTAATCTTAAAGACGGTCTTGTGCTGCTATATTGATTGCTGTTGGCAGCCATGGGAACGATCCTAAGCAGTTGAGGCGGACGCTAAAATGCGGAGAAGGAGACAGGGCAGGCGAGAAGAAGGATTCAGTATGACACTGGTGGTAATCCACCGTCCTCTATGCTTAAGGGTACAACCTCAAGGGAACAACTGAAGGTGATACATGTATTTTTACAGCCCACCTTTTTGCGAAGCAAAAAAAGAGGAAAAGTACTGTATTTAATACTAGTAATACTCTAAAATCCAGATAAAATGCAATCTGGGTGACGGTGGTATTGCTAATACTATCTGGCCATATAGATAGAACTCAACAGGAAAGACTCAGTTGAAGGCTTGATTATTAGATGACTGGTACCCGTACATAGATTTGAGAAGCTCTGTTGCTGCCACCCCAGCCTGGGTTATATTTTTGGCGCAGCTGAACTGTTGCCAACATAGTCAAAAAGCTAAGTTGGACCTGACCTCTGAGCTGTGCAGTGCCCAGATTTTTTTTTTCCAAAAAGCCCCCTCACACTTTGGACAGGTTGCTGTTTCATGGAAGAGAAGTAGTTTTTTTCCTGTTCTTTTTTTCTTTCAAATAAAGCCTCTAATCACATGCCTTGCACTTTTAAAGAAAATCCAAGGAGTGAGATTGCCATTTTCTTGTTGCTGGCACAATTGGCAGTAAAACTGAGCAATGTTGTCCTTTAAACACAGAACTCTTGCATCCTTTTCCCTGCCTTCTTCCAATTCCATGTCACTTCCCCTCACCAGTTTTTCCCCTCCTTCTCCAAACCCATACTAACCATCTGTTGCATATCTGCCCCATCTAACCTTCCTGCAAAGGGTGATGATGGGGTGATTGACAGTGTGCAGAGAAAGGCTTAGGTAGGTTTTCCACTTTGGTTGTATGAAGAAAAGCAAGGGAAATATTTGTAATATTTCTGTTTAATAATTTACTAAAGAGGGTTAACCAGGCGGGAGCAAGAAGTCTTTTACTTGATATTTTTGTTAGAGGAAGCTGGTTGGATAAGTTTAGGTTAGGAGTTCGATTCCCCACTGTGTCTGTGCCTCCTGTGAGTAGAGACAGACTGTGTGGCCTTGGGCAAACTGCACAGTCCCAGGGCACCCACAGAAGAAGGGAATGGTGAACTACTTCCATGTATTCACTACCTAAAAAACTCTGGAAAGAGGATCATGATGATTGATATGTCAGAGGAGAGATGCTTTGTTTCTGTGTTTTTCACTGGCTCTTAAGCTGTAACAGATTGCTTGTATTGTTGTTGTTGTTTAGTCGTGTCCAACTCTTGGGTCAAATTCATGTTGATAGCTTCGATGACACTGTCCAACCATCTCGTCCTCTGTCGTCCCCTTCTCCTCTTGCCCTCACACTTTCCCAACATCAGGGTCTTTTCCAGGGAGTCTTCTCTTCTCATGAGATGGCCAAAGTATTGGAGCCTAAGTTTCAGGATCTGTCCTTCCAGTGAGCACTCAGGGTTGATTTCCTTCAAAATGGATAGGTTCTCCTTGCAGTCCAGGGGACTCTCAAGAGCCTCCTCCAGCACCACAATTCAAAAGCATCAGTTCTTTGGCAGTCAGCTTTCTTTATTGTCAGCTCTCGCTTCCATACATCACTACTGGAAAAACCATAGCTTTGACTGTGCGGATGTTTGTCATCAGGGTGATATCTCTGCTTTTCAAGATGCTGTGAAGGTTTGTCATTGCTGTCCTCCCAAGAACCAAGGCTCTTTTAATTTTGTGGCTGCTGTCACTCTCTGCAGTGATCATGGAGCCCAAGAAAGTAAAATCTGTCACTGCTTCCATATCTTCCCCTTCTATTTGCCAGGAGATTATAGGACCAGTGGCCATGATCTTAGGTGTTTTTTTTTTATGTTGAGCTACAGACCATTTTTTGCACTCTCTTCTTTCACCCTCATTAAAGGTACTTTAATTCCTCCTCACTTTCTGCCATCAGAGTGGTATCATCTGCATATTGGAGGTTGTTGCTATTTCTTCCAGCAATCTTAATTCTGGCTTGGGATTCCTCCAGTCCAGCCTTTTGCATGATGTATTCTGCATATCAGTTAAATAAGCAGGAGACAGTAAAGAGTCTTGTCGTACTCCTTTCCCCATTTTGAACCAATCAGTTGTTCCATATCCAGTTCTAACTGTTGCTTCCTGTCCCACATATAGGTTTCTCAGGAGATAGGTAAGGTGATCAGGCACTCCCATTTCTTTAAGGACTTGCCATAGTTTGCTGTGGTCCACACAATCAAAGGCTTTTGCGTAGTCAGTGAAGTAGAAGTAGATGTTTTTCTGGAACTCTCTGGCTTTCTCCAGAATCCAGTGCATGTTACCAATTTGGTCTCTAGTTCCTCTGCCCCTTCGAAATCCAGCTTGTACTTCAGGGAGTTCTCGGTCCACATAGTGCTGAAGCCTACCTTGGAGGATTTTGAGCATAACCTTGCTAGCATGTGAAATGAATGCAATTGTACGGTAGTTGGAACATTCTTTGGCACTGCCCATCTTTGGAATTGGGATGTAGACTGATCTTTTCAAGTGCTCTGGCCAGTGCTGAGTTTTCCAAACTTGCTGGCATATTGAGTGTAGCACCTTAACAGCGTTGTATTTTAAGATTTTAAATAGTTCAGCTGGAATGCCATCACCTCCACTGGCCTTGTTGTTAGCCATGCTTTCTAAGGCCCACTTGACCTTACTCTCCAGGATGTCTGGCTCAAGGTCAGCAACCACACTATTTGGGTTGTCCGGGATATCCAAATCTTTCTCGTATAATTCCTCTGTGTATTCTTGCCACCTCTTCTTGATGTCTTCTGCTTCTGTGAGGTCTCTGCCATTTTTGTCCTTCTTTGCACAAAATGTTCTTATAATATCTCCAATTTTTCTGAACAGATCTCTGGTTTTTCCTTTTGTATTATTTTCCTCTATTTCTTTGCATTGTTCATTTAAGAAGGCCCTCTTGTCTCTCCTTGGTATTCTTTCAAAGTCTGCATTCAATTTTCTGTAACTTTCCCTCTCTCCCTTGCATTTTGTTTCCCTTCCCTGCTATTTGTAAAGCCTCATTGGACAGCCACTTTGCTTTCTTGCATTTCCTTTTCTTTGGGGTGGTTTTTGTTGCTGCCTCCTGTACAATGTTACGAGCCTCTATCCAAAGTTCTTCAGGCACTGTCCATCATATCAAGTTCCTTAAATCTGTTCTTCACTTCCACTGTGTATTCATAAGGGATTATAGATTATACCTGACTAGCCCAGTGGTTTTTCCTATTCTCTTCAGTTTAAGATTGAATTTTGCTATGAGAAGCTAATCATCAGAGCCACAATCAGCTCCAAGTCTTGTTTTTGTTGACTGTATAGAGCTTCTCCATCTTTGGCTGCAAAGAATATACTGTAATCAATCTGATTTCGGTATTGCCCATCTGGTGATTTCCATGCGTAGAGTTGTCTCTTTTGTTGTTGGCAGAGTGCTTGTGATGACCAGCTTGTTCTCTTGACAAAACTCTATTAGCCTTTGGCCTGCTTTGTTTTGAACTCCAAGGCCAAACTTCCCTGTTGTTCCTTTTATTTCTTGACTCCCTAATTTAGCTTTCCAAGCCCCTATAATGAGAATCACATCGTTCTTTGGTGTCAGTACTAGACGGTATAGAAGTCTTCATAAAATTGGTCAATTTCAGTCTCCTCAGCATTGGTGGTTGGTACATAAACTTGGATTACTGTGATGTTTAAAGGTCTGCCTTGGATTTGTATTGAAATCATTGTATGATTTTTGAGATTATATCCCATTACAGCTTTTTCCAGTCTTTTGTTGACTATGAGGGCTACTCCATTCCTTCTATGGGATTCTTGCCCACAGATATGTAGATATGATAATCATCTGAATTGAATTTGCCCATTCCCATCCATTTTAGTTCAGTGACGCCCAGAATGTCAATGTTTATTCTTGCCATCTCCTGTTTGACCACATCCAGCTTCCCAAGGTTCATAGATTTTACATTCCAGGTTCCTATGCAGTATTTTTCTTTGCAGCATTGGACTTTCCTTTCCCTTCCAGGCATGTCCACAGCTAAGCATCCTTTTGACTTTGGCCCAACAACTCCATTAGCTCTGGAGCACTTGCACTTGTCCTCTGCTCTTCCTCAGTAACATGTTGGACGCCTTCTGACCTGAGGGGCCCATCTCCCAGCGTCATATCTTTTAGCCTTTTGTTTCTGTTCATGCAGTTTTCTTTGCAAAGATACTGGAGTGGCTCACCAGTTCCTACTCCAGGTGGATTGTGTTTAGTCAGAACTCTCCACTATGTCCTGTCCGTCTTGGGTGTCCCTGCACGGCATAGCCCATAGCTTCTCTGAGTTACTCAAGCACCTACGCTACAACAAGGCAGCAATCCATGAAGGGGAAACTGCTTGTATAAATAATGCTAACATGGCCAGAATCAGGATTTTATACTGAAAGGAGAAATTCTAATTGATTAAGTTTAGTGAATTTCCTGCTTTCCCAAGAAGCTGATTGTCAGGCCAAGTGGTATCCTAGAATGACAGCCACTTAGAATTTGATTACTGTAATTAATGGTCTGGCCAAGAAGCTGGGTGGTGGCAATATGTAAATGGGCTACCAGCCAAGGCAGGGAGAATCAGGAGAAACAATGGGAATCTTCTGGAAGACATAACAGTGGTGCTGCTGGAAACAGTTAGTTGGGAAGCAAGAATGATTTCTGGCAAGGCTGATGAAGGTGTGGGAAGGAGGGGGAAATTATGGTGATTACTTTATGGGAAGGGTAAAAGCTACACAGTGGCATTTTGTGACTGAAGTTTGAGGAAACAGATGCCAGCCCAAAATGGAAAAGTCTAGGAGGACTGTGGTAAGATTTAGTTAATCATTTATTAAAGCGTTTTACACAGGGCAAAATAAGTTTTTTTTAAAATTGATCATTACAGTTGTGGATATCCATTAAGATTTCATTTCACAGTTTATGGACAAGAAATATCCAGTAGTGGTGATAGGGAAGTGGCAGGGTCTGCTGCCAAAAGCTGTAGTATACACGTCTGTTTTCGAAACAATGCTGTTTGACTCATATACTCTGTAGCCTGGACACAGAAGGAGGTGTGGGTTCCTTCCACCAATTGTTACTTTTATAATGCTAGGTGTTACAGTAACCGGCCAAAACTTTCAAAAGTTCTATAGTGAAACTGTGTGCACTCCAATTCCTTGTGGTGAGAAGATCCTTTGGTAGAGTGCATACTCAGGTTTGATTTCCATTTGAAGTGTATTGGGGGCATTACTGTGGATTAAAGGCCCTTTGTAAAGTTGATCTTCAAAATCACCTTCAAAAATAGACTGATTGTAGTGCCAACAAGCCCACTCTTCTCAGCTACCTTTAACATCTTGATCGGCCTTCCAGTGTTCATTGCTGGCTCCAATTTTCTTTGCTCCTAACCCAAAGCAATCACCTTCTCTTCTTAGGAACCTTTGTACATATCCCAGTAGCATCATCCTTGGTTGGGACTGACAGGATACAGCTGTTTCCTACAAAAGGCACCCGTTGGCCATTTTATCTTTCACTTTCCTGAAAAAACTATGGTCCAGCTCACAGACTGACAGCTTAAAATGTTTAGCTAACAATGGGGGATGTTACTTCAGGGAGCGATGCTGCCTGGTGTATTTTGGGAGTTGTAGTCTGAAGAGGTAGCCCTAGCTTTCTGCATTTCTACTTTTAGCAGTTCTTTTGACCCTGTTAACCTGTTTCAGTTGACCCTCTATTTTGCAGTGTCATAATAGTGTTGTTCTGTTGCTTCGGATGCCTGCACTTGAATGAAAGAAAGAAGGGAGATGAGATGATCTGCTGAGAGAACAAAGTAGTTTGCTGTCAGACTTCAGTGAGCTAATCTATATTCAATTAATTCTGTAGGGCACAATAACACTTTCAGCATCTGAGGAACTGGGCTCTTGTCCATGAAAGCTCTTGTCACAATAATCTGCTCATTTTTAATGTGCCATGGGACTCTTTATTGCTTTTGCTGCTGGAAAGTACACATGCAGCAGTACTGGAACAATGTTAACTTGTGGAATCAGTCAGAATGATCACCTGAACACACTCCCCGCCCCATTTCTAAGTAAGAAGCTTACATTTATTAGAGAAATAGATGGGATAGGAAAGGTGATAAAAGTCTTAATTCTTGCTAACTAAGGGAGCAATCAGACAGCAATAAAGGATTGTGTCTGACCATACTGGAAAGAGTCACTTTGCTGGGAGTTATCGCCATTAAAACAACCATTCCATGCATGCAGAAATTGCTCTACCGCATCTCAAAAAAAAAAAAAAAGTAGCTCTACCACTTGACAAAAGGGGCTGGAGTGGACACAAAGCAGCTGGTTTGCATTTTCTTGTACACTGCCAATTGCTGGAAGATAGCTCACACCAGACCATACTGCAAGTGGTGCAAAGACAGAGATGGCAGGAGCCATGGCTGCCTCTTCTAGCTCTGGAGAACAATGGTGTTTCCTCCCTATGGGGACAAGAGAAAGACGTGAGAAGGAAGAAAATGACATCAGCAACTCTAAGCATAGTAATCTAAAGTTTAAGGAGGGCCATGCATCTCCTTGAGTGTAAGGTGAGTTACACCCAGTCACCTGCAACATTTGCCTCAGATTGCCATGTTTTTTATTTTGGGAAATGGCAGGGGACGGTTTGCCACTGCTTATACTCTAATGACACTTTTTTAAAAAAAGTCTTAAAATGAATTCATCTCTTATACTAAATACCTTGTTCCTAACCTCATTCACTTAGAAATGAGTTCTACAATAGCAAGTGAATGCATAAATTATCCTGAATTACATAGAATCCTGAGTATATCCTGATTTACTTTCAAGTCTAAGGCTACAATTCCATATGTTTGAGAGTAAGCTCTTGCGTGAATAACAGCATATGCTATTCATGTATAACATATGCTGTTATTGAGGTACTGTATACAGTTGCTTTGAGATCAATGAAACCTACTCTTAGATATGAACTTGTAGGCAGAGCCTTAACATTGTAAGTATGTCGATGTCCTGGACACATACATAACAAACATAATAAGCCTTTGTTATCTTTGTAAAATTCTGCCATTTTAGTACAATTTGGGATTCTGTAAAAACCTTTTCATAGGCTTAATAATTTGTACAGAGAAATGTACTGCTGAATAGCTCAGTGGTTGAAGTATCTGCTGCAGAGTCAGAGGTTGGGAATGTGACTCCCCAATGGGCCTCCTTAACAGAGGGTCCCTTACAGCTCTGCAATTTGAAGATTGTTTTCTTTTTCACTCTTTAACTCCTAATTTCTGATTCAAATTTTCTATTGTGTTATCAGCCTCTTCTCTTTTATAAACAACCCTTTTATAAAAGCTTGTTTTGGGAGGTTATCTGTTTCTTTTGTTAATGTTCTGGTATATCATCAACATCAGTAACATCTTAGCAAAGAAAAATCTTGCTGGGGTTGCTTATGTTTAAGATGCTTTGATTTTTCAGCATGTACGGTTTATATAACATCTGCTCAGACATCCCAGTCGGTAACTTGTGGAAGATGAAAATTCCTAGCAATTGCCACTTGGGATTGCCCTGCCACCATCCACTCCCTACATAAGGAGCATTAATTTAAGACTGATTTCATTTAACTTGAACATTGCCTGCAGATGAAGGGCAGTATCTTAGGCAATTTAGAAAAGGGTGAGGCCAAGTCCTTTCCTGTCTTTGTGCAAATGAAAAATTACACAGCAGTGTCAACACACATGGTGTGATGGTGATTAAATCCTCTGGTCATAGGTTTGTAAAATACAATGGTAATACGGTCTTTCTGAAGCCTCCTTTCTATACATACTGAAGTCACAGGTAAACTATTCTGTACCTATACAATGGAAAAGACTATGTGCTCATTCATTTGTTGGAAATCTCCCAAGTGATACAAACAGAAAGATTGATTGATTGATTTGGTCTTATTCACAGGTAGCATAGATAACAGTTTTCTTTGTGTGAAAAATTTATATTATTTCTTCTATGCGGAGTTCAGTTACTACTTCAGACGCTTAAGCTCTTAGCTAGGAAGCCTTGTGAAGAAGCCTTGCAATTGTGCTTTCTGGGCTAATGGTGGCCTACTATAGTGTGGTAGAGACTGAAAAGTCTGTCTCTCCTCTGCAACCGCCAAATGGACTGGTTGAGGATGAACGGAGAGAACCATCACTTTTCTCTCAGTTCACTTACTCAACTCAATCTGCTGATCAGCCAAGTTCTTAAATCCTCCATCCCCTACCATTTATGCCATTGTAAGTGATGAGATAAAGTGCTAGAGCAGTACGACAGTGGAACCAGTTACCTCGGGAGTTGTTGAGTGCTCCAACACTGGAGGCATTGAAGAAAAACGTAGATAATCACCTGGCAGATATGCTTTGATTGTATTCCTGCATTGAGCAGGGGGTTGGAATTGATGGCCTTGAAGGCCCCTTCCAACTTAACTTTTCTATGATTCTGTGATCATCTTGAATCAGGATGTAGAACAGCAAGTTCAGCTGGACTCAATAACAAAACAATGGCCATCCAATAGATAAGCCTTCTCCACCTTGACATCATCAAGATATTTTATAGTATAATCCACATCATGTTCAACAATGGCCAAACTGGCTTGTGCTGATGAGGCTTGCAATCCAAAACATCCGGAAGGCATCATGTAGAAGAGTGCGATCTATGTTTGTCAAAATAGTGTGATAAGTACCAATTATTTCAGAACAACTGAGAAGAATCTGCCAGTCCCTTGGAATCTGGCACTGGGCACAATCAGTGTTCTCTTCTGTCCAAGTACGAAACAGGCAGTCTTTAAAAACAGCAGATGCTCCTGGCAGTTCTAAAGTAGAGGAGGGTTAGTGTCAGTTGCTTCTTCAATTCTCTAATTCAAATTAGCTAAAATAAACTGGATTCTGAAATAGTGCTTTCTTAGAGAAATGTTGCATTGCAATAATTAGAAATGAGAAGCAAAGAGATAACTGACATGATTGTATTTCATAGGTGAATTAGGAATCCTTTTGGGGGGCCCACAGGGTTAACCATAATACCACCAAATATTAACAAGATTGTTGGGGCGTCATTTCTAATTGAATGAAATTTAGTTTTGTTGCTTTTACGTGACAGTGTTTTCTTTATTATATTTCAAAAAAACAAAATTTCTAATACTCTTGAAAAGGTGGGAGCTTTACGAACCCCTATACAGTATCTATTGTCAATGAGACCACTGAGCTGAGCGCGACTTCTGCAATAGATCCAGTTAATTCCTCAAGCAACCTCATTGCCTGGTCCACTGTACACTGTGCACTCTTTCATTTGTCTTCAATGGGCTGTCTCTTTGGGATGGGACTGGGAAACACTGTTTTACAGTGGCTCTGGCCCTTCCTGGAGGACAGAACCAAGAAGGTAGTGCTGGGGGACTCTTGCTTGGCATCCTGGCTATTGGCCTATGGTATCTCTCAGGATTCTGTTTTGTCTCCTGTGTTGTTTAACGTCTACATGAAACCACTGGAAGAGTTTGTCTGGAATTTGGGGGTTTGGTGTCACCAGTACACTGATGATGCCTAACTGTATATCTTCTTCCTATCTAAATCCAAGGAAGCTGTTTCAGTTCTAAATCAGTGTCTTGTGTCAGTAATGGACTGGATGATGAATAAATTGAAACTTAATCCAGACAAGACAGAGGTGTTCCTGGTCAGTCAAAAAGCAGATCAAGGAATTGCAGCCTGTGCTGAATGAGGCTAAACTCCTTCAGAGAAGACAGGGAGTTTTCCTGGATTCACCCTTGAGCCTGGATGCCCAGGTTTTGACAATGGCCTGGAGAGCCTTTGCACAGTTAAAGATAGTGTGGCAGCTGTGCCTGTTTCTTGAGAGGTCTGATTTGGCTGTAGTGACACATGCTGTAATTACATTTCGGCTGGACTACAGTAATTTACTCTATGTGGGGCTGCCTTTGGAAAGTGTTCAGAAAGCCCAGAGGGTCCAGAATGCTGCAGCCAGATTGCTAACTGGGGCTGGTTACAGGGAATATAACTCACCTGTTACAGCAGCTCCACTGGCTGTTGATCCGTTTCTGGGCACAATTCAAAATGCTGGTTTTAACCTATAAAGCCATAACCAGCTTGGTTCCAATCTATCTAAAAGACCACATCTCCCGCTATGAGCATGCCCAGGCTTTCAGATAATCAGGAGAGGCCTTTCTCTCAGTCCCATCATCATCAGTGGTAGGGACAAAGGAGCAGGCCTTCCCTGTTGCTGCTCCCAGACTCTGGAACTCCCTCCCATGGTAAGCAAGGCTGGTCTCATCTTTGTTGTCTTTCTGCAAGGCAGAGACTTTTCAGGCAGGCTTTTTGTCAGGATCTGACCCACACTGCCCTCGCAGCTGCAGGATTGGGGCCAGCCTGGCCCAGGAATCGCCTGGTGTTTGCAGGCCCAGGCCCTGGCCTGTGTAGCAGCTGCTGGGCCACTCATGAGGCTCACTTTGAAACCTGGAGAGAAGGCCTATTTGAGGAGTGGTTCTCCCTCCCAGAATTTGCCTCAGCAACAAAGGTCTTTAGCTGTGCCTTGATGCTCCTGAGCTCTGGAGTCCCTGCATTCCATTGTTTCTGCTCCTGCTCCTGCTTTGGCCCCTGTGCTTGCCTCCTGCATCTCTGTGTCTGGACTCCAGTGTTCCTGCACCTGTTCTTGCCCTGCTTTGCTCCCTGCTTACTTCTGCTGGCCTCCTGCATCTTGGTGCCTTGTTGCAGCTCTGTGCTCCCAGCCCTCTGCTTGGTCACGGCCAGCTGCACAGTGAGTGCCTTTGGACTTGATATGTGGTATAGTGGCCTGGCTCCTGGTGCCCTTGCCCCTAGTGAGGGACTGCCTGGGATATCTTGGACCGTGACTCTTTTCCTTACTAACTAGTGGAATGAGGGACTTTTTTAATATGAAGTATTGTGCTCTCTTAAAGCTGTTAAATAATACCAGCGTGCTTGGTTTTAAAAACCTAACAATTTGAGGACAAGGAATGCTCAATTGAGGGGAATGGACACTCCTGCAAATGCTCTTTGCTTCCTCTATTTTCACTGTGAATGAGAAAGCTGGGAGACCCAGCTTCTAGCCCCTCATTGCACTGGCTCTCAAGTGACCATACAATTTGAACTGATGCAAAAGCATTTGATTTTGTTTAGAAGGTAGAAGCCTCAGTAGTGGATTTTAAACTGATTTGTATTGACGTGTACATCATGTAGTCAACGAAAACATTGCAAATCTGGCCATCCCAATCCCAAAGCATTTCCCACATTATTTGTCAATATAGTCATTCTCTCGCATACACTCTGGCTGCTTTTTTCCTCTCTGATCAATTATACTTATTCCTATGATATGCCTAATCTGCTTTCTTATCCAGAAGTGAGCCATAATTACCTCAGTGAGACTCAAATACTTAATTTTCTCAAGTACTGGCAATAACTTTGGGAAGTTGCTGCAGAATATCTCAATAAGCATGGGTAGGCAGAGATTATGAAGCATCTTCTCAAAGACAATATAGATCAACTCTAAGTTTAGAAAAGCATATGGGGAAGTTTTTTTTCAAGAAAAAGTGTCAAGAATTTGAAAAATAACTACATAAGTAGCTACAACCTGCCCCCCCAAAAGACCAAAACAAATTAACAGAGGAATCTTTTTTAAAACAAATTTTAGAACTTAAAAAGTTCTTGTCCAAACTTCTAAATTTGACACAGAGAAAAGCCATACATTCTCCTCCCACCCTGCCATATATAGTCTTTATTCAAGAAATGGTCAAAAGTTATAACTTTTTCTTTGGGAAGCCCCTTCATAATTGGTAATGGCTTACAGAACACTGTTTTGCTTGGTCACATTATAACATAGGTGTCTTTAAGCAGGAAGATGCATTGCCCTCTCGTCTTGGATAAGAACTGTTAATACAAATTGCATGGACCTGTCTATTCAAAGAAATAATTATTGCAGAAAGAGCACTTGTTTAATCTGAGGAAAATTACAGTCTCATTGGCTATAGCATGTTAAGTAATTGCATAATTGTTCTCTTCTCTGTTGTGTCTATTTGTCTCTAAACACTTCCTTAGCTGAGTTGAGAAGATGTACACCTCATTTATCATACAAAACCAGGTGCTGAATTGATGAACTACCCTGTTTTCCCGAAAATAAAACCTAATTTGAAAATAAGCCCTAATATGTTTTTTAGGATGCTCGTAATATAAACCGTACTCCAAAAATAAGCCACAGTTCAATGAAACCCCGCCCTCCACCACTGTGCAAAAGATGACATGACTATATTTGAATAAATGTAGATTGTTGTACATGAAAAAAAATTAAACATCTCCTGAATATAAACCCTAATGTGTTTTTGGAGCAAAAATTAACATAAGACCCTTTCTTATATTTGGGAAAACATGGTATATACAAAACATAAGTTTTTATTTACAAAAGCAATAATTTTAAATGACCAATATTTGTAGTAAATAAAGTTTTATACCAAAATTGACTGAAAATGTTCTTCCACCTGCTTTATTTCACCAGATGGTTGTCCCTCTGACACTTGTATGAGCAAGATCAGTTGAAGAACTGGCCTATTGCTGCACAGATAAATTCAGAATCAGTGTTGTGTCAATTGACAGGAAACAATTTTCTCCTGGAAGAACATGAACATTTGCTTGCTTCTCATGGACAATCCCTATTTTTACAAGGGAAGGAAAGAGGAGATATTACAGGAAGGCTGATTTTTCTATATTAAGTAATTTGTATAAAGCATGAAATAAGAAAGCTGTTAACCGATATGGCTCAGTTTAATTTATGATGAACGAAAGTGCCAGTTTTTCAAAGCTGTTAGATCTTTGGATCCTTTCTTTCAAAAATGTCAGGAAGGTTTAACATGCCAAGTGCTTTATAAGCAACTGCACATTTGGCTTAGCCTGTATTCTGAAAGCTTTGGTTTTATAGTCTTTGTAAATACTGTATGCTTGACATGTACTGTAATGGCCGTGAGGTCCTCCCAGGTTGAACAGGATTCTGTGCTGCAAGCCATAATATGAATGGAAGACTGCCCCCTTATGGTCTTAGAAACAATAGCTATAGTATAGGTATTTTTCAGGAACCAGAGAAGCTCACTTTTTACTAATTGAAAAAAAGTGGCTAAAGTTAGAGGAAACTGTAGAAAGGAGTGAACCATTGCCCTAGCAGATTTCACAGTGGTCAGAGGTCAAGGTTTCAGTTTGAATTAGGTTGTGACTACACGAAATTAAAAACGTCTGCTTCTTGGGAGGAAAGCAATGACAAACCTCGATAGCATCTTAAAAAGCAGAGACATCACCTTGCCAGCAAACATCTGCATAGTCAAAGCTATGGATTTTCCTGTACATTAGTGATGTATGGAAGTGAGAGCTGGACCATAAAGAAAGCTGACCGCCGAAGAACTGATGCTTTTGAATTGTGGCGCTGGAGGAGGGCTCTGCAAGGAGAACAAACCTATCCATTCTAAAGGAAATCAACCCTGAGTGCTCACTGGAAGGACAGATCCTGAAGCTGGGGTTCCAATACTTTGGCCATCTTATGAGAAGAGAAGACACCCTGGAAAAGCCCCTGATGTTTTGGAAGGAAAGAGGAGAAGGTGTGACAGAGGATGAGATGGTTGGACAGTGTCACCAAAGCTACCAACATGAATTTGACCCTACTCTGGGAGTCAGTGGAAGACAGGGGGGCCTGGTGTGCTCTGGTCCATGGGGTCACGACGAGTTGGACATGACTAAATGACTAAACAACAACGACAAATAATGTCAGAAATGCTCTGAGATTAAGATGAACTGATTTTCATTATTCTGCATTGATTACATGACATAGAAGTCAATATGAACCAGCCCTAAATTTCCCCCCTCTAATCTGTACTTTCCCCCCCTGCTGAGGGTCTTCTACCTTTTTGGAATCAAAAGCTTTTGCATCGTTTCAGGTGATATAGTTGCTTGAGCCTTGCAAGGTGTTTGTAACCAATCTGTCTGAAGCCATTCCAGCTGGCATAGCAGCACTGAGAGACAGGGAAGCAAGTGAACTGGCTGCCTTTTGAGTCCTCTCCCCATAGCTAGTGCCAACCAGCATCTGTTTTCATCTTCTTCCTCCCCATGTTTTTTTTGTTGGTGTTCTTCTTCTTCCTCTTCCTCTTCCTCTTCTTCTTAAGGCTTGCCAACCTAGTGCTAGGGCAGCTGGGAGACCAAAAGGAGAAAAAAGGATGAGGATTTGATGAGAGAAGAGGATATTTTATGGTAGCTGTGCTCTAACCATGCATCTTGCAAATCTGAACCATCAGAGTCCAGCTATCATAAAAGTTCTCTGTCTCTGCTGAGTCCTTGCTTTTTTTCTTCTTAACAAGCTGGAAACAAGGCTGAAGTGAAAATTTCTTCCTGCAGGATTCCTCACTTTTCCCCACCTCTTTGGTCGCTTAGCTGTCATTAGGATAGCGAGCCTTTAAAACAAAAAGTAAAAGAAACAACCAAACAGGAAGGGAAGAGGATAACAAGCAGAACCAAGCAACAGGTGTAGGAAGGAAAAGATTCAAATTGTTCAAAAGCTGCAAACAAGGCTGATTTCCTTCATTCTCTCTGCTGACTCCTCTGTAGTTAGCCAAAGTGAATTAACCTAGAGAAAACCAACTTCTTGATTGCAACTTCACAGTGAATCCATACACATTTTTCCTGCTGTGTACTTGCATCTTTAGTTGGATAGTTAAAAAAAATTTGAGGCTAAGTCACAAACAACACCATATCATCCTGGAGGAAACATTGTTGAGAGATTAAATCCCACCCTATTAAGATATGTTAAGAATGCTATAAGCAAACAAAAAGACTAAATGGAGTAGGTACATAAATCCATTGCTACATACCTACAGCTACACAAGGATGATAATTTAGTAGAAGCTGTTTATATTCTGATGTTTGGAAGACAATTGTTGTTGCCTATTGATTTATGTTTTGGAATAAAACCCGGGGGGCACAGTGGAATAAGCCATCTGGACTATTCAAAAGACTTCAAATGCAGACTTTTTCATATATTTGACTTGGCCACAGAAGACAACTGTCGGTGAACCAACAAAAGATGATGGCATGCTAAAATTGTAAGGTCCAACAATAAATAAGGAGACAGCATCTTAGTGTTTGAGTTCCAGGAAACTTCAGAAACTGGTTGACAGAAGGAAACCTGTTAGACATACAGTTGTAGATCAGACTGAGTGAAAGTTGTCCGGTATGCTCATAGAGTTCAAGGAAAAGATGGCCAAGGTCTCATTCCAACTCTGCCCAGAGAGACAGGTTAAGATTTCATGAGTTAATTTGTTCATATTAAGAAGTGCCTGTGATGAGAAAACTAGAAGATATCATTAGCAATAGGACCAGGCAGAATACTAAGAATGTAGTGATTCCAATGGGACATCAGGAAATGTCTTAATTGGAGTTCTCATCAGAACTGTGTTGTATAAATGAATCATGTTGAGTACTATCCAAAATACTGTTGAGAAATTACTGTGATGCCATTATGCTGGTAAGGGAGAATGTAACTATGGGCTATTTCATTAAACCAAGTGGATGGGGAAATCTTCAGAAAGGGACTATGGTTATAAAATTTTAGTTTAGAAAGAGTGAGAGATGGACAAGATAGGAACTTTGATTCACTTGGAACAGGAATTAGGCCCTTATCACCTTGATCTAGGTCAATGGTTCCCAATCTTGGGTTACCCAGATGTTCTTGGATTGCAACTCCCAGAAACCCTGGACAGGACAGCTGGTGGTGAAGACTTGTGAGAATTGCAGACCATGGAGCTGTGAACCACTGATTTAGGTAACAGAATATTAGCACATATGTACAGCATTGGGAAGGATGGTCTTGTAGCAACAGGCTGCCTTTTTACATGTCCTTGTTTTTTAAGTCCTTGAAGATTCTATCTCCAGAAGTAGCTTCTTGATCCTCACATAAGAGAAAAACTTCAAAATACAAAGGTGTTCTGAGATTGGGTTCCTGTCATGTTTGAATTAGAGACACTTTCTAGACGTTTATGCAAGTATCTCCTGAAGAGAAACCAGAGTATTGGTTATTGCAAATGCTCGGAGAAGTATTAAGTCACTCATACATTTTTTCTTTGCAAAAGGAGGTCAGCATATACCATCAGCCATACAGGTCTTTAATGTCAAGGTGTTAGCACAGTTGTTGTATGGTGCACAATGGTGTAGATACAGAAATTTTATTGCAATGGAGTACAGTCAAATGAAATTTCTGAGAACTATCCTTGGACTCCCAAGTTGTGTGCCAAATGTATTTTTACGACTAGAAACAGGCCAGATGTTGATGGCGTCTCGGGCATGGATACTTAAGTTGAATTTTTGGCTAAAAATGTTCTTCACCTGTGGGCTTGGCTCCCTTAATGCTGATAACTTTCAGTCCAGATGGAAAAGATCTATGAATGAGAAATTAAATAATTTCAGCCTCTTGAAAAGTGCTATTTTGTTAATGGGCTGTACAAAAGCAAAGCAGGAACTACACCAGCGCATCACAGACAATGAGCTGCAATACCATGTCAGCATAGCTATGACCCATCCTGGCCTTAGAGATTATGGTCAGGCATTTTTACCTTCATGCTATTTGAATATTCTGACCCTTCCAAAATATAGAAAAGCTTTTACATTAGCAAAGTTTAAAGTTCTTCCTTCAGTCCTGCTGGAAGGCAGATACAAGAACATCCCCTATGAAGAGTGCTTATGTCCTTGTGAGGCTGGTGTGGTGGAGACGGTTGGCCATGTTCTGTTGTATTGCTCATTCTACACTGGTTTCTCTGACACTTTTATTCATCCAATTTTGCAAAGCATCCCCGGAAGAGATGATGAGTACTATACATGTTATCTGCTGGCAGACCAGTAATGATTAAAGTGGCCAGCTTCTGTGCAGCAGCACTAGTCCGCAGGCAAGAAATGGTGCCTTAATCGTCTAGATATATACATCTATGTATGCATATATGAATATGTATAGATTGGGGGTAGAGGTATGCTCCTAACAATTATTTATGGAATTTGTTTCCCTGGGAGTCTGCCGCACATAATGTATATTGTAGTTGTGTTGATTCTGTTTATTCTTGTGCGGTTCTGTGTTATTTACATCTGATCTGTTGATCGTGCAAATAAAATTCTTAACAAGTGTCTCCTGCTTTGTTGCCTTCTTTGTGCATGGAACTGATGGGTGCATATGTAGATGGATGATTAGACTAATAGATAGGTATAGATATATATTTTAGCTAATTTGTTTTTGTTATTTGGTTTAAAATTTCATATCTTTCCAAAGTTTATTGCATTGTTAACATTCTGTTGGAAAATAGACTGATAGAACCAAGAACATCAGCAACCCTGAACAAATCTCTTCTTCTTTGACTGTTGATTCATTCTATACAATACTTCAGACATTATGAAACATTTTGGTCTGAAATACTATGTCAGGAGAGTAACAAAGTCTCATTATCATGGCCACAAAATTTCACAAGGGAAAAATGATGTCTGAAATATAATTAAAATCCTAGAAGTTCCAGGTCTTGTCATGAAGATAAAAATCATGATTTAAGCTCAGGAATATTAAAAGATTAATAGCACATCCTATGCACCAGCGGTCACCAACCTTTTTGGGACCGTGGACCGGCTGAGCCTCCAAGGAAGGCGCCCCCCCCACAGGTGTACGCAGGTGCATGCGCACTCTGGGGCCTATGCGCAAAGTGGTGGGTGAGCCCTCACCCGCCAGTGTGAGCACTCCCCCACCCCTTCATGCATGCACAGGGGCGCCTATATGCCTGTCCACCCCTTTTAAATGGGCGCTCAGGCACTGAAGGGTTGGGGGAGTGCTCATGCTGGCATGTGCGTACATGCGCAAAGCAGCTGCGGGGAGGGGAGTGCATGCAGGGGGGGAGGTCTGTCTTCATGGCCTGGTCCAGCTCAGGCCACAGACTGGGGGTTGATGACCTCTGTTATACATGTCTAATCAGAAATAAACACAATTTAATAAAATGGAATTCACTCTCAATAAATTGTGTTTAAAACTGCAACATTCCAATTGTAATCTTTTGGTATATCATTTTAATCTTTTCTTTCAAATTCTGGAACCATAAACAAGGTTGAGGTACAGTCCTTTAAAAATTAGCCTCACTGGGACTAGATTTAAAAACAATTTTTTGAATGGAATTTAAGATTTTTGTGTGTGCAACTAGCATTTCATATTTGTTGGCTTTTGATCCTTGTCTCCAATTTCAAACATTTTTTTCCTTCTACTGTCTCTGCTATGATGTCTGAAGGGCTTCACCTATGTGTAGAAACCTTTGGTCCAATCTGCAGTAATGGATATTGTGGTAGTAGTGAATTCCACACATCAATGTTGTATTAATATGGATATGAGAGGACGGGACTTAGAATGTTCGTTCGTCGTTCGTTTAGTCGTTTAGTCATGTCCAACTCTTCGTGACCCCATGGACCAGAGCATGCCAGGCCCTTCTATCTTCCACTGCCTCCCGGAGTTGTGTCAAATTCATGTTGGTTGCTTCGCAGACACTGTCCAGCCATCTCATCCTCGGTCGTCCCCTCCTCCTCTTGCCGTCACACTTTCCTAACATCAAGGTTTTTTCCAAGGAGTCTTCTCATGAGATGGCCAAAGTACCGGAGCCTCAGCTTCAGGATCTGTCCTTCCAGTGAGCACTCAGGGTTGATTTCCTGCAGAATTGATAGGTTTGTTCTCCTTGCAGTCCAGGGGATTCTCAAGAGCCTCCTCCAGCACCACAATTCAAAGGCATCAATTCTTCGGCGGTCTGCTTTCTTTATGGTCCAGCTCTCACTTCCATACATCACGACAGGAAAAACCATAGCTTTGACTATTCGGACTTTTGTTGGCAAGGTGATGTCTCTGCTTTTTAAGATGCTGTCAAGATTTCTCATCGCTTTCCTCCCAAGAAGCAGGCGTCTTTTAATTTCATGGCTGCTGTCTCCATCTGCAGTGATCATGGAGCCCAGGAAAATAAAATTTTCCTGGGCTCCAAGCCAAACCTAACGAATGTTCGTTAGGTTTGGCTTATTGACTGTCAACATTTTTGGATCGTGTTACCGTCTCGATCTCTTCCGGCAGGATGGGCCTCTAAATAAATTTATCCCAAAACACTAACTGGTTTATCTAATCAGTAGAAGGTCCTTTTGAATATCTGCTTGTCCTTTCGAATTCAAAACTGGGTGGGGAGCACTTAATGTTCTCGCATACTGACAGTGACTCGGTTTGCACCCTTTGTATGGAGACAGCCATGCCTTTTTGCTTTGTGAAGGGGAAGCGGGCGGGGGAGCAGAGGCGGCTATTTTTACTTCCAGGTTTGTTCCTAAGGCCACATTCAGCCAGCCAAAGAAGTAATGTACTCCAACTCTGTTATTTCTGATGAATTCTGTTCTCTTCATCGCCGCCCTCTTAAATTGCTCTTCGAATAATCACGGCCAGTCAACTCCACGTCTCTTTTTTTGGGTCGTAGTGGCGGCCTGTTGCCACTAGCAACACAGACTTTTCTGCCCTCAACTAATATGGCGGCGCCCGGGCTCTGAAGCCGGGGTGCTTATCTACCTGTCACTCGTCCGCTCTCTATGGTTACCATGGAGGTCTGTGGGCGGAGAGTCCCGTGACGGAGTTTCTCGGTGCGCGCTGACGGTGGCCGGTAGGCGAAGTGGGCGATGATGGTGGCGGAGAGGGATGGCGGCGTCTGTAAGGTAAGGGCTGCGGGGAAGTGGGTTGAGGCCTGCGGACATGGGCGGGCGCCGAAGCGGAGCCGCTCTTGGGCTGTAGCTGGAATGCGGAGGGAGGGAAGTGCCGGGTATGGGAGGTATTCTCGGGCGGGTGAGGCGGCTGCAAGGGCTGGGAGACCTGAAGGAAAGCGGGAGGACCTCGGTGTGGGCGGCGGCGGCAGCTGAGGCGGCGGAGGCGAGGAATGAGAGGTCGGAAGGGAAGGGTCGGGTCGGGTGGGGAATTCACGGGGAAGGCTTTCGGGGTTGGTAGCCAGTCTGGCTTGGGCGGGAGGCGAAGGGTTGAGGAATGTGGGAGGGCAGGCGCGGCTGGGTCCGTGGAGAGGGGCGTCCTTGGCAGCCGGGGTGGGAGAGCGAGCGAACGAGAGCGGGGCGGCGGAGCCGAGCGACGCCTCTGTGGCCTGGGAGGGGTCCGCCTCCGAAGGGCGGCTTGGCGGGAGGCAGAGCGAGCGGGGCCGCCGAGTGGCGGGGCCTCACAGTGGGGTCGGGGTCGGCGAGTCCACCCTTCGGTGGGTTTTTTTTTTAAACAAAAGTGCTGGGTGTGTGTGTGTGTGTGGGGAGAGAGTCAAGGGGGAGGGAAGGCGTTTGTGGGGTACTGGGCGGGGGAAGGGGGGGTTCCTACTGCCTCAGGAGCTGCACCTGTGCAAAACAGCCTTGGTGGCGGCAGCAGATGATGGGGCCCAGGCCAGTGGGGAGTGGCCCTGGAGGGGGAGTGCCGAGGGTGCCGGGGCAGGGGATCTCCCAGGGTGGAGCGAGTGGGTAAGCAGGCAGGGAGGCAGGCGGAGAAGGGCTTGAGAGGAGGAGGAGGAGGAGGCGGCGGCGGCGGCGGGGATGGTGGTTTGTGGCAGTGGCGAAAGGACAAACGTGCGCCTGTGCAGTGCAGTCCTGCTGGGCTGCTGCAAGGCTGTAGGTGGAGAAGCCTCTGAGCCAGGCTGGTCGAGGGCTGCTGACAGGCGGCAGGGGTTGGGCTTAAGAGGCCACCAGGCAGACCGAGAAGCGGCGGCGGCGGCAGCAGCTGCAGCAGGAGGCTGTTAACGTCGAAAAGCAGGAAGCACAAAAGCACTGACACTCTTTATTAGCAGGTATCGCCAGCATTTTGAGAGGGATCAGACTTGGGCTACTTGTTTGGGAACAAAAACCTCAGGTGTCCGGCACAGTATATAGCCTAATGGAGTTCCTTCATATGTTGACTTCTTGTAGCATTTCCAGAAACTCTGTTTTTTCAACACTTGCAGAAGGCAGTAAGATTATTTAAAAACACAAGCCAGTTTTTTTATTTCTAGGAATAGGTATGAAAATATTCTAAGGTTACCTTTCCTGGCCAGCTGAGGTAATTGTCACTACCCTAGCAAGCAGACACAAGTTACTGTGTCTTGTTATTAAATTTTGCTAGTCTATAAAGTCATCAGGACTTTTTATGAGAAGGAGTTCTGATTGATAATATATTTGTTTTGAAACATAAATTGTGTAAGGGTAGTAACAGTAGGTTGATTCTGATGTAATGCAAGAATAAAAGGAAAACAATTTAAAAAAAAGAAGTGACTGTGTTAGTCCACATGTTGACAGAATTAAAATTTGATAAAAACAAAACATCAAAAAACAAAGAATGGGAAAGCAGAGGACAAAATATTGTATGTTCTAAAACATTAACAGATCTGTTTCAGTATGAGTTCTTATTGATCAACCTTGAGTGGATTTCAATCCGTAACAGTTTGCAAATCTGTCTTTGAGGTGCCACAGCATTTTGCCCCTTGCGGAACCCACTTTTTTGTTCTTGTTTTCTACTTTTAATTTTGTCAGCAGGAAAATAAAAGCTGTTCAAGGGCTTTTTCATGATGGTTCTGACCAGCATTCTATACAGATGGTACTTCCAATTTTGACACTAAATGCTGTAGATTTGATTTAAAATTATCTAGGTATTAGTAGTCTTGATTAATTGTATTGAGATTGCTACTGTAGTTTTATCTAATATAGTGCACTATTCTGTATTGTATGTTTAATTAATGCAATGTTAATACTTACTGTATGAATTTTTTAAAAACCCTTTAAGTTGATATTTTATTATATTTCAAAGCATAGCTTCAAATGGAGTGCAACATTTTTCTTTTCACCTGCATGTACATATTAACAAAGATGCTTTCACAGACAAAATGGTAATTATGAGTGAGTTTTAATTGTATACTCCAGTCTGCCTTCGGAACCATAAAGCTGTTCAAACATAACTTGAGTGTTTTCCACAGCTGATGTTGATTCTCAGTAATTTTCTAAATGAGATTTTGTTCAAAATGTTGTTGTTGTTTTTTTTGCTAATATGATTATTTATCTTGGAAAGTTAAATCATGTTGATTTGAAGCGGCACAATACATGTACCTGCATTTTAGGCATAAATGACGTAGCAATCTTGGGAGTTCTACCCAGTTCTTATTAAGGTCATTTTGTGACATTTGTTGCAACCATGGTTGCATTGTAGATGAGAAGAATTCTTAAAATCAATTCCTGTTGACATGGGTTTAAATATTTAAATTTTCTTGGTGATTTATTCTGAACAAGCAACCTTCTGGCAAGTAGAGTAGATTATCTAATAATGGCAACTGGATTCACTTTTGTTTGCACTAGTCATCATATTTGAGTTGGCTTTGTTGTGCTATTAAGTTTCTCTAAATATAACAAATGAACAGGCTGTAGTTATTTGTATACATTTTGGAAAACCAGCGGTTTCATGAGAAGGGAGAGGGCTACTTTCGGCTTGGAGTTCTGTAGAATAAGAATGCAGACATCTAGTCAGAATGCTCCTGATAGTATATAGGTGTGGAAAATTATTTCCCTATCAGCTCTTTGGAGAGTGAAAGAAGTAATGTTTGTGAACTGTGCCAGCTGTGTGTACAGCTGTTGTGAGTTACAGTTTTTCTTTAGTTTACAAGGAAGAGGTGGAGAGGCCAAAGTATTGCCATATGTTATCTCAGACAGTTGTGTTTTACTAACAAGCTGGTTCTTAAAAGTACACTAGGTGGTCAGATCTTCCACCCCACTAAAACATGATTTCTTCAGTTAAAGATTTTGTGTGATTGCATGTTTGTTTGCACTTTTTGCAGTTTCATTTCAGGAATTTTGTGCTGGAAATAGTACTAATATTGTGAGGAGATTATTTTAATATATATGATGGTGTGCCTATCATCAGTTTAACAATTATGGTTGAAGGTTAATAGGTGCAAACAACTTAGATGTTTCTTAGAATAAATAAAGTCTGTTGAAAAAGAAGAAGAAAATCTTGCAAGATTTTGGAATACTGAAGATGCTGTAATACTCTGTTTAAGCTATGAACTCAGATTATAGGATCAGGAATTTCATTTATTATTTGCTTGTTACTCCAATCTGTTTTGAAATAATATTGGGTAGAGATTATTTCCATATTGGTGAAAGGGAGTGGCAAAATAGAGTAGATTATCAAGGCTTTCATTTATCCACTGCTCTGATGGTTTTGCTCACTGAAGCAGTTAATTTGTTTCTTTTCACTGTCAGAATTTGTTGCTTAATCCTTTTTTCCCCTTTGGTGATGTATAGGATGGGACCAGAAGAGTTTGCCAAAGTACTGAACACCATCCCAGTCCTTTATCTTTGTGCCTGTCATACAATTCGTTAGTATGATTTTTTTGTGTCAGATGTTGGGTGATAGTGGGTAGAACCACTATATAACCATTTCTTTCAACCTTAATGTTTCTCTACACCTAACAAAATGTATTTCAAAGAGAGTAATAGCCCTGCCATCTGTGGAATCAATTGTTGCTGTCAATACATTTTTTCAAAATAAAAGAATTCCATATTTTCTTTTCTGTATTAATTTTTTTCTTCTCATTGTTTAACAGCACTTTCTTTTAATCTGGTCATTTGCTTCTTCCAGTTTGACTGTTTGGGAGCATCTCCTGTGTTTTCATTTGTCAGTTGGACTCTTTAGGCTGTCTGGCATGGTTTGCTTTCTGTAGTTTGGGTTTTTTTTTTTTTTTTGTAACTATCCTCCATGCTGAAGGCTTATAACAGCTAACTGTGTGATAAAATACAAAGAGAAAAGGTACTTTATTGGAGCCATTTCTTGTCCTAAACGCCCACAATTTAAAAATGTTGGAGGAACTGGAGAGGTAAGGAAGGTAAAAGGATTGGAGAAGGCATTTGGCAGGGTTAAATAATATAATGTGAGCACCCAGTAGTTGTTCTTGTGTGAGGATAATGACTGTCATTGTCTTTAATATTTCATGTTCTGTTTACATATATGTTTTATTTAAATATTAATATTAAGTATTTGAGGTAGCCTTGTTTCATTTATGTGCACTATCTATGTTCCCTTTCCCCAAAGATACACCTAAAATATTTAAGCTAGTTTGGAACAGAAATTTTCTGTCCTGAAATTCTTCTGCCCTGTTTCCCTGAAAATAAGCCCTAACCTGAAAATAAGCCCTACTAGTATGTTTTTTCAGGATGCTTGTAATATAAGCCCTACCCCCAAAATAAGCCCCAGTTAATTGAAACCCCGCCCTCCACCATTGTGCAGCATTCTGCAGCAACTAGAAGAGGATATGACTGTATTTGAATAAATGTAGATTGTTGTACATAAAAACAATAAAACATTCCCTGAAAATAAGCCCTAATGCATTTTTGGGAACAAAAATTAGTATAAGACCCTGTCTTATTTTCAGGGAAACACGGTAAGCATACTATTGTTAGTGCATGCTGTCATCATCATCTTTAATCACTAGATATAAACAATTCTGTGATAATATTAGACTTTACTTTCACTAATTTAAATTTTAAAACTGTCCATTTCATAGAGTGAGTGTTTCAGTTATGTTGGCTAAAGAGGGAGGTGTTTTTTTTTTCTTCATGTATCAGAAGGGAATAAAAATACCCATAAATTAGCTGCACTAGAGTTTGTTACTAGTTAGAGGAAGTTAGAGGCCGGCTACACAGCGGTTTATCCCACACTGAAACCTGTCATTCAGTCTTATTTCTTGAAGGGCATCCAAGCTTTGACTGTAGAAGGGCTTTCTTACACTATGTAGTGGAGTTATATCACGTAGCAGTTTCTCTTTGCTGTAGCAAATGTGATAATTATCTGTAAAACCGTGCAAATTGTCATTATTATGATTATTTTGGCCATTCTGTTCTCATATTCTTAAATCTGAAATACTGCTTGAATCTAAGAAATCGTCAATAGGAAGCTCTTTATTGTATAAAATACTTAATGCATAATCAATTGTCTTTAGATACATATGTGATCATACAACTCAGTTCCCCGTTTTTGCAAGCAGCCATTTTTAACTTCTCAACATGTACAAATTTAGTGAAATAAATGTTGTTTATAACTTGTAGATTTTAATGCATGGAAGTACTTTCTAACTAGAAAGCTGGCATAGTTTGAGTTTGGTCAAAGAGAAAGTGTAGTACAGTCTGCCAAGGAACATTAACAGCTTCTTTTATATTGTGGCAGGGTGAGCAGGCAGCTGAGTTAATAGGGAATAGTCATTTGTCAATTCCAGTTGTTATCATAGTAGGTCACATATTTTAAAGGAACCATGCTCTTTACATTATGCAAGGACATGTTGAAATATGTTCTGCATTTGTACTATCACGGCTTATGAAATATTGTTTGCTGCACAATGAAGTTCATGATCGCTGTCTTAACTGCTGATGCCAAAATATGTGAAGAATTGCTCAGAGCTGGCGGTGTTTTCTTAAAACGGGGTGCTATGAGATGTTACTTCTGAGAGACTATTCATTGTTGATAGCTGTGAGATACTTTTCTATACATGTATTTTCAAGATTACTGTTGCTTGGTAAGAACTCTTTGTTTACGTACTTTATCTATTGTTATTTTATTGTATTTCTCTCCCCCCTTTCTGTCTGTCTGTCTGTCTGTTTGTCTGTCTGTCTGTCTGTCTCTCTCTCTCTCTCTCCCTCTCCCTCCCCCTCCCTCCCTCCCTCCCTCCCTCCCTCTCTCTCTCTCTCTCTCTCTCTCTCTCTCTCTCTCTCTCTGTGTGTGTGTGTGTGTGTGTGTGTGTGTGTGTGTGTGTGAGAGAGAGAGAGAGAGAGAGAGAGATGTACCATCAAGTTGGAAATAACATAATGACCCTACTAAGGCTTTCAAAGTAAGTGAAATATTGAAAGAGTGGTTTTACCAGTTCCATTCCCCCACTGAGTCTCCAGAGTCCTAGTACATCACTCTGTCCACTACACTTCACTGAGTGTGGTCCCCTAGTGGATGAAAAATATTTATAAATTTAAAATATAAATATAAAACATATCCTTGTTATACTTCTGCTTCTTTATCTCCTTGAGGAGGCTGAAAATGGATAGCTATGTTACCAGCTCTTAAGAACTCTGAAATGCCTTCTGCTCTAAGCTTCATAGGTCTGTGCTTTTTGCATATTTTTTCCAGTTCTTTAAACTTCTTTCTACATAAGTTTCACTCTCCATTTAGGCTGTATTATAAAATTCCCCCTTCTAGTATTAATTTTGGGAGATGTACAGTGGCAGCAGCAGATTTCATAGAATGATATGCAGCATATTTATTAGTTGGCTGCTTTCTTGATTTCTGTGTTTGTTCTGGGCAGTCAAATCCTCATCTTTTCCGAATGCATTATGGTGAAGAAGGAGACTTTGGAGCATGCTTCAAAAACTTAATTAAGACTAGTGGTGCATTTTCAGTAGGGACAGTGTAGGCTAAATCAGTGTAGGCTTTCTACAGTAAATCATTCCTTGGGACTCAGCAAAACTCAAGGTCATTTCAAAATTATTTTGAGATCCAAAACTGCTCGTCACATACTGCTCCGCACTTTCTTGTATTTAAAACTGTGTAGGTTTTAGTGTAAACCTTGGTTATGTGAAAACCTAGATTTTTTCCTTGGCTTCCTTCAGCACTTATGGTTCATGTAATAAAAGAGTCTTTGAATTTCTGCAGAATGCCATTTATGCTGAGTAGATATGATTTGGGAGCACAAGAAGGAACAGATGGTCTTACCACCAATGAATTTGTCATTGATTTGCACGTCATTAAGTTCTTTCTTCTGTTTATATGACTGTTTAAACTTAGACCATTCACTGAACTAACTGTCCTAAAGAATGCTGTATTAATATTGGGTGGACTTGCACCAGCTTGCTGTTTTGAATATTATTGTCTGTGGCTCTGTGCCCTTTACAATGAATACTTGCTGAGCAAATATAAATAACTTTGCATTTGAGAGAGTAGGGATATTTGAAGATTACGTTCATTTCGGATTTTCTGAATGTACTGGAAAGCATCCTAATAAGTAGCTGAAACCAATTTGACAGAGTGGCTAAATTATTTTTAGTCCTTTCCATGTACATAGAAATTATTTGTTTTATTTATTTTATTTTTATCTCCCCTTTCTTTCCTATTGGGGGCCTAGGGTAGTTTATGAAAAAGTGTAAAACCAGCAATTCATTCAAGCAAATAGAATAAAATGTAATGTACACACATATATTACTTTAAAATGACAATATTTTAAAATATATCCTGTTCCCAGTTGCCTCCTGTCTCCGAAAATGCCACTCTGAAGAGGTACACGGGAGAAGGAAGTAAGGAATTCCACAAGGTAGGGAATTCCATAATGTAGAAGCATCCACAAGAAAAGCCCCCCTTGTGTTTGTGAGAGTGGTTGGAACCAAGAGAAAGCACTCCTTTGATGATCTAGACCAGGGATCTCCAAACCTTTCTGTATGAGGGCCACATCATTATATTTTACACATTTTCTAGGGCTGAAGGAGGGAAGGGAGACCTAAGCAACACCCTACCCCCTGCTGTCTTTACAAAGACAGCAGGGATGGGGGATCATTTAGATCAGGGGTCTCCAAATTACAACCCATGAGCCACATCCAACCTACCTTGCTTTTTTATCCAGCCCACGTATAGGAACAGGAGGGAAGGGGGATTCAAGTGATCCCCCACCCCTGCTATCTTCACAAAGACAGCGGGGTGGGAGATCACATCTGTCAGGCTTTGCTCCTCTTTCTATCTCCGCTTGAACATAGGAAGAGGAGGGAAGAGGGAACAGCACTCTCAATAAGGTCTTGAAACAAACTAGCAGCTGGTAAAGTGGTTATAATGGGGTGTGAGAGTGAGAGTGAAAGAGAGAGAGAGAGAGAGAGAAACAAAACAATCTGGTTGCAGCATTTTGCACTAGTTGAAGTAATGTTGAAGATTATAGGTATATTGAAAGTCTTCTTACTGTTTCTGATAGAATATGTGCATACATTTAAGGAAGAGATGGAATTCTTAGATCCATGTTTTATGTGCAGCTCCTAGGTGGCATGCATCTTGCCTTAAATGGTGTTTCTTAGAGATGGGCATGAACTGGTTCATTCCAGTTCGTAAAGGCAGAAGCACAGGTGCTGTTGCTCGCCTCCTCCACCTCCTCTGGGTCAGTCAGTGACAGTGGGGATTATAATGGGTGATTAAAAAAACAACAGCTTTTTAAAATTTAAATTGGATTTTTTTATATAAATCAAATTGATTTTAATTAAATGCTTTTGGAGGAAAAATCTGTCTAAAGATAGTTTTCTATTTATAATACATTATAGTTTAAAGGTTATTCAGTATGAACTAGAGCTTAGTTATGTATCATGAGGCTATATATTCATGCAGTATTTACATTTTTTATAAACTAGTTCAATTAATCTAAATTATCCAAGCTGAGATAACATGCACTTTTTGCCAGTAAAAATAGTATAAAATAAACAAAGTTTAGGAAAAGAACTTAATCCCATTGTTGTTCTGCAAATCTATGTACAAACAACTAATACATTGAGCCTCAATTGTGGAGTTCTGGAGGCCTCAACCCTCTCCCCAATGCTGTTTAACACCTATATGAGGCCGCTGGGTGAGTTCATCAGGGGGTGTGGAGCATTGTGCCATCAGTATGCTGATGACACTCAGCTCTACATCACCTTCTTTCCAACCACAGAGGATGCTGTTCTGTCCCTGCAGCACTGTCTGGGGTCTGTACTTCAATGGATGCAGGAAAATGGGCTGAGGCTGAACCCGGACAAGACGGAGGTCATGAGGGTGGGTGGACCCACTGTCAGTGGTTTGGGAAACTTCCTCTCTTTTTTGGGGGGTGACTCTCACTGCCAAGAATGAGGTTCACAGCTTGGGGATACATCTTGACCCGGCGTTCACCATGGAAACTCGGGTGGCGTCACTGGTCCGCACCGCCTGTTTCCATCTTTGGCGGATTGCCCGGCTATGTCCCTTTCTTGACATTGGTGCACTCACCACCTTGGTCCATGCACTCGTAATCTCAAGGTTAGACCACTGTAATGTGCTTTACATGGTGCTGCCTTTGAGATTAATGTGGAAACTACAAATGGTGCAGAATGCAGCGGCCAGATTTCTTAGTGCATTGAAGAAATACCAACATATTACTCCCACTCTGGCTGCATTGCATTGGCTGCCCATTCGATTCCTCGTTGCTTTCAAAGTTCTAATGATCACATACAAAGCCCTAAACTATTTAGGACCTCAATACTTGGCGGAATGCCTTCTCCCACCTGGATCTACTTGTATCACCCAATCTAGCCAGGAGGGGCGACTGAAGAGCCTAACGCCGAGGGAGGCCCGGAAAGAAAAAAAACAAGACACTGGGCCTTCTCGGCAGTGGCTCCCAAGCTTTGGAACATGCTCCTCTCTGAGATTCGTCTGGCCCCCTCGCTGGGCATTTTCAAAAACCAACTCAAGACCTGGTTATATAGGCAGGCCTGCCCTCCAGGCTCTATAGTGGTGCCTTACTTAACGAATTGCCCTGCATTACGACGAATCTGCTTTACGACGATCACGGGGAGAGGGAGATATGGCACTAGCACAGTCCCTACTTGTGTTAGAAGAATAGTGAACAGATGTTTGAAGGCTGTTCACTGTTCTGTGTCTGTGGCCAACCGACAATATCGAGGTAGTCAGATCAGCTCACCCTCCACTCTGAACCTGGTGCTGTTGAATGCCAGGTCTGTATCTAGTAAATGCCAGATTATTTATCATCTTATTCTGGAGGAGGATGCAGATCTGGCGTGCATAATAGAAACGTGGATAGGTGGGGAGGGGTGTCCACCCCTGACACTGGTCTGTCCACCCGGTTATGCTGTCCAGCAGCAGGGCAGACTGGAGGGATGGGGGGGGGGAGTAGCCATTGCATTTAAAAACACTCTAGAGGTTACTAGGCACTTCACGGTGGTGAAGCCAGGTCTAGAGGCCCTACACGTGTCGGCTGGGGCCAGGGATGGTATTGGGATCTTGCTGGGTTACCATGCTCCCCGAGACCCAGCCATTTCCCTACCAGAGCTAGCGGACTTTGTTTCCGGGACACTGTTGGAGTCCCCAGGGCTTTTGGTTCTGGGTGACTTCAACATCCATGCGGAGGGGGAGACTTCTTGTCCAGCTCTTGAGTTCTTGGAAACCATGGCTTCCTTGAACATGTCCCAACATGTCAACGGCCCCACACATGTGGGTGGTCGTATGCTAGACCTGTTTTTTTCCGCCAGTTGGAGCGAGCGTGGTCTGTTGGTGACTGACCTTGTGTCGGTACCATTGTCATGGTGTTATGGAAATATCCACCCAGAGTACAAAATGGTCAGATCACCTCCTAATAAAATGTAACCTTTCAATGGCTCTCCTTGCAGGGAGCATGGACCTATTTCTATGGTCCGCCCTCGAAGGCTACTGGATCCCATAGGATTCCAGGACGCCATGAGAGGGATTCCAGCTGACCTGACTGGTGCTCCTGTTGAGGCCCTGTTTGACTCCCTCAGCACAAAAAGAGAGCACTCACAGACTCGGGGGGGGGGGACTTAAACCCCATTTTACATCATGATTTTAAAACAGAAAAAAACTTGGGAGTCACATCTTAAACCCACACATTTTAAAACAAAAGAGAGATCACAGTACACAAACCCTAGGACCCACAAAATGCAAAAATAAATAAATTTTACATTTTTAAATTTACAGTCTAATTTTCACATTTAATTTAAATTTAATACAGTCTACTTTTCACATTTTAAATCTACACTGCAAGACCCATCAGAGCAAAGAAACATAACCCCCCAGCTCAAAGCCACGCTACAAAAGCACCCAGAACAGTTTTTAAAAAGCAGAAAACAGCACCTTACCTCCCTGCAAACACACACACGCTCACTCCAAAGCAGAAGGAGGCGGTTCTGAAGCTTCTGATGACACACACTCTAACTGCTGGGGTGAAAGAGCTACAAAGAAGCAGCCTTGTCGCCACCTACAGTTAGAAATTTGAATTTCCTGCCTTTTCCCCCTGCCTTTTTCTGTTTGTAAGTAGAAGCAAAATTTTGCCAACGGAGCTGGTCGTAACTCCAAATGGTTGTAAGGAGGGGCGTTCGTAAGTCGAGGCCCCACTGTATTCAGGAAAGTCAAAATTAATTTTTTTTTCTTTTGCATTGTCTCACGGACCATCTGAAAGTGCATCTAAACTGTTTTAAGGATTGCCGACTTATTACTGTACACTGTTTCTGAAGTTAGTATAATGGCATTTTTCTAAACTACTGATCATCCATTATCCATATTTAGAATCTGTTATACTGCTATTTATGCTATATCCTGAAGTGGTGTTTCTAATTCTATAACATGATTTATTTCGTATGTCATTTTGCATTTCTGTTTCCCACTGATCACATGCTGTGCAAGGAAATGTGCTTCAGCCTGTCTCTGATTTGTGCTCTAGCTGGATCTTTTTGATCCAGATGTAGGGCTTCTACTTTTCAGGGATGGGCTGTAGTGATTCTCTGGGAGATGGAAGGGTCACTTTAAGAGAAATTGCTCCTGTTAAAACAATCCTTTCTGGTGCAATCAGCGATGCCTGTTTGCAGCTGAATGATCACAACCTGAGTTGAGTGTATTTGCAGCAGTCACAAACTTTTCTGATCACTCAGTTTTCTTTGGTAATCTCAGTATGCTTAAACATCCACTTCGGGAAAGTATGAAGATATGCAGCTCCCCTTCAATGTGTTGTGTAAGTGCATAGGGGGAGAGGGATTACAGGTGGTATTTCTGTCATATTCTTTCTGTGAATATCTGTATGATTCATGGGAAAAAATCTTGTATATATCTCTGAAAGTAAAAAACTGTTAAGTGCATCAAAGAATCATCACTATTTTCTTTATGTCTTGATAATTTTCCTACTGTAAAATGTTAACACTGTTTATCATTGTTTTTTCCCTTTCGAATTCAGATGGAATGAGTTCATCCTTATAAAGATTACACAACCTCTAATACTCCATTGCTCTTTGTCTCCACTTCCTGGTAACATAGCGTATAACATACAGTGGACCCTTGACTTACAGACGGCTTGACTTACAGACTTTTTGAGTTACAGACTTCTCTGGCCGCAAAATTTAGGTTTGACTTGCAGACTGAGATTTGACTTACAGACCAGAAAAAAACCAAAATGGAACAAAAACGGCCTGTTACGGGATTAATCGGTTTTCAATGCACTGTAGGTCAATGGAGACTTGACTTACAGAGACAGAGACTTGACTCTGTAAGTCAAGGGTCCACTGTACACCTCCATCATTCTTCACCATTCTGGCTAGGATGGTGGGCCACATAATCTCCTTTCTTTCTCTAACCTAATTCATAGCATTAAAAAAGAACACCTGACAAGTACATAATCTTCTATTGATAATCTTGGAAAAAAGCAATTCTATAGTTTTCTTCAGAGGCTAGTTTTCAGTGCTGAACTACTCAGATTTAGTCTGGTGTTAAATTCCAGATGAGTGGCCTGAGTAACTGTGACTAGTATTGTAGAAGCTTTTACTGTGTGGAAAGTCCACTATTGAATAATGTGGGATTGTTCTGCTGATGCAGGCATCACAGTTGCAAAGGCTGTGATCTGCATGAAAAAAACACACAAGTCTTCCACTTGCACAACAGGAATATTTGCGTAAGTGCTCTAATCTTATATTGCTGTCCTATAGGTCTTTCTAATCAACAGTCTTTCAGCAGGATACTGGTCCATGAATTTATCTAATCTCTCTTTAAAGTCATGTAAGATAGTTGTCATTATTTCTTATGACCATGAATTCCAAAGTTTAACTATGTGTGAAGTCTTATTTTCTTTTATCTCTCCTAAATCTCCCACCATTTCACTCCATAATGGTGGTTTAACCCTTGTTTTAGATCTTTTAAATAGTGTAAAGTAGATGGAATCTCATAAATCTTCCCATACCATTTTCCTTTAGGCTAAAAATACATTGTTCTTTCAACTTGTCCTTGTAGGATCTATATTCTGTAGTGAGTTTTATTATATTTATAGTTCTTCTTAAGACTATTTTGAATAGGAGTGTCCAGAGTGAAGCACAATACTACTGATAAGATTCTACCAGTACTGATACATGAGCACTATAAATTCCAGAACCTTGGAAACAATGCTTCTATGACAATATTAAATGTAATTGACCTTCAGATTCACAGCACCAAATTAAATTGGTTGGATTATAGTGGGATAATGATATTGGAACCGTTGGCATTCTGGCCATTTATACTGCACTATATGCTGTCCTCTCCTTTCTAGTCAGATCTGCTTTTGAATTTATTTTTGTACTATCAGGCTGGTTCTGATGTGCAAGGATTGCTTTGGATTTTTTGTCCCTCACAATTTGTTATGAGTAGAAGAATTCAAAAGCCTAAAAGATACGACACTGGAAGATGGGCCCTCAGGTCGGAAGGTGTCCAATATGCTACTGAGGAAGAGCGGAGGACAAGTAGCTCCAGAGCTAATGAAGTGGTTGGGCCAAAGCCGAAACGACGCTCAGCTGTGGACGTGCCTGGAAGTGAAAGAAAAGTCCGATGCTGCAAAGAAGAATACTGCATAGGAACCTGGAATGTAAGATCTATGAACCTTGGTAAGCTGGATGTGGTCAAATAGGAGAAGGCAAGAACAAACATTGACATCCTGGGCGTCAGTGAACTAAAATGGACGGGAATGGGCGAATTCAATTCAGACGATTATCCTATCTACTATTGTGGGCAAGAATCCCGTAGAAGAAATGGAGTAGCCCTCATAGTCAACAAAAGAGTGGGAAAAGCTGTACAGTGGTGCCCTGCATAGCGACAATAATCCGTGCATCCAAAGTTGTCGCTATATGGATTCATCGCTATGCTTTTTCAGCAGTGAAAATGCACCTCTGAAAGCCCTGCTTTGCCGCGGGGGGGCGCTGGGGGTGGCGGGGGGCGTGCCTGCCTCTGCCACCCCCTTACCCACCCCCACCCACCCCCACCCTGGCAAAGCGCAAGTTTCAGAGACTTCCCCAGTGCTTTCCACTGCCTGTTTACCTGCTGGGCAAGCCTAGAGAAGCTTCTAAGACCAGCACCGATCAGCTGTGAGGCGGGGAGGGGGAGGGGCTGGAGTGGAGAAGATGGCTCCCGGTTCTTTTCTGGGACGGATTTCTCGCAAGAAGATCGCGTGCCCCGCTGATCAGCTGTGTGAAAATGGGGCGTTTGCGATGATCGCTTCCCCCCATCGCAAACGCCCTGTTTTCGCACAGCTGATCGATGGGCCTTTGCGAAGATCGCGCGGCCCCGCTGATCAGCTGTGCGAAAATGGGGCGTTTGCGATGATGGGGGGAAGCCATAATTTCAAAGCAGTTTTTCCCCATAGGGAACATCGCAATGCGATCGCAAAAGCCATCGCAAAATCTTCATTGCTATGCGGATTTGTCGTTAAACGGGGTGCCCGTTAAGCGAGGCACCACTTTACTGGGATACAGTCTCAAAATAATAGAATGATTTCAATACGAATCCAAGGCAGATCTTTGAACATCACAGTAATCCAAGTTTATGCACCAATCACTGATGCTGAAGAGGCTGAAATTGACCAATTGTATTAAGATATACAACACCTACAACTGACACCGACCTAAGGGGCTCATCTTCCAGTGTCATATCTTTTAGCCTTTTGTTTTTATTCATGGAGTTTTTTTTGACAAAGATACTGGAGTGGCTTGCCAGTTTCTGCTCCAGGTGGATCGTGTTTAGTCAGAACTCTCCACTATGACCTGTCCATCTTGGGTGTCCCTACACGGCATAGTCCATAGCTTTTCTGAATTACTCAAGCCCCTTTGCCACAACAAGGCAGCAAGTGAAGGGGGAAGATTTCTTAGAAGGCTTGAGTAAGATTACTGTTAGGAAATTTCTTCTGCTTCTTTGCTTCTTTATAAATAGTATGTATAAGGCCTAAAATACTCTAAATTTTACACCTGTGAAGTCAATTCAACTGTATTTTATTTACTTTTTAAATTTCTTTAAGCTTATACCCTATCCATTTAATGCATGGGCGGCTTCCAGGAAAAAAGAAAAACAGCATTTTAAAAAATGAACATATAAAAACAAAAAACCCATTGGTGAATCATGGGCTGGCATAAACTTACTATAAAAGTAATATTAAAAAGGGGTAAATATATTTGTGAAGATTCTCAGTTATCGAGGTGAGGTTATTTGGCAGTTCAGTCATGGCAACTGGACTTCTTTTAGGTTGAAACATTTTGCTACTTATTCAAGTAGCTTCTTCAGTCTGAGGGGAGTTGGTTAGGAGATCCTTGGTATATCTTTCACATTGGTTTCATTTCCTCCTGTGGTGCTCTAGTCTCCCTAAGTAACGCTTAGCACTCGGTCAGAGAGTTTGACAGGCCACTTACCTACCAACTTTGCGCTGAGGCAAGTCCCAAGACCTCAGGAGTGTGTAGCGTAAGTTCTTTGAACAAGTCTGACCTTAAAAGAATGTTTTAGTTTTACCTAGTACTTTGCAAGTACAGACACATGGGCTTTGTGATTCCTTAGAACACACAACAGTTGAGTTAGGTAGGACTCTTAAAGATAGCTAGTTTGTGGCACTCCCTGGATTTACCCACACCTTGCTGTTCAAGAGACCAGTCCTTTGTAAAGATTTTTATTATTAATTTTTATTAGAAAAATAGAGTTTCATAGAATCAGTTTATATTACACAAGCTTTAGCATAAAGAACATATTCAACGATTATTACAGTTAACTATTTTGCATTAACATAAACACTACTAAGCTGAGCTAAGGTGGGCTACAGTGGGCTAGCCCCACCTCCTTCTTTCTCTTTACTTACATCCTCTCTCAGTCAAGTTCCTTTCTCTCCCATTATCATGGAATCGAATCCCAGAACAGAGCTGAATCTCTCTCTCACACACATAGCCCATCATCCATTTTCTACATTCTCTAACTCCTCCCTTCCTCTTGACAATTCTGGCTGTTAACCAGTTAGCCTCAAGGGGCTGTAACACCTTCCTCCTCCCTTGATTCCCATGAAAGTCCAGGTGTTTTATATCTTCTCCAATTAGCTCAGAATGTTGAGTCTTCCACGGCGCCTTGATTCGACCTTCGGTTTTATCTTGAACCGTGCTGTAACGGTCTTCAGAAAAACATTCTCAAAGCACTTAGAAAACACATTCCAATGTCTCTCAAATCATCTTCACACAGAATCTGTCTGACTCCATCTTACATTTCTCTGACTACATATCCTATCATCATGGCATCCCCTGGTCTGAATAGGCTCGTTAGAAGAACAAAGGTCTTGGGGTGTGGGGTAATCATAATGTTTCAACCTAAAAAGAAAAGTCCGGTTGCCATGTCTCAACTTCCAGATACAAAGGGGTGAGGTTTGTAAAGGCCTGGGTAAAAATCCATGTTTTAACTTGCTTTCAGAAGCTCAGGAGGGTTAATTACTTCTCTGTGAAGGAATGATGCATTGACATTTTTCTTCGTTGAGGGGTAGGGCCAGAAAACCCCAAAGTATATCCCCTCTCCAGAGGAGGAAAATTTCATGACAGCTGGACATTTTTTCTTTTGCCACTTTCTATGGACATTGTGAGGTTTTGTGGACAAGTCCATTTCACCATACAAAAGACAAAGAGATTTCACATGGCAAATATTTATACATGGCATCAAAATAAAGATATCCAATACAAAGATTGTGGTTGGTTGGTAAAAAAACTCAGTGGTTGTTTAACATTGTGGTGATAATGCTTCGATATGCAACTCTTCATTGCTTTAACTATGCTAAGAAAAATAACAGCCAAACTGCAAATAATTCTTGGTTCCATGATAGGTGGCTGGAACAGATGTACAGTGCTGCCTTGATTTACGAATGCCCCGACTTACGAACAGCTCCGGATGCAAAATTTTGCTTTGACTTGTGGCCAGAGCTTTGCTTTATGAACAGAAACAGGCAGGGAAAAGGGGCAGGAAATTCAAAAAACCTAACTATTGGCGAAGAAGCTGCTTCTTTGTAGCTCTTTCTCCCCAACAGTTAGGGAAAGGGAGGCTCAGCCTCCCAGGCGTCCGGTGCTGCCACCATCGCCACCATGGGAGACTTCCCTGGGGTCTCCTGCCACCGCTATTACCACCTTCAGAGGCCTCCCAGGGCTTCCCCGCTGCCATGGGAGACCTCCCGGGGGGGCCACCGCCGATCGCCACCTTCAGGCTTTCCTGGGGGGTAGACCGGGCCTACCAGGGGCTCGGTCTACCCCCCCCAGAAAAAGCCTGAAGGCGGCGATCGGCGGTGGCGGGGGACCCCCGGGAGGTCTCCCATGGTGGCGGGGAAGACCTGGGAGGCCTCCGAAAGCGGCGATCGGCAGTGGTGGGGGACCCCCGGGAGGTCTCTTATGGTGGCGGGGAAGCCCTGGAAGGCCTCTGAAGGCACCGAACGGGGGCAGCAGGGGACCCCTGGGAGGCTTCAGACTGGTAAGGTGCTGCTTTTTTTTCCTGTTCTGGGTGGGTTTTGGAGTCTAGGTTTGGGATGGGGGAGTATGTTTCTGTGTTGTTTTGGGGTGGGGTTTTTTTTCGCAGTCCCAAACTGGGACTTGCTCCAGTGTTTATTTTTGGATTTGTTTTGTTTTTGTTTTTTGGAGTCCCAGCGTGGGACTTGCAGTGTTTTATTTAGTGATTGATTGATTTTTTTCTTTGGTCGGAACGGATTAATTGGTTTTCAGTGCATTCCTATGGGAAATGGTGCTTTGATTTACGAACGTTTTGACTTACGGCCACCGTTTCAATACAGATTAAGTTCATAAGTCAAGGCACCATTGTATAGTTGTGGTGGATTTCCTCTTCAATGCACATTTTATAAGTCATGTACAGGCATTATAGACACTTGAGATTAGCCTAGTAACTACCTCTTTTTAAGTAGTGGGGCAAAATTGGATTTGGTCATTAAAATGTTCACATTTAGACAGAAAAACCCCCCACCCTATCTAGGACTTTCCTTCCTCATAAATCTTGCTCTCAATAAACCTTGAATCTCAGATAAACAATAAGAAAAAGAACTGGAGAGATAAAATGAAGGAAAATTCAAAGACAGCCTCAAAACACACATAGGGACCATGCAGGAAATTAACTTGAGTTAGATTTACTGTCTGGCAGTATCATTTTATTGGGGTATTCTGTTCTGTACTTAACCCAGTTGAGGAAAATAGGGGGTGGAATGCTGCAATGAGAGACCTCCTACAAATCTGGGTGACTATTGATTTACATTGTACTTTTTATTGCAGATGAGGTATAATAATAATTGCTTGCTGTCCAGTTGACTGACTGACTTTTATTTATTTATTTGTTTGTTTGTTTGTTTAGCTTATATGCCACCCATTTAGACTTAGTCTACTCTGGGCGGCTCACAAAACACGTAATAAAAACGATTAATGTGAAATATCAGTTTCCGACATTAACACAAAACAGAATAGATAAAGATGAAGAGAGAGAATTACAGTGGTGCCTCGCACAACGGGTGCCTCACACAACGATGAATTCACACAACGATGCCTTTTTCTGTTAAATTTGCCGCCTCACATAGCGATGTTTCCTATGGGGGATTTTCACACAACGATCTCCCTTTTCGCTCCTGTAAAAGTGTCTTACAATGTTTGGAAGCCGTTTTAAATGATTGCAATGGTTAGCCCACCTCCTGAAACCTATGCAAACTGATTTTGGTGTTGTTCTGACACTTCGTTAATTTATGATGATTTTTTTAATTTTCTCCATTGGAAACCATTCAGTGGTCTGTCTAATGGTTTCCAATGGAGAAAACAAAAAATCATCATAAATTAATGAAGTATCAGAACAACACCAAAATCAGTTTGCATAGGTTTCAGGAGGTGGGCTAACCATTGCAATCATTTAAAACAGCTTCCAAACATTGTAAGACACTTTTACAGGAGCGAAAAGGGAGATCGGGAAAGGGCTCTGATCTCCGTTTGCCTTTTAAAGCTCAACCAGAGCCTCGACAGGAGCACCAGCCAGTTCAACCGGAATCCCTCTCATGGAATCCTGGAGTCCTATAGGATCTAGTAGCCTTCGAGGGTGGACCATTAAAATGGGTCCTTGCTCCCTGCATGGTGGGAGGGCCATTGAGAGGTTACATTTTACTAGGTGGTGATCTGTCCACGACAAGGGGACCGACTCAAGGTCAGTCACCAACAGACCACACTCACTCCAGTTGTTGGAGAAAAACAGGTCTAGCATATGACGTGAGTGTTGACATGTTGGGACGTTCAAGGAAGCCATGGTTTCCAAGAATTCAAGAGCTGGACTGGAAGTCTCTGCCTCCGCATGGATGTTGAAGTCACCCAGAACCAGAAGCCCTGGGGACTCCAACAGTGCCCCGGAGACAAAGTCTGCTAGCTCTGGTAAGGAGATGGCTGGGTCGCGGGGAGCACGGTAGCCCAGCAAGATCCTAATACCATCCCTGGCCCCTGTCGACACATGGAGGCCTCTAGACCTGGCTTCACCACCATGGAGTGCCTAGTAACCTCTAGAGTGTTTTTATATACAATGGCTACTCCCCCCCCGTCCCTCCAGTCTGCCCTGGTGCTAGACAGCATAACCGGGAGGACAGACAAGGGCCAGGGGAGGACCCCCTTCCCCACTAATCCAAGTTTCAGTTATGCACGCCAGGTCTGCATCCTCTTCCAGAATAAGATCATAAATAAGATGGAATTTATTGGATACAGACCTGGCTTTCAACAGCACCAATTTTAGAGTGAAGGGTAGGCTAAACTGGCTACCTCAATACTGGTGGTTGGTCAGAGTCCCAGAATGGTGTACAGCTTTCAAACATCTGTTCACTGTTCTTCTGACACGAGTAGAAGCCCTGCCAACGCCATATCTCCCTCTACCCATGATCACCCAAATGTTCAATGGCCCCTCACTGGGAGGACAAACCTTCCACTCCATACCGAACAGCAAGAAAAATGCAGAAAGAAAGCACCAAATTAATACAGGTGAACAGAAACGTGATAAGAAAGTTTTACAAAAAGTACCAAACATGTGTAACAGGTAGTATTACACCAAACAATAAACAGTAACTAAAATCAAATTACATTTAAAGTGCATAAAATACAAAATGAGTGCATGAAGCAGTATTAAAATAGACAAATTAAAGTAAATTAAAGTTACGGCAATCCTTTCTAGGATCTCCTAGGTATAGGGTGTCTATGGAGCAGACATCCTCTCCTCTCTCTCATCTTTTTTGCCCACCCTTCTCTGTTTTCCCACACAGAACAGACTGAAGATGGGAGAGAGAAATATGAGTGTGGCTTTTTCAGGGAAAGGTATTCTATACTGTCTTTCCAAAAAAAAAAAAAAAGTCTTTGTCTAAGTAGATCATAATGTTTAAGGGGGTAAGTTGGAGAGGTTATAAGGAAAAGGCATTTAATACTGTAATATTAAAACATTGTGCCATCATTGTCTATATTAATTTTAGCAAGTAATATAGTCTAGTGTTTGGGGCTTGATTTGTGGTGTGGTTCATAGTCTAGCAGGCTGGTCTCTTTTACTTTTAAAAATGTTGTGTACAGTGGTGCCTCGCATAGCGAGGTTAATCCGTTCCGGATTAACCTTCACTATAGCGAAACATCGCTAAACGGAATAAAAAAAGCCATAGAAACGCATTGAACTTCGTTCAATGCGTTCCTATGGCTTGAAAACTCACCGTTAAGCGATGTTTCTTCATAGCGCCGCCATTTTCGCGCTCTCGGTAAGCGAGGGCAGGGCGTGAAAATGCGGCGCGGACCTTCCGGCGGCCATTTTGGAACCGCCGAACAGCTGTTCTCCCCGGCTTCGTTGTGCGAAAATCGCTAAGCGAATCGCTTAGCGATCATCGCACAGCGAAAAAACCCAATAGGGGCCATCGCTGAGCGAATGCTCCAGCGATGGCCCAGAGTGCCTCGTTAAGCGATTTCATCGCTCAGCGAGGCACTCGTTAAGCGAGGCACCACTGTATATGGAATGCCATAGTTAGATGTTCCTGTGTCCTAATCACTACTCTGTCCACCTGCTTTCCTTAAAAGTAAAATGAGATCTGAAAAGTAATACTTTTCCAGCTACAACATGTTTTATCTAGCAATATCTGCTTTTATACAGTACTGTATATTTAAAATATTTTGAGAACATCTCTAATCGTGTAAAAGATTTTTCTAAATGACTTCCATAATAAAATACAAATAATAGTAGACATTAGCTGAAATTTTGTTGTTCAGCATTGTACATCACAACTAGAGTAGACTCATTGAATCAGAGGGATTTGATGAGTCAGCTTCTTTAAGTTCTGTTGATTCAGTGGGCCTACTCTGGTTGCAAATTGTTAGCCGCCTAGAGTGGTCCTGACCCAACCAGATAGGCGGGATATAAAATAAATAAATAAATAAATAAATAAATAAATAAATAAATAAATAAATAAATAAATGAATAAATAAATAAATAAATAAATAAATAAATAAATACTACATTAAGCAGTGGGATTTCAGCCAGAGAATGGTAATAAAAACTAACAGTAATAAAAGCAAATCAGCATATGTTCTGCCTGCAAAACTCAGCAACATTCAGCAGATAATTGTAGCTAAAACCACTAGCAGACCATTAAACGCAATTCAAAGAAAGCCAAATGCAGTGGTGCCTCTCTTAACGACAATAATCCGTTCCAGGAAAATCGTCGTTAAGTGAAAACATCGTAAAACAAAATTAAAAACCCCATTGAAACGCATTGAAACCTGTTCATTGCGTTCCATTGGGGTAAAAACTCACCGTCCATCGAAGATCCTCCATATGGCGGCCATTTTTGCTGCCTGTATAGCGAGGAATCCATCCCTAAACACAGCATGGAGCCATTTTAAGCACCCTGTGGCCATTTTGAAACAGCCGATCAGCTGTTAAAAAAACATCATTTTGCGAAGAATCGGTTCCCGAAGCAGGGAACCAATCATCGCAAAGCGAAGAAACCCTATTTAGACCATCATTTTAAGATCGTCGTACAGCGATTTCATTGTAATGTTAAGCGAGGCAATCGTTAAGCGAGGCACCACTGTAGAACGAATTAGTATTTAAGGATTTCTGAAAAACTTGCAATGATTGGACATGAGAAATCCTAGTTAATGGTATATTCACTGTGAAGGACTAAGTGTGGAACCAAGGAATGCCAACCTGCTAGCTGTTACACCATGGAGGAGCTAGGTGTGTATCTGTACCAGCATGACCTGTATAGTACAGGCGAAGATATCCCAGAAACCTCTGTATGAGTTCCTTATTTTACATTGGGAAAAATAGTAGTGATAATAAGCAATGCGCTTATGATCTTTGCTTGGTAGATATCCTGACCTTGAATATTGGGAGAAAGTTTTAAAATAATGATTTCAGTTGAGTCTTACTGACTAATGATTTAAATTGTCATCAACTTGATTTAAATCAAATCCACCCTATAATTTGCCCCCCTTTCATCTTTGAGGAAGGAATGAACATTGGTGGATGAAGCGTCAATAATTGAAGATAGGAAGATAACAACTTACGGATTTTAGGGAAAGTTAAAGAAGAAAGTGCCAAAGCAGGACACTCTGAATGTTAGGATAAAAATCTGTAGAAGAGCTAAGCAACATTAGTGTTCACAATGAAGAAATTCAAATAGAGCCTTTGTATACCAATCCAAAGGGAGACTGCAGTCAAGAAATAGAGAACACTGAGTCTAAGAAGGGCAGCAATGAAGGAATCGTGAGCATCAGGACTTTGAAGTCAACGCGGAACCAAATGGGCAGCCAGTGCTACATGGCCAGAATAGGAGAAATGTGATGGTATTTTCTCGCTCGACTCAGGAGTCTGGTCGCCGCATTCTGCACCACGTGGAGTTTCCGCGTCAGCCTCAAAGGCAGCCCCACGTAGAGCACGTTACAGTGGTCTATTCTCAAGATTACGAACGCATGGACCAAGGTGGTGAGCACCCCCACATCGAGATAGGGTCGCAGCCAGGCTATCCGCCAAAGATGAAAAAAGGCGGTGCGGACCATCGACGCCACCTGAGTCTCCATGGTGAGCGCCGGGTCCAGATGGATCCCCAGACTGCAAACCCCACTCTTTGCGGCAAGTGTCCCCCCCTAACGAGAGGGAGTCACCCATGCTGCTAACAGTGGGGGCACCCACCCTCAGGACCTCCATATTGTCCAGGTTCAGCCTCAGCCCATTTTCCTGCATCCATTACAGTACAGCCCCCAGGCAGCGCTGAAGGGACAGAATGGCATCACCTGCAGTAGGTGGAAAGGAGATGTAGAGCTGGGTGTCATCTGCATACTGATGACACGATGCCCCACACCCCCTGATGACCCCGCCCAGCGGCCTCATATAGATATTAAACAGCATTGGGGAGATAATCGATCCCTGTGGAACCCCACAGTTGAGACTCCACGGGGCCGAGACACTCTCCCCAAGCTGAACTCTCTGGGATCGGTCGCCCAAGAAGGAGCGGAGCCAGGCAAGCGCCAGGCCACTGATTCCCAACTTGGATACCGTGGTCGACTGCTTCATCGATCTCAGGTCCTGGTTGAACCAGGGCGCTGGCCGAGGTCTGCGTTGGAGGGGGTATTTAGGTGCGATCATGTCTACAGCTCTGGTGGCAGCAGTGAACCAGCTATTAACCAGAACCTTGACAGGAGCGCTAGCCAGATCAGCCATAACCCCTCTCATGGCATCCTGGAATCCAATCGGATCCAGTAGCCTTCGAGGGCGGACCATAGAAATAGGTCCCTGCTCCCTGCGAGGGGGGAGCACCATTTTGAGGCTGCATTTTACTAGGTGGTGGTCTGACCATGACAAGGGGACTGACTCAAGGTCAGTCACCATCAGACCACACTCACTCCAACTGGTGGAAAAAACCAGGTCAAGCGTATGACCACCCACGTGGGTGGGGCCGTTGACATGTTGGGACATGTTCAAGAAAGCCACGGTTTCCAAGAATCAAGAATTACTGGGCAAGACGGAGCGCTGGGCATCTCTGCTTGACTCACTGTTTATTTGTTTGAAATGTGGTGCTGGGGGAGAGCTTTGCAGATATCTCGCACTGACAAGATGAGCACGTGGGTCCTGGATCAAATGAAACCTGAACTATTTTTGGATGCAAAAATGAGAAGGCAGGATACAGTGGAAAAAAACAATCATGTTGGGAAAGGTTGAAGGTAGAAGGGAAAAAAGAGAGAGAAAACAAAATACAAGATGGACTGACTTCAAAAAGAAAGCAACAGGCCTGAATTTGCAAAGGTTGAGCAGGCAATTGAAGACAGGACATTGAGCAGGCAATTGAAGACAGGCGATCACTCATTTATAGGGTTGCTATAAGTCAGAGGCAGCATGACAACATATAACATCTATGTCTCATATGTTTTGGATCATGCTATAGTGTAATCTTGGGGATTGACTTTATGTGTAAATTACTTCATATTTACTTATCCAACAAGAGGATAATATAATGTGAAGTAATATGCAAAGCTGGAGCAAATTGTTCTTATTATGTTCTTATATTTATGACTGACATTCAGTTGTATCTTAGATGAGTATGGTTTTGAACAAATCTATTTGCATTTTAAACCAAAAACAGAATTTAGTACCAAGAAGTTAAAATATTCTTATTGTAGAGGAAGGAGAAGAAATGCTAATTGCAGCAGATGGTATTTTTCTACCCACACAAGCACTAGAGTTACTAGTTCATTATCCGTTTTTTTTCCTTTATGAGAATTGGTCTGTACAAACACTGCCTGCTTTTTGTCGCATTACAGCTTCTCCAAAGTAATTGTGGTTTTAATATTGAATGGAAGAGTACTTCAGATCATAATTAAGCTGAAGAAGTCAGCTTTTCTCCAATTCATTGTCTTGCAGTTGGTTTGAAATCCCATCAGTTCAAACTACTGGGGTCAGTTTATGGGAGCTTTAATCTTGAGGACACCAAGGTAGAGATGGTTGAGATAGACAATATGTATATATGTTTGCTGATGATGGGGAATCTAACCGGGATGTATTGCAACTAGAACTTTTCCTAATCTTTTTACATGATTTTCTTTATTGCAAAAGTCTTGAATTCATTTGTGCATATGTTTGGCTTGTGGAAAGAGAATGCTTAAGATTTTAACCCATGATAAGTTGTAGTTCAATGATTTTAAAAGAAATAGTCAAATACTCCTGTTCAAATGTCATGGGCCGTTCAGGTTTTGTGGATGTCAGTTTTATCAGAATAAAATGGTGTCATTAACACATTTTGTATTACAGTGGTGCCTCGCTTAACGATGTTAATTGGTTCCAAAAAAACATTGCTATGGGAAAACATCATTAAGCGAAATGTGTTTTCCCATAGAGATGCATTGAAAACCGGTTAATCCATTCCAATAGGCACAGATTGCCGTCCTTAAGCGAAAAAACCCATAGGAAACATCGTTAAGCGATACAATGTTTCCTTCATTGGGATACATTAAAGCCTATTCAATGCATTTCAATGGTTTTGCGATGTCCATTGTTGCAAATTTAAGTGTGTCTTAAAAGGTTCAAAAACTGTTTTAAATGGTTGGAATCGTTAGTGCACCTTCTAAAACGGGTGCACACTTAATTTGGCTTTGATCTGACTTTTCGTTAATTTTTGCTGAATTTTCCCCCCACCAAATTTTGACAGCTGTCAAAATTTGACAGCTCCATGCTTTCCTATGGGAGAGAAAAAAATTCACAAGAAATTAACGAAGACTCAGAACGAAGCCAAACTAAGTTTGCACAGGTTTTGCAAGGTGCTCCAATGAATCCAAGCATTTAAAACAGTTTCTGAGTCTTCATTAATTTATTGTGAATTTTTTCTCCCCCATAGGAAACAATGGAGCTGTCAAAAGTTGGGCTCCATTGTTTCCTATGGGGGAGGAAAAAATTCACAAAAAAGTAACAAAAAGTCAGCAAATGTTTTAAATGTTTGGGTTCGTTAGCGGACCTTCTGAATCGTGTGCAAACTTAGTGTGGCTTTGTTCTGAGTCTTCGTTAATTTTTTGTGAATTTTTTTCTCCCCCATAGGAAACAGTGGAGCCCAACTTTTGACAGCTGTCAAAAGTTGGTTTCAATGCTTTCCTATGGGGGAGAAAAAATTCAGCAAAAATTAACGAAAAGTCAGATCAAAGCCAAATTAAGTTTGCACACGTTTTAGAAGGTGCACTAACGATTCCAAGCATTTAAAACATTTTTTGAATATTTTAAGACACTTTTAAAATTGAAAAAACGGACATCATTAAGTGAAACAGGGGACCTAAAAATGCATTTGCTATGTGAAGCATGGTCCTGAAATCGCTAAGCGAAAATCGCCCATAGGAAACATCGTTAAATGATGCATAGAATTCTTTTTAAAAAACCATCGTTAAGCGAAAACATCGCTAAATGAGGCAATAGTTAAACGAGGCACCACTGTAATTTGTTTGACTTCCATTATTGGCATGTTGCATCTCTCTCTCTTTTTGAAAGGCTATTTATTTTGGTTATTGTAGTTTTTTTGGGCTGTCTGGTAGTGTTCTTGAGGGTTTTTTTTTCCTAACATTTTGCCATTCTTTGTGGCCAGCATCTTCAGAGGACAGGCGTCAGAACTCTGCCTGTGTTCTGGTGCAGTTTGTGGGATAGTTGAGTATTTGTGCTCTACATGGGGCTACCTTTGAAGTTGACGCGGAAACTCCAAGTGGTGCAGAATGCGGTTTAGGGCCTCGATACCTGGTGGAACGCCTACTCCCACCAAGATCTACCCGTATCACTCGAGCAAGTCAGGAGGTGAGGTTGAGGAGCCTGACACCAAGGGAGACCCGGAAGGAAAGAACAAGAAACCGGGCCTTCTCGGCGGTGGCTCCTCGCCTCTGGAACAATCTGACTCCGGAGATTCGTGTGGCCCCTTCGCTGGGTATTTTTAAAAACCAATTAAAAACATGGATGTTCAGGCAGGCCTTCCCCCCAGTTAATATTTGATTCTTTCCTCTTCTTTTTTTCTTTTTTTCTTTATTTCTTTATTTTTAATTTTTTCTTCTCCATCTTGAAGAACTGGCTTTTGTTGTTATAATTTATTTTTTTATATTTATCTGTTGTTCCTTGTGTTTGTAAGCGACCTAGAGTGGTCATAAGACTAGATAGGTGGGAAATAAATGAATGAATGAATGAATGAATGAATGAATGAATGAATAAAATTTATAGCTGTGGAATCAGCTTTTTGTCCTTTTCAGGAGATTGGATGATTATGGTGATCAGCATTTTTGTTGTTGTTGTTGTGGGTATATTGTGATAAGGGAGAGAGATGATCTGTCACTGTGATTGATGGGGGTCATTAGTTGGTATTTTATGTGCAGTGATCACCAGTCCTTGTGGCTGAGTAGAGTTCGTTGACCTTTTGCAGGCTATGTTTTTCAGTGCTGGGAGACAGGCTTTGTTGAGTTTTATTCTTCCTTCTCTTTTTTTGGTTTCGTTTTCTTTTTCTTTTTTGTTTGTTTGTTTGTTGAAGCTCTGCTGGTGTTTGTGGATTTCAATGCCTTCCCTGTGCAGTCTAACATAACGATTGCTGGTGTTGTCCAATACTTCTGTGTTTTGAAATAGATTTTCATGTCCAGCTTGTTTCAGGGCATGTTCAGCTACTGCCAATTTTTCTGGTTGTTTTAGTTTGCAGTGTCTCTCATGTTCTATCCCCTTAACAACATATTTCCTTTTCCACTCATTCCCAGGGATAATAATATCTTTGTGAGTTGCCTTATGCGTTTCGTGAAGGAATAGGATTGATGGCTTATACTCTTTGGTAATTCGATGTAAGTGTTCTCTTTTTACTGGATCCCCGACTCCCCGAACATTTAAAGTCAGTGTAATTTAACTGCATGTTTGGTTCCAAAAAAATACATTTGAACAGATTATTTCACAGTGTTCTATAGCTTGACGATATGTACTTTTCCACCTAGTCCCCCTTAAACCTCTCCCGTCCCCTCTTACCCCCTCCCTGGCTGGCCAACAACTTATCACTAAACAAAATGTTACCATTTTAATTATATTGATTTCCCCACCATCCTGGACCCCTCAGATACCCTCTTGTGGAGTCTTGCCTTGCACCTTCCAGAAGAAGCTGGTTAAATCCTATTTCTACCCTACTACCTATATGTGGGGTGTGGGGGGGGGAGAAAGTTTCTAAATTTATTCTTACAGTAATCTTTGTATGAACCCTCGGACCAAAATATAAGAGGGGTTCCATTTCGCCGTGATGTCCTACTTTCCATATACAGTGGTGCCTCGCATAGCGAGGTTAATTGGTTCCAAAAAAAACATCGCTATGGGAAAACATCGTTAAGTGAAACGTGTTTTCCCATAGAGATGCATTGAAAACCGGATAATCGGTTCCAATAGGAACGGATTATCCGGTTTTCTCCCCCACTATCGGGCGCAGCCCTTTGGGAGAAGCCTCGGGGGAGGGGGGGAAGACGGCATCGGCTCCTGCCTTCTCCCCCACCACCTGGCTTCTCCCAAAGGGCTGCCCTGACTGTGCTTGCAGCAGCGGAAGAGGTGCCCGGTGCTGCAAGCACAGTCGGCCATGCCTCCCACCCTTCTCATGCCGCAGGAGGTGGGTGGTGGGTGGGAGGCATGGCCGGACTCCTTGGCAGGCACCGCGGCTCAGATCGGATCGGAGCCGCGGTGCCTGCCGAGGAGTCCGGCCATGCCTCCCACCCTTCTCAAGCCGAAGGAGGTGGGGGTGGGGGTGGGAGGCATGGCCGGAGTCCTTGGCAGGCACCGCGGCTCAGATCGGATCGGAGCCGCGGTGCCTGGCGAGGAGTCCGGCCATGCCTCCCACCCTCCTCAGGCCGCGGGGGGAGTGTGGTGGGATCCATCCGGATCCCCCCACCCTCTCCCCGCGGCTTGGATCCGACCCGCGGCAGGCTACCCCATGCATGGTCGGACTCCTGAGAGTCCGACCATGGCCGGGGAAGCCGGCCGCGGGGAAGGGGAATCCCAGCGGTGGCCTCGGAAGGACCCTTCGGAAGGGTCCTTCCGAGGCCACCGCAGGCATTTTCCCCCAGCTGAGTGGCGGGAGCTTCAAAGCCCCGCCGCTCAGCTGGGGGAAAATATCGGCAGTCGGCGGTGGCTTTGGATGGATCCCAAAGCCACCGCCGACCGCCGACATTTGCCTTCCGAGCTCTCAAAGGGCTTCCCCACCACACATTGGAGAAAGCCCTTTGAGAGCTCGGAAGGCTCTCAGCGGCAGCGGGGACAGGGTAGGGGGTGTCCGAATGGCTTCCAGGCGAAGCACTGGAAGCCATTCGGAACCCCCCTGCCCCCGCCGCCGCTTGGATCCAGCCCCCGGCCGGTTCCCCTTGCATGGTCTGATCCGACCATGCAAGGGGAACCGGCTGGGGGCCGGATCTAAGCTCCTACCACCGCCGCCGCCGCTTGGATCCGGCCCCCGGCCGGTTCCCCTTGCTTGGTCTGATTTGACCATGCAAGGGGAACCGGCTGGGGGCCGGATCAAAGCTCCTACCGCCGCCGCCGCCGCTTGGATCCGGCCCCCGGCCGGTTCCCCTTGCTTGGTCTGATCTGACCAAGCAAGGGGAACCGGCCGGGGGGGCGAATCCAAGCGGCGGCGGCGGTAGGGGCTTTGATCCGGCCCGCGGCCGGTTCCCCTTGCTTGGTCTGATCTGACCATGCAAGGGGAACCGGCTGGGGGCCGGATCAAAGCTCCTACCACCGCCGCCGCCGCTTGGATCCAGCCCCCGGCCGGTTCCCCTTGCTTGGTCTGATCTGACCAAGCAAGGGGAACCGGCCGGGGGGGCAAATCCAAGCGGCGGCGGCGGTAGGGGCTTTGATCCGGCCCGCGGCCGGTTCCCCTTGCTTGGTCTGATCTGACCATGCAAGGGGAACCGGCTGGGGGCCGGATCAAAGCTCCTACCGCCGCCGCCGCTTGGATCCGGCCCCCGGCCGGTTCCCCTTGCTTGGTCTGATCTGACCATGCAAGGGGAACCGGCTGGGGGCCGGATCTAAGCTCCTACCGCCGCCGCCGCCGCCGTCGCCGCCGCTTGGATCCGGCCCCCGGCTGGTTCCCCTTGCTTGGTCTGATCTGACCATGCAAGGGGAACTGGCCGGGGGGCGAATCCAAGCGGCGGTGGTGGTAGGGTCTTTGATCCGGCCCCCGGCCGGTTCCCCTTGCTTGGTCTGATCTGACCATGCAAGGGGAACCGGCGGGGGGCCGGATCCATGCTCCTACCGCCGCCGCTGCTTGGATCCGGCCCCCGGCCGGTTCCCCTTGCACGGTCGGATCAGACCATGCAAGGTGAACCGGCCGGGGGCCGTATCCAAGCAGCGGCGGCGGCGGTAGGAGCTTAGATCCGGCCCCCAGCCGGATCCAAGCTCCTACCGCCGCCGCCGCTGCTTGGATTCTCCCCCCGGCCAGCTTTCCCTTCCATGGTCGGACTCTCTGGAGTCCAGCCATGGATGGGGTAACCGGACGGGGGGAGAATCCAAGCTCCTACCGCTGCCGCCGCCGCTTGGATCCGGCCCCCGGCCGGTTCCCCTTGCACGGTCAGATCCGACCATGCAAGGGGAACCGGCCGGGGGGCGGTTCCAAGCGGCGGCGGTGGCGGTGGGGCTTGGATCCGCCTCCCGGCCGGTTACCCCATTCATGGCCGGACTCCTGAGAGTCCGACCATGGAAGGGGAACCGGCGGGGGGGCAGATCCTAGCCCCAGATGCCTGATAGGCATCCGGACTCCTGCCGCCGCGGCTTGGATCCGCATTGCGGCCGGCTACCCCATCCATGGTCGGACTCCTGAGAGTCCGACCATGGCGGGGGTAGCCGGCCGCGGGGCGGATACAAGCGGCGGCGGCAGCGGGGGTCCGGATTCCTTTTAGGCATCCGAAGGGGAATCCCGGCGGTGGCCTCGGAAGGACCCTTCGGAAGGGTCCTTCCGAGGCTACCGCCGGCATTTTCCCCCAGCTGAGCAGCGGGGCTCCCGCTCAGCTAGGGGAAAATGCCCCCTCCGAAGGGGAATCCCGGCGGTGGCCTTGGAACGACCCTTCGGAAGGGTCCTTCCGAGGCTACCGCCGGCATTTTCCCCCAGCTGAGCAGCGGGGCTCCCGCTCAGCTAGGGGAAAATGCCCCCTCCGAAGGGGAATCCCGGCGGTGGCCTTGGAACGACCCTTCGGAAGGGTCCTTCCAAGGCTACCACCGGCATTTTCCCCCAGCTGAGCAGCGGGAGCGGTCCTTTGGAGGCTCCCGCCACTCAGCTGGGGGAAAATGGGGCCCATGGGGAAAACATCGCAAAGCGATTTTTCCCCATAGGCAACATCGCAAAGCGATGGCAAAAGAGATTGCTTTTTTGCCATCGCTATGCGAATTCATCGTTAACCGGGGCACTCGTTAAACGAGGCACCACTGTATGTGATATTATAAATATAACGTTATACATACAGTATCCTTGAAGTATTAAATCTATAAACTGTATTTCTAACTCTATTATAGAAGAATGAGGGGCAATATGAAAATGTTCATTTTCATATTTCGTTACTTCAGTTCATCTCTTCTTCACTTCTTGCCCTGATGTGTACGTAGAGTGTGTTGTATTTGTGGTTCCCTTCCTGATGTGTCTGGCTATCCTTGAATATTGCAATTCTTCGCCCTTTCGCCTTCCTCAACTGTCCAAATGTGCCGTGTCTGTGGTAAGTCAATCTTTAATTTCTGCAGGAGGTCCTCCATTCATTAGTAGCTGATAGAACAACCCCACCTGAGATGACTTGTAGGCAGAATGTAAACCCCCATCTGTACTTCACTCCTTCCTCCTGTAAATGAAATTTACAGATATGAATGTAGGCAACTCATTGCTCAGTATCCTATTAAGTATAATTGTATAAATTGTGCTGGCATAATTAATGAGTTGCCTTTGGCCTTCCTTGGTCATGCATCCAGTTGTTCAATTAGCATGTAACCAGAGCAACTGGTGAGAGCAACTGATTAATTGGTAGTAATTTGCTACTTGGATTTACACAGCTACATTTGTGCCAACAGGTTCTGGCGGCATAAATTCTGATAGATTCGGGCCAGTATGTGTAAGAGTTGTTAATTCCTTTTTTTGAGATTGCCTCTGTAGCTAATCTGTGAAGAAATTTAGTTTTAATTGTTTCTTTAAAATGAAAGAGGAGAGAAATATATTATTTAATGTTTTGAAAAATAAATTGATACAATTTTTAAAACTCTGATGAAAAATAGTTTTTTCATTGAATATTAGAAAAATCATTGATTTCCCCCCATTCTGATTAAGCCAGATCTTACATGAATAAAGCAAAATATTAGGTGCAAATAATATTTTGGATGCTGTTTTTCTTCAAACTTGGAAGTAAAAACTGCAGGAGTTTTATTTTCCAAGTGATAAAAATGTCATGTTAACATGCAATGTAAAAAGGTTTTGTCACAATTACGTTTTTTGTTGTTCCTGTAAACTTCTAAGAATAATTTAGTGAAACACTGATAATGTTTATACTGGCTAGATAGTACCTTTGTACTTTTTAAATACTGTATACCATGTAGTCTGCTTGTTTGTCATTGTTTAGTTTTTTTATCCATTATGTTTGTTCCCCAACATTATTATAAATAGCTCTTTTGAATGAATTGTTCCATAATTTGCTATTATGTGTAATACAGTGGGGTCTCGACTTAAGAACTTAATCCGTATTGGAAGGTGGTTCTCAAGTCGAAAAGTTCTTAAGTCGAATCTGCATTTCCCATAGGAATGCATTGAAAACCATTTAATCCGTATCTGCTCTTTTCTGACCATAGAAACTAATGGGAAGCTGCTATTCTGCCTTCTGCCACTAGAGGGGGATATTTTCTTTCTTTTTCCCCCTTAGGTTCAGGGAAGGCAGGGAACACTAAAGGCAGCACTTTAGAACTCTTTTTTTAAAAAACGAAGCCAATTTTAAATAATGTTTTAAAGCATGTTGTGCTGATTTTTTCAGCACAAAGGCACTCAGGCAGGCTTTTTAGGTGCTGAGCAAGCCTCCGGAAGCCTGCTCAGAGCCAGCCGATCAGCTGTTAGGCGGGGAGAGGAGCGGGGAAAACCACAAAATGGCTGCCAGGCTCTTTCTGGGTGTCGGCTTTTAGCTCTTTCCTGCTCTTTTTCCTGTGGTTTGGGGGCTACCAAGGCCTGGTAAGTGACTTTATTTAACAGTACAGTATTTATTTTTAAGTTTCTGACCCTTTTCCCCCCTCCAGAAGCCTCTAAGGGGAGGGAGGGGGGACTTTTTTCCCTGTTGGTAACTCGAGGGAAGTTCGCATGTCGAGTCCTTACTTTCCCTATAGGGCAGGTTCGTAACTCGAATTGTTCGCAAGTCGGGTCGTTCGTAAGTCGAGACCCCACTGTACAGGTTCAACACTTGTATTTGCAGTGCAACAAATAATTAATATAGGCATTAGCTATAACTTAAATTTAAACATGATCAGTATCCTGACATAAATGATCAGAAAGGGCAGATTTCGTTCCAAGTAAAACATTATTATAAGTAGGACTACAACTATAGATCAAATAAATATATTTTGATTGACTAAAAGTATCCTTGATTAATTACAATGGTGCCTTGACTTACGACCATAATTGGTTCCAGAAGATGGATGTAACTCGAAATGGTCGTAAGTCGAATACATTGGAATGCAATTAATCCATTCCAGAAGAAAAAAAATAACCCCAAAAATAAAATAAAAATAAAACACTACAAGCCCCATAAGAATGCACTGGGGCTTTAAAAAAACAACCAAAAATAAACAGAGCAAGCCCCGAAGGCGCTGGGGCTTAAAAACAAACAAACAAAACAAAAATAAAGCATACAGAAAGACCCATCGAAAGGCTCTGGGGCTGCAAAAAAAGTCACCAAAAAACAAAACAACAGAGCAGAGAAACATAACCCCCCAGCCCAAACCCACCATGCAAAAGCCACCCAGAACAGTTTTTAAAAAGCAAAAAGCAGCACCTTACCTTACCAGTCCGAAGCCCCCTCCGATGGCACTCACTCCCTGACTGCAGCCGAGGTGGCGGGGCTGGCCATGGTGGACGACGAAGCTGGGGCAAGTGACTGGAGTGCCCCAGCCAGGAGGAGCCTCTCCTTCCAGTGTCTGGAGAGGTGGATTGCGGCGGGGGGGGGACGGGCGCACTGACAGCGGCCTGGGCCAGGCTCAGCCGCACTCAATCCTTGGCCCCGCGGCGGCTGCTCCCCTTCTCCGCTGGCGGGTGACTCCTGAGCAGCAGGTGGCTTGCCCGCCGGGGCACCCGACGCCGCCTCCCGCTCCAGCACCGGCTCCTTGCCGCCCTCTGCGGGGCTGCTGCTGCCGGATCCCAGGACTTGGCCTTGGCGCAGGGACAGAGGGCTCCAGCTCCTGGAGGAAGGGTCCTCTCAACCAGGCCTGGTGGAGCCTCTCGCAGCGCTTCCCCACCAGGAAGGAGGTGAAAGCGGCGTGGGAGGGCCCTTCCTCCAGGAGCCAGGATTGGGGCCCTGCGCCGAGGCCAAGGACCGGGATCCCACCATCAAGTGTGGTAATGCCACCGCCTCCCCCCGTCGCTGCATCCCTTTCTAAAACCATTGGGGCGAAAGAGCTACAAAGAAGCAGCCTCTTTGCCACCAATGGTTTGACTTTCCTTCCTTTTCCCCCTGCCTTTTCCTGGGTGTAACTCGAAGCTCTGGCCGCAAGTCGAAGCAAAATTTTGCAGCCTGAGCTGGTCATAACTCGAAATGGTCATAAGTAGGGACAAACGTAAATTGAGGCACCACTGCAGCTTCAAAAAATAATAATTTTATATTTAAAAACTTATGAAAAGTGTAGCTAATAAGCACCATTTTTGAGTAGGCATTCCTTCATACAGGAAAGTGAATTAAGCATTTTTCTTTTAAGGGAGTGTCTGATACTTGCATCATCTAAAATAAAGCACTTGAAAGTTCAGTGTTAGGTCTCAGGCTGCGGAGCCAGAAGTTGGGATTTGGATTCATCACTGTCCCTCCTTGACAGAGGCTGGAGTCGATGATCCATAGGGTCCCTTCCAACTATGTAGTTCCTCCTCCTACCCTACCCGGTGAATTTCCATGGCTGAGCAGGGATTTAAATCTAGGTTTCCTTAATCCTAGTCCATCACCTTGTCCAACATACTACATTGAGTATCTATGCAGACTTACTTAAGCTATTTCTTTTATTTGGCAAAAACTGTAATTATAATTGATTTTTAATTTACAATTGGGTTGTATCCATTGACATATAACTAACAGAAGAGTTCTACTACTTGTATAAACCCTTGTGCAAGTGTAAAATCCAGTGCTTTGATTTCACTTGCACAAGTTATATGAGCATTTTTGCAAGTTACTTCGACATAATTGTACTAGCCATTGACTGCAATTTTTCCATTAGTTCTTGTGCAGCTGTTAGTGGAACACATAATTATTGACAGAATGACAATTCCACTTGCATTTTTCTATGAATATTACTTTTGATACCATCCACAGTTACACAAATAAAAGCAGGAAAATGTTTTGTATAAGGAAAATTATACAGAAACACATAGGGTTGTATGGAAATGACAGTTTCTCTATTGAAAAGAGCAGGGTGGATTTGATTTAAATTAAATTTATGAAAATTTATGAAAATTTGATTTAAATCATGAGTTAAAATAGCACTTTAATAATTAAAATAAATTTTAAATGAAAAACAGTATTTTAATTTAAATTACAATTTGATTTACCGTATTTTTCCATGTATAAGACACCACCATGTATAAGATATCTCCTACTTTTCTAACCCCAAATTTCTTTCTTTGTAAGGAAGTGGAGAGGGAAGGCAGGGATCAAAGTGCTTTGATTCCTGCTTTTCTCCTCCACTTTCTTTGCAAAAAGTGGAGGGGGAAAGAAGCTTTTTGCAAAGAAAGTGGAGGGGGAAAGCACTTTCGTCTCAGGAAGATGGAGGGAGAAAGAAGGAATTGCTTTCCCCCTCCACTTCCTTGTGAGGAAAGTACTTTCTTCCTCCACTTTCTTTCCAAAGAGCTTCTTTCCCCCTCCACTTTTTGCCAAGAAAGTGGAGGGGGTGCTTTCCCCCTCCACTTTCTTTGCAAAAAGTGGAGGGGGAAAGCATGGATCAAAACACTTTCATCCCTCTGCCCTCCTCATTATCGTGTATAAAACGACCCTCAATTTTTCCTCTAATTATTTTAGGAAAAAGTTGTTTATACACTGAAAAATACGGTAATTTGATTTTTTTTAAAAAAAATGATGAATTTTATCCATCCTAGAAAGGAATCTTTTTTCAACACATATAAAGTATTTTATGAGCTACAGATGTGCACATCTTAAAGCTAACACTTAACAAAGTTCTCAGGTTTTTGCTTTGATGCCTGCTCCGTTCCAGTTTTGAACCATTTTTTCCTCTTACAGAAATGTAAGACCTTTTTTGAAGATACAAATCTACTGACAAAAATGCGTGTGTCCATATTTGTTAGAGTTGTACAGTTTCCTTTGTGCATTTAAAAATGTGGATATGTCCTGTTTGTTAAGTGGTCACGTACAGAAAATCAAGCAAGTGTTCCCCACACCCTTGCAGGCTTTCTGTTCTGGATTCAGTCTTGCACAAATTGTGAGATTGGTTGTATGATCAGTTGCACAAAGGACATCTCCCATAATCAGGAAATATTCTGCTGTTTCCCTTATGTTCTGAACAGGATATTACCCTTTGCCTTTTACAGCATGCATTACAAGCTCGGGAATTTATAGATTTCCAGTTCTAAATTTTATCCCATTCTGAGTTCAGGAATGAAAGAGGCAAATTGGATAAATCAGTAAGAAACCAAACAAAAACACAGTGAAGGCCTTGAGTTTTTTAAACATAAATCTTAATATAAATACTTTATGTTAAAAAAAGTGGGTAGACAGCATTCTACTGTGTGGGCCCAGCAATCCAGTGGAGCATATACAAGCAGTTCCTATACCAAATAGTAACCCATATTAGCCAGAATACAGAAGAACAAAGGCTCCCCAATTTGTGCCAATTACAAAGTAAGCCAGTAAAAGATCTACCGAATGATGCATATGTAGTCATCAGAACAATTCCTGCCAACACACTGAAGGAAATAAGCTCAAGTACAGCGCAGCTACCACAATAATGATGGAACTTGGTTACAGGCTGCAAAAATCCAGAAAACACGTGGCACCTCAAAATGGAAAATTTGGCTGGAAAGAAAAATAAACAAATTACATGCAGACACTGGCAACTTAAAACACTTGAAAGATTCAAAACTTAAAAATGAAAAAGTAAAAGCCAGACTATGCAAAATATGTGACCTGGAAAGGAAAACTATGGAAGAATTAAAACAGCGGGTAACAGCTAAGGCAAAGAAAATTGAAAGATGTGATGGACGCTTGAAACAATATAGAGAAAACACACAATTTTGAAATAACCAACAATTATTCTATGCATCACCAGGAGAAAATGCAGAGCGAAGGAAATTAGATCCATAAAGATGCTTTAAATTTTGGAAAGAAATGTGGGAAAGCCCAACAGGACATAAAAATGCCTCATAGATTAAAGACATGTGTAAAGAAACTCAAGGAAAACAAATTGATATCATAATAACTGGAATGATTAAGAGGCAAGTAAAGACTGTGAAAAATTGGAGTGCACCTGGTCCAGATGAGCTGCACAGATTTTGGTTAAAGCATCTAACAAGTCTCCATCAATGTATAGCTGTGCATTTTAGCCACTTACTTCAAAATTCTAGAACTGAAAACTGGATGAGAACAGGCCACACATTTCTGATAATAAAATATCATCAAAAGGGCAATGAACCCAGTAGTTATCGACCAATTACGTGCCTTCCAACAATGTTCAAGCTCCTCACAGGAGTACTTGCAAGATCAATATGTAATTAATTAACTGAAAACTCCCTGTACCCGACCGAACAGAAAGGGAACTTTAAAAAGTCAAGAGGCACAAAAGATAGCTGCTTATTCATAAAATGATACTGAAGAATGCAAAAAGATGAAAAACAAACCTTAACATGGCCTGGATAGACTATTAAAAGGCATTTTATTCATTGCCACACAGCTGGATCAACACCTGCCTAAAAATGTTTGGGATCAGTAAAAATACTCAGGAGTTCCTCAAGAAAAACATGGAAAAATGAATAACTGTCTTAAGGGCCCATGGTGAAGACATTGGGGAAGTTAACATCAAAAGAGGAATATTTCAAAGGGTTTCTTTGTCACCACTGCTATTTAACATCTCACTAATCTCCATATCAAAAAATTTAAATAATATTGGATTGGGATACTGTATTTCAGAATAAGCAGGAAAAAAAATCAGTCAGTGCACATATTTAGTGAAGATATCCAAATGAAATTAGGATTTGACAGATGTGCAGCTCTGTCTATACAATGTGGCGAGATCTAAAAACTAGATAGAATAGAGTTAAAAATGGCAATATAAAATCACTCTCAAGTAATGAAAATTATAAATACAGTGGTGCCCCGCAAGACGGGCGCTCCGTTTGACGACGAAATCGCATCACGACGAACTATGGGGGTATTCTGCTTTGCGATGATCGGTTCCCTGCTTCACCTAGAACTCTTGTTCCATAACCTTGAGCAAGGGAGGATTTATGGAGCACCTCAGGGGCCTGTCCTGTTCAACCTGCTTATAAGTGATTTAGATGAGGGCACAGACAAGATGCTTACTAGGTTTTCAGGTAATAGAAAGCTGAGAGCAACCTTCCTGATATATTGGACTACAACTCCAAGCACATCCATTACATGTGACTCTTGGTCATGGTGGTTTGAGACAGTGGGAATTGTACTACACCAGATCTGTTGGGTATTGTGGAAGAAATATCTGGCTAACATTGCAGAGAGGGATTAAGATACACTAGGACACAGACTGGTACAGTGGTGCTTCGCTTAACGAGCGCACCGTATAATGATGAAATCACATAGCGATCTCTTTTTTGAGATCGCTAATGCGATCGCTTACCGATGGCCTCTATGGCCAAAACTCGCATTGCGAAGATCGGTAAGCGTTTCGCTTACCGATCTTCGCATTGCGACTCTGGGAAATCAGCTGTTCGGCGGCTCCAAAATGGCCGCCGGATGACCCAAAATGGCCACCGCAACCATTTTCGCGCCCTGCCCTTGCTTACCGAGGGCGCAAAAATGGCGGCGCTATGAGGAAACTTCGCTTAATGGTAAGTACAGAAGCCATTGGAACTAAGTTTAATGTGTTCCAATGGCATTTTGCGTCCCGTTTAGCTATGTTTCCTCATAGTGAGGGTTAATCCGGAATGGAGTAACCTCGCTGTGCGGGGCACCACTGTATTCTGTCCAGCTTTTTGTCTTCATAGAGAGGCAGAGAAAGGTTATATACTTCTACATTTTCTTAACTGGGTTTTCAAACAAAAGCTTTGGAGTGTTCTGTCTTCCTCCTTCTGCTGGAAGAGAGAGAGAGAGAGAGAGAGAACGAGGATCAGCCTGGGGAGCTCTGAAGCCTGTTAAAAACACGTGCACAGAAAGAGAGAGAGACATACAGACACACAGAGTGCAGAAGGAAAGAGCAGTGTATTGGGAGCTCTGAAGCCTGTAAAACACATGTTGACAACTCCAACGGCAGCAGTCAAGGTGGTCTACAGCCAGGGTTCCCAATACACAGTTTGTGGCCTGGTACCAGGGTGTGGCCTTGACAGGACCAGGCCAGAGACAGATCTCCCACTCACACGTACATCCCCAGAAGGTCTCCCAAGGGCTTTCCCCCGACATCGGAGGGAGCCCTTGCAGACCTCCGAAGGCAAAAAGGCAGGGGGAAAGGATGGGAAATTCGAATTTCCTGTCCTTTCCCCCTGCCTTTTTGCCTTCATGGCAGCGGGGGACCCCCAGGAGGCCTCAGAAGGCACCGTGGGGTTCCCCTCTCCTATGCTGCCGCTGGGGATAGAAAAGGGCAAAGCCCGACTGAAGCCATCGCCTTGGCGAAGGCTTGGATCGGGTTTTGCCTATGTCTCTCGCTCTATCCCCAGTGGCAACATGGGGGGGAAAGTGATCCGGAGCCCACACACATGAGTGGCCGGGCACCAGTGTGCGGATGGGTTGGATGGGCATGCGTGCATGGGTGAGTGGGACACCTGTGCATGTGGGAGGTTTTGCGTGGGGGGTGTACGTGTGAGGGGGAGATCTGTCTCTGGCCTGGTCCTGTCAAGGCCATACCCTGGTACCAGGCCACAAACTGTGGATTGGGAACCCTGGCTGTAGACCACCTTGACTGCTGCCGTTGGAGTTGTCAACATTAAGACTGACCTTCGCTATGTAAAGCTTGGCATTTTTTTTCCTGGTGGTAATGCACACACAATATTGTGCAGCAATAGCAGGCCATTTCCTGGAATTTTGAATTTAGGATACAGAAACACAATATCCCACTTTCCTAAGCAGATTTTTTTTTTATTTAAAGAATTTCCATTAATAAGAAGCTGATGATCAGAGCCACAGTCAGCTCCAGGTCTTGTTTTTACTGACTGTATAGAGCTTCTCCCTCTTTGGCTGCAGAGAACATAATCAGTCTAATTTTGGTATTGCCCATCAGTGATGTCCATGTGTTGAGTCGCATCTCTGATATATTTACCATCACTTGCAAACAAAACACACATTGTAGGCAAAGTACGCTAGATTTTGTAATACAGCCATGTTTGTACTTACTCACATGCAGGTGCTGCATTAAGCATGCTACTGCAACTTGCTACACAGTAGAGCTGCCTGGAGTAAGATGTACGTGCTCTGTAGTTTTGCAGCCACATGTGTTTCTGGTACTTATTTTTCATCTCTTGGGTTGCAGAACTAGATAAAAGGTTATCTTCAGGTTTATTCATAATGTATGTTGCACGTCTTTATCCTCACTTAAGGACAGAGTAAAACATTTGTTAGTCTGTCCTCCAGGGATATGGGATACATATCGAGAAAATGTTAAGTTTGCCCCCATTTCCTGCTTTCAGGCTTCAATGCAAGACTCAGCTTCTGTGCTAAATGGATAAAGTGCTTGTATGGTATCTGTTCCCCCCCCCCCCCCCAAATATTGTAGTTACTTTATAATTTTTTCTAATATTGTATTCTTATTATGTCAAAACTTTAAAGTACACAGTGGCTGAAATCCTGTTGCTTAGTGCAGTCGTCCCCTACCTTGCGCCTCCAGATGTTCTTGGACTACAACTCCCAGAAGCATTCACCACCACCTCTGCTGGCCAAGATTTCTGGGAGTTGAAGTCCAAGAACATGTGGGGACCACTGGCTTAGTGTGTAAGTTTAATCATAATGTTTTATTCATTCCTCTCTAGTATACAAAGCATCCCCAGTATAGTTCTTCAGCATATCCTGGAGAAGTGCGGCAAGGACTTTTTTTACTGGGGAGGAATAGACTAAAAGTTGCATTTGGCTGATGTTAATTAATAAGATTTCAGCAGTTGGAAATTGATGTTAGTTGATGACAGATGTACCGGCTGCCCTTACTTGCCCAGTTTCTATATCTTCGTGTGTTGTACCATATATTGGTGGTCCCCAACCTTGGGCCTCCAGATGTTCATGGACTACAACTCCAGAAGCCTTCACCACCAACTCTGCTGGCCAGGATTTCTGGGAGTTGAAGTACAAGAACATCTAGAGGCCCAAGGTTGGGGACCACTGCCATACATCATTTTCTGAAACATTTCTGGATAGTATGTGTCTGAGAGAGAGAGAGAGAGAGAGAGAGAGAGAGAGAGAGAGAGAGACTGACAAGCCAGATTGAGAAGCTATTTTAGTGGGTTTTTTTTCTCCCCACCCCTCTCTTCATACTATTCTTCCTGTGTGCCAGATATTTACATGATTTTGAATCTTGAACAAAACAGATGATTCTTGACTGTATAGTAGGATGCCTGTGTCTGTGGGGGATTGGTTAGAAGCCCACCACCACCACAGATACTTGGAAACAATATACTGTACATGTAAGGACAATAACTGAGGCTGGCTGGTGATAACGATATTCTGCAGGGAAGAGGGAGTTGCCTCAAGATCCTGGGAGACTAGGCAAAATAGTGGCGAGTTACCAATATAACATACTTTCTCGTTCCATCTAATGGCCAGTTCTGGTAAATGCTTCATATAAACACATATTTCTGGTTTTCTAATTTAATATTTTAAATATTTTCAGATTGTGGATAAGTAAAACTGCGGCTACTGATCCCCTGGGGATGGGGGTCCTACTCTATATTGTTTCTGTCAAAGTGATAGTACTATTTGTGCAGGGGATTTGCACCACAACAGACGAAAGGGGTCACTATATTCATCTCTTGCAGAAAACTGCATTCTTGAGATGCTGTAGATAGCTATGTTTTTCCATAGTACATCAGTTTCTTTATCCTGCATAACAAGCAGAAATCAAATGTACCTTTTGTGCCTTCCTGTCACCAGGGGCTATAGGTTTTATTATAGCTTGTCTGGTAACTTTGCTCTTTTCCTTACATATTAGATAATTGCCTTTCGTAGGTACTGTTGCATAAGTTTCCCCCCACTAGAATTCTGTACTAAAACTGTACAGAAACACAACTCTGGATCAGGATTCAGCATTCCGAACTGATCTTCGGCAGTGACCAATCAGAGTGTCTCTGGAATGTCTCAAATAGAATGTAAATATGGTTGTTTGTCCCAAGGATTTGATATGTTCATTGTGTATTTTGTCATTGCATGTAGATGATTACGTACCTCTGTTAAGAGTGTAGCAGAGAAATTCTGTCTGGCCTTTAATAGGGTTCTGTGTGCAGAGGGGGGCGCTTGTGCACATGCACGGATGGTGTGAAGTGTGTTCGTGGGGTGTGCTCACATACATTCGCAGATGATGCAGTGTGTGCTTGCGGGTGCGGGGCACTTTGTGTGCATACATGGATGGTGCAGGGCGTGCTCATGGGGTGGGCGCTCACACACATGCGTGGATGGCGCAGGGCACGTTTGTGCGCATGTGCGGGTGGTGCGGAGCATGCTTGCAGGGGTGGGGCATGCTCACAGGGGCAGGGTACGCGTGTGTGCGGGTGGGCCGGCTGAGCGTGTGGGGTGGTGTGTGTGTGTGAGGTGGGGGTGGGAGATCTGTCTCCGCAACCCGGTCCTGCCAAGGCCACAGACTGGCACCGGGCCACAGACCAGGGGTTGGAGACCCCTGATAGAGTCTCAGAAATGCAGCAATGCTTGCAATAGGTGATCAAGTGGGTTTTTTCCTTCTCCAAGTTTTTTTACTTCTTTACATACTTTCAAAGTTGTAAGATCTCTTATGTGTCTCAGTTCTGAAGTACTACTTTTGAATGTCCAACTGTATTGCAAATTTAATGTAAAGAACATGACAGTATGTTGACAAGTGAGAAAAGGACAGCTAGAAGAAAACAGGGAAAATTCCTTGACATTTTTTTCAGTAAATGGATTGATTTTAGAAGTATAGATTTTTTTAAAATTCTGAATTATATTAGTTCTGCCTAAAATTCATTGCCAGTACTTGTTGAAAGAACATATCTTATTTTTATCTTCCTTTTATCTTAAAAAATTGGTTGTGTGTTATGATTTTACATTTTTTTCCTCACAATGTGAATCTTCAAAATGTGATCTGAGAAAGTATTCACATATTCATATTTGCTTTTTCTGTCTTTGTTACAGAGCATTTCATGAAAAACCTCTGATTATCTGAGCTCCAGCTGCTGCTGCTTCTGATATCAAAGCTGAGAAATAGTACCTCTGAAACCATCATGTAGCAGATGGCTACCATGCTATCAAGCTTCCTGCTTTTAGCTAAGGTTTTTGTGTGTTCAATCTCCATGCATTCAGCAATGAATGAATCATTTGAATGATTCCTTTTTCTTCGACAGTGAATGAATTTTGTTAGCTAAAATTTAAATTAGATTTTACATGGTGTTGGTTATATACTGAGGAACCATGAGTAGTAATCTAGGAAAAGAAAAAGACTGTAAAGAGAAGGAGCCCAAAGTCTCTTCAGCAAAAGAAAGAGAGAAAGAAGCCAAGGCCTCGGGTGGATTTGGGAAAGAGAGCAAAGAGAGAGAGCCTAAGACCAAAGGGAAAGAAGCCAAAGATGGGAAGAAGGACTCCAGTAGTGCACAGCCAGGTGTGGCTTTTTCAGTGGACAATACAATAAAACGACCTAATCCAACTCAAGGCGCCCGTAAAAAATCCAGCAATGCCGAAGTGATCAAAGAGCTAAACAAATGTCGGGAAGAAAATTCAGTGCGCTTGGACTTAGCCAAGAGGTCTATACATTTGCTCCCATCATCTGTCAAAGAGTTAACACAATTAACAGAACTTTATTTATATGGAAACAAACTTCAGTCCTTACCGCCAGAAGTAGGCTGCCTTGTGAATCTGGTGACACTGGCCCTGAATGAGAACTCTCTCACCAGCCTTCCTGACTCTCTTGATAACTTGAAGCAACTTCGCATGGTTGATTTACGGCACAATAAACTGAGAGAAATTCCTCCAGTGGTGTACCGGCTAACTTCCCTTACTACACTTTATCTACGCTTTAATCGTATCACAACTGTGGAAAAGGATATCAAAAATTTGTCAATGCTTATCATGCTAAGCATACGAGAGAACAAAATCAAACAGCTACCTGCAGAAATAGGTAAGAGCCTAATTCTCAAATTGTGTACAGTACTACATCTTTTTCTGTGTGTTGAGCATTGGAAAGCACATGATCTTTAGATACTTCCTGTCTTTCATTACTGGCATGATTATATGTCTGGTTTTAACAGTAATTATAATATCAGAATGAAGAAATTTTATTGACATCATTGTGCTTTCCTCTGTTATGTACTGGGCAGTACTTGGAGTATTAATACAATTTGTATTGACTTAATTAATTGCATGTTGCGCTGATTTTCAAATACTAAGAAACACAGCTTATGGATGAGAGTTGACTCTCCAAATCCTTATTGATATAGTGATCTACCCTAGTATGATGCTATACTAACGGAATTTTGGCCACTGAGTTCCTTTTTTTTTTTTTTTTTTGGCTTGGAAATTTAGTTCTAAGCTTTCGGCACAAATAAAGCCCTGTACTAGTAAGGCACAAAGTTCAGAAGGCTGCTTTTGAAAACTAACTAGTTACACTGTCTCTCCCCCCCCCCCCCATTTGTTACCACTGTCGTTTTTTTCTAACGATAATCCTTTCCTTTGTGTGTGTGTTTTGTTTTCTTAAAGAATCTCAGAAAACTTGAGTTTTGGGAAACCTCTCAGTGAGATATCTTTGTGATATATGCAAATATATAGATAGATTGTGTGGGGGTGGCTGAGTTGTTAGTCTCAGCTAGCACCATTGAATAAATGGGATGTGTGTTAAGTCAGCTTGTCCTCTGACAATTAGAATGTGCGTTTATCACTAGAAGATCTGTTTAGTAAGTCTGTGAATTATCTATAGATACTGGAGAGCTTTCCAACTCCTTCCTTATAAGTCATAATACTGAAACCTTCCCTGTTCACAAAGATGCTACTCACCTAACAGGTGACTGTTGACTGGATGAATTTTAAGGAACAAAATGACAACATTGGCAATGCAGTGCACATATCTCCAGTGTTCAGCAGTAATGTTATTGGCTGAAATTTAGGACTTCAGCTAAAATTATAAGTTACTATCATATTCTACATCCTCTCGAAAATAGTCCTTCCTTTGTGTAGGTCTGGGTTGAGACTTCCTAGAGCTCTGCTCTGTATTTTGATTATTTTGCAGCTGTCATAAGACTAGTAGGCGTTGTTAGCCACTGTAACCCCAGATGATGCCACCAAAGAGCTCCCACCCACCCCCTGGCTGTGTAGTTTCTGTTATCCTCTGGTTAAAATGGGAAACCTTGATAACAAGTAGTGCTGAAAGCTATGTATTCTCTGAAAAAACATACCACCTATGTTTTATATCTCCTTAGGAAACTCTTGTTCAGTTGAAGCAGCAAAAGGAAGAGTGGGATAGAAATGTGCAAAATGATAGTGAGTCACAGACCAAGCATGAGAAGTATGAAACATCACATGAGAGTATTTCTGAGTGAATTTAGCTCACTCTTATAATATTTATTATTAAAATATTTATTATTTTATTTTATGTATTCCTTTCTCTGTGAAATAACGTTTGGGGTGGTTAGTTTGGGAATATTGTGCTAACAGGTTCATTATTAGAGACACCCCACACATTTGGTTTACATTTTCATGCTCAGCAGTTTTGTTATTCAGTACAGTACTTATCTTGTGCATTTCCAGATATATTTTTTTTGGAAAAGGTTATTAAATATTCCTATTTCAGTAGCATGTTTAAGAACCTAAAGAGACAAAAGGTAGATGCCTTAACAAATAATAAATGTGGGTTGGTTTGGGAAAATGAAAGAAAAATAGACACAAACCCCGGTGCCATCTCCTAAAGTGATGTGAGACACCTTTTGAGATTTTCAGTAGAAGGCAGTATAACTGTAGTTATGATATAATATTTCTGGTTAATGTGCCATTTAAGCAGAAATGGTAAGATAGCATGGAAGGCTACTGCTGTGGATAGAAGAAGGAAGAAGTTTATATTGCTGTTTATTTGGCTTTGGGGTCTAAATGCTTCTGTCAGCCCCTAAACCGTCCCTGTTCTTTTAGAAATCCGGCTCTTCTCTCTCATATGGAAAAGGAAAAGAAGGGACTGTCATGCTACTAGGTTGTAATATAGGTATGAATATGAGAGACCCACTGCTCCAAAGTCCAGCATGACGTAAAGATCTACACTGGTGACACTAGAGATGCTGAATTTGGCTACAGAATCCTGCTACTGGATTTCCACCTCAGCAGATGAGAGTGTTCAGATACCAGAGCTGCTACTCAGTGTAAGAATAAGCTGCAGAAAACTTACAAGAGAGAGAATAGGAATTAGAAAAAGAATAAAAAAGGACAGTTTTAATAAATGCTTATTAAAGAAACATTTTAAAAAACCCTCTTATTTATAATGTTCTTTTCCTTGCATAGCCTGAAAATGTTCTATCCTTTCCTTCTGTCATCTGCTACAGATTTTGTCATGATGTAAAGGATTTTAGAATTTTCAATCTGCTTAAAGGGAGAGACAGAACACCCAGTTAGGAGAATTAAACCAGTGAAGAAAAATCTGTACTGCATGTAAGGTTTATGCTCATGGTTCTTTTTTCACCAAGTAAATAATTGCCAGGATAAATTTCATATATTGAACATTTACTGTATCTGTCTTTTTATATGAGAAGCATATATGAACATGATACTGTAAATTTTCTTTTAGAAGAACTGGGCTTTCCTCAAACTAGAAGAGGTGAATGTGTTTTCTCTCTCTTTCTCTCATTGATTACTTTATATTAACAATGTGAGTTTTGTAGAAAATGTCAAATTGTAAGTTTTGCTGTTTTGTGGATGATTTTTTCAATGCCTTAGGAGCATAATCAAATTTACCAAGATATTTGACTTGTATTTGCTAACCCTAATTTTTAGTGTCCCAATGACCAATACTTATTTGAATTCAGACAGTAGTTAATATCAGACTAGAACTAGAACTGGGATGAACTGAGTTCAAACCATGAAGTTCACCCCTGTGGTCTTTGGACATTTATTCTCTCTTAGCTTTACCACATTAATTCTCAGCAGGTCTGCATTCTTGATTTCTAAATCAAAAACACATCTGCAGACAGTGTGTGAAGAAACTGAGAAATTGGGGAAACATGGATTGGGGAATTCCAGAAAATTCAGATTCTTCTTCGTGGCCTCTGTGAATGCACACACTTGGGTTGTTCTGCACCTACACAGGACCTCTTGGAAGTTTCTAGAGCTTAAAGACATGTGATTAGTGGGATGTTCCCCGTGGTGCACCTTCTTCGCCTGCCTGCTCTTGTCTTGACTATTTGAGGGAATTTGAAGGCTGATTGGCAGACTATCTTGAGAGATCTAGAACAGTGCTTTCCAGCCTTGGGTCCCCAGATGTTTTTGGACTACAACTTCCAGAAATCCTAGCCAGCACTGTGGGAAGCACTGGTCTGGAAGGCGATGAATATGCTATAAAAAGCAGTTCCAAACTTACTTTAGTTGTCTTAGTTAACTCTTAGGAGACACTATGCTCAATTGCTGCCCTGTTATGCCATGCTGGGAGATTATGCTGCTGCTACAGTAGTATGTACGTTTTAAGTAGTTTAGTTAGCTTTCTTATTTTCTTGTGTATTTACTCTTTATTGCTCCCAGCTCAGGTGTTAATTGACTGTTTGTTCCAGAATATGTTTGATGTCTTTTAAAAGCCTTTTGAAACTTTTTCCTTTTTCACTATCTTTAATAAAATATAAACAAATTCTCTGTTCAGTTGTCTGGATCTTTGGCTAAAATGGTTTGCGGTACTTAAAACTAGGTCTTGCCTTGACCAGCTACACAGATTTTTTTTTTGTGGGTATGGTGGCAATTCTACCTTGCAGGGTTGGTGTGATAGTCAAAAGCACTTAATTTTGTGGATTTTTTTGGAACTTCCTGAAAGCACTGCTTAGACAGGTCAGACTAAACTGGGGAGATATCAGGAACAGGCAGCTTAACTTAGCCATAACCCCATTTGACTCTCATGGCCTTGCCAACTCAAGGATCAACAGTGTAGTGTGGCTAAGCAATTTGAGCAGGACTCAACCCAGTGGTTCCATCACCCTATGAACCTTAAGTGGAGAGTCAGTGTAGTTAGAGACACAGTATTTTGAAAAACTTCAAGAAAAGAGATAAGACACTGGCCAGAATCTTGTTGGTGTTTTGAATAAGGTTTGCATAACTATGCCTTACTGATGAGGTTCGGGGGGGCCAGCTTGTTCATATACCTGGTTGCAGGCTCAAAATACACATTTGATATGTACTCTTACACCTTGTTATTAGCCCAATTAGCAGTTGAAAGTTACGGAGACCTTACATGACAACCAGTATGGTTTGGACCACTGGTGTACCTGGTTAAAGTAAAACAATAATGAACCAAAGGTTTAGTATTAGTTTTGGTTTGACATGCAAAGAAAAAAAATAAATTCATGTTGATTTTAATTTGGATTAGTTATGTGAATGGAGAATTACTATTCTGTTTCCAAATCAATAAAACATGTCTCTATACTCACAAACACTTTGTAGTGTCACCTGAAAAACATTAATTTCATAAGAGCTACAGCAGAACCAATCTAGGTTCTGGCTTGAGTCTTGTTTAATGACTTTGTACAAGAATGACTTTGCAGACTCAGAGAACTTTGAAACTTTCAGACCTTTCTAATATTGTACTGACACTTTTTAGTTCTTACTTGTGAATGTTGTGAAAGAGTTTTTAGAGAAATGGAAAATTTTCTGTGGGAAAATTATGACTGAATTTTTTTTCTGTCCCACATAACTGGTAGTTAAACAGGGGAAACATTATCTTTTGTATCATTTCAGTAGTTATTGAATCTTCACCATTTATTCTCATTGTTAGTAAGGCAGGTGGTGCACTGCCTGGGGAATTCCATGGTTGAAATAGTAATTACTATGCAGTAATTTCAGTACCAGGTGCACAAAGTTCCCTAGGCTTTTAGACATCACTAATGTTCTGCATTTTTTATTCTTTGCTGCCGTGAGATTTCATTAACAGCTTTATCTTTCATTTCTCTATGATCCTTTTAATAGTTTATTTGTTTTGTAATTTTAAAAAACTCTTTTCTATCATGGGAAGTGGTGAGTGGGGTGGGGTAGCATGGCAAGGGTCTGGAAGGCCCCCTCAGACCCTTGCCATGCTACCCCCACCCCCCACGGGGCCAGCACAGGCGAAATCGCCAGCTCCCAGGACCTTTTGAGAGGCTTGAAAACCTCTCAAAAGGTCCTGGAAGGTCGCTATTTCACCTGCGCTCGCCCCGTGGGGGGGTGGGGGTAGCGTGGCAAGGGTCTGGAAGGCCCCCTCGGACCCTTGCCACGCTGCCCCCACCCCCCACGGGGCCAGCGCAGGCGAAATCGCCAGCTCCCAGGACCTTTTGAGAGGCTTGAAAACCTCTCAAAAGGTCCTGGAAGGTCGCTATTTCGCCCGCGCTCGCCACGGGGGGGTGGGGGTGGGGGTAGCGTGGCAAGGGTCTGGAAAGCTCCCTCCGACCCTTGCCACGCTACCCCCACCCCCCATGGGGCCAGCGTGGGCGAAATTGCCACCTTCTGGGGGCTCTTCTGAAGCTTTCCAAGCCTCAAAAGAGCCCCAGAAGGTGGTGATTTTGGCCCCTCTGACCCCGGGGGGGCAGGGTGAGCCTCCAAAGGGTCCTAGGTTGCGTTCCATAAGACGGACCTCTCCATAAGGCTCACCAGTTTTTAGGAGAAGAAAACAGATTTTTTTTCCTGTTTTCTTCTCCTAAAAATTTGGTGCGTCTTATGGAGAGGTGCGTCTTATGGAGCGAAAAATACGGTACTTTGCAATTTTGACTAGATTTTGCTTTACTCCAAAGAGGTATCCTGAAGCTCTAGCAGATGAAGTATGTCTTTCGTCCCCACTTTGCCCAGATGTCTTTTGACAATAGATTACATCAGGTCTTTGAAATTTAGTTTTGTTTGGAATTGGACACCAGTATTCTAGTTGTGTTTCTCTTTAGTTCCAGCGTATTTCCGGTGAAATGATCACCTCAACAAATCCTTCCTTTAAGGGAATATTGAAATCAAACAGACACATATGTAATTTATTTACTTTATACAAACTATTACTGGAGAAACTGGATCTTAAACCATGTTCTTTACATTAGTGTTTCTGGAACCACAGTGAATCTGTAGGGGAGCGTGTGCGCGCCGGAGGCATGGCAAAAACTTTGCAGATGGGGTATGGTTCCCAACCTGAATCTGAGAATACCCCAAGCCAGCATACACATTCTTTCTGCCTCCTTACCGGCAGAAGTCCTACCTCTGTTCCCTTCCTGCTGTAGACATAAATGCTTGCTTGCCCCCCCTCTCCTCTCTGGCTCTGCACCATCCCCATCGCCGCCGGGCCATGAAGAGAGACTTTCCCCCCTCCCCCCTGCACTCACTCCGCTTCCCACAGCTGCGTTGCGCATGCGGGCGCATGCGTGAAGGGGTGAGGGAGCGCTCACGCTGGCACTGGCATGTGCGGGTGCGCACAAAGGAGCTGTGGGGAGGGGAGTGCGTTGGGGGGAAGAGGGAAATCTGTTTTCGTGACCTGGTCTGGCTCATGCCAGGAACTGGCACGAAGTCGTGGACCAGGGGTTGATGACCTCTGGTTTACATCATTCGAAGACAGTAGAAAGATAGGATAGAAAGATAATAATTTAATAAATACTAAAAAAGATTTTTAATAAACTTCTGTAAAAAATGATGAACAGAAGCAACATCAAAACACATTAAAAGTTGTAAGGCACATGAATCCATTTAAGAACCCCACTTAGGTGGCCAGTAATTAAAAGAAAGCTTGCTTAAAGTGTAAGGCCTTCACCTGCTTATGAAAGGACAGCAAAAGATGGGGCCAACCTGGCATCCTGTGGAAGGGTGATCAAAAATCTGGGGCTGCAACAGAGAAGGCCCTCTCCTGTGTCCCCACCAAAAGCACCTGTGAAGATGGTGGAACCTTAACATTTGAGAAAAATGTGGCTGTTCATATCCGAGTTAGGAAGGAACGGAACATTTTACATTTTCTTATGCTAAGCAATAGAATTTCAGCCACTGTAACAATTTTAAATAAGGAAGTCCTAACAGTGAAATCCTGTCCTTAACTTCTTAGTGGTAAGTGTGTCTGAAGTCAGCAAGACTTGTCTTCTAGATAAGTGAATAAGGCATTATGTTTGAACATCCTTCCCATGATTTAAACATATTAAATATTTCAGTATAGTGGAAGCTGCCTTTATAAATAATATGTCAGATCAAAGGGATAGCTGTGTTAGTCAGCATCAGCAGAACCAAAAACTAAATGAGAGAAAAAATTGTGGCTCCTGTTGGACTAACAGGTTTATTTCAGTATGAGTTTTAATGGATTGTAGATTGTAATTCATAATAATTCTCATAGAAATAAATCTTTTAGTTTCATAGGTGGCCAAGCAGTTTTTAAAAATTTTTATTTTGCGTGTGTCTTGTTTTTGTTCTTGCTTGTTAGCTCAAATAGTTTTATGATTCTGTAGCATTTGAAATAATAGTTGCAACAGAAACCAGCTCAAGCTCTGTTCAGGTTCTATGCCTGGGAGTATGCAGAGGACTTAATGGGTTATGGAGACAGAGATGCAGCCATAAGCCTTTCCTCCCACATTGCCCTTCAAGAAATTCATCAGACTCCTCTGAAGAAGAGCTTGTTAAGTGTATTTTGTAAACAAAACCAGATGAACCTGTTCTTCAAACATTCATAACAAAAATCTCACTGACTTGCAGAAAGGATGGGGTATGACAAGGGGGTTAAACTTCCATGTTCCTTCATATTCTCAACGCCTGCAAACTTTTAGCCCTCCACTTAATTTCCCCTGTAATGTCTAAATAGGGCTTGATAGCAACATGGAAGAAATAAGTAAAAAGTATTGATTCATCTAGGACACTACATCATTATTACTCTTACATTGTTTCTCAGGTAAGGAAGCCTGAAAAAGAAAAGACCTGTAGTTTTCAGATAGTCTGTTTTGTGAAAACTTGACTCTGGTCTGATAGTTTTGATGAACAAAGAAGATTCAGATTCTCACATTGGAGTGCTGCATCTGTAGTGTTAGCTGACAACTGAAATAGTAATCTGTGCTTTAAAAATGATTTTTTTTGTAATCACTGTTTAGTGCTAGACCCTATGATAGGTTTTTTGTAACACATGTATCTTTATGCATTTTCAGGTGAGTTGTGTAACCTCATAACGCTTGATGTAGCACACAATCAGCTTGAACATCTTCCAAAGGAGATTGGAAATTGCATGCAGATCACCAAACTTGACCTACAGCACAATGAACTTTTGGACCTTCCAGACACTCTAGGTGCGTACAGTCTTTTCATTTCCTGAATTTAAGCAAACAAAATGATTTGTTTGTGGACCATAACTATATAAAGAAGTGACTGTATGTTGCTATGCTGTTAACAAAAAACAAAATACAGAATCCAAGGGCAGACAATACTTTTCTTTCTCCACCTTGTGTCTCTGGTACTAGCAGATGGATATCAGCATGACTGTCCTGCTTTTGGATATGGAAGACCTGAACAGTTATGATGTGGTGCATACATATCAGATCTTTAATAAATTCTCCTTGCACTTTGTGATTGAAATATTTCAGCTTTCTGTAGTTTATGCATTTAATGAGGTTTTTAAAATCTTTATTCATTTGTTTCAGTACTTGGTCATTTGTCACCCCATGGATACAGGGAATTCTATGCATCGTGCAGAAATTCCACATGTCAGATGCTTTTAACTTTTAAAATAATTGTTTGTGTTAAAACTCAGCTATTCCATGCTATATAGTAGAACCAAGAATATACAGTGCAGCATAGTGCACGATCTGTAGTATGTTTGTAAAAATCTATGTTATATTCTTCCATCTTAAGGAAATTGTTCCAAGTTATTAGGATCAACTATAAATACACCAAAGTATTCAAGTATCCTTTTCATCAGATTTTACCTTTGATGTTTAAAAAATGGAGAAAAAAATAAGGGTAGATATTTTAAGTCATTGGCCAAAATCTTGTTACCCTGAAAAGACAGGATATAATGATGTTTTCTTTGAGGGACATGTTAGTCATGTTCTCAATGGGAGGGACCGTTTTCGATTATTATAGAAGGTGATAGAATTAAAGGAAATTATTTTAAATTTATATCTTAAGAAATGTCTTTCATCTTATGAGAACAGAAGGGAAAATGTAGTAGGAAGGATAAACGCGAGTGATTAGTTCTTAAGAGTGCACAAAGTTTTATGTTCCTAGTTCTTGGAAAGTGAGGAAATAAATATCCATCCCATGGACTGTTTGTATTGCTAATTTTGGTTTTGGAGTGGTGATGGTTCACTATATTTTCCATATTTTTTGTATGAACCACTTTGATTACTTTGATAAGCTAAAATACAAGTTGGGAGTAATGTTCAGTTGTTTTGTCATTTATGGCAGGGGTCCCCAACCATTTTCACCCCACGAACCAGCTGGGGAAGGCAGGGCACCCCCGCGCTCGTGTGCATGCATGAATAAACGCACACTTCCTCTCTCACAAATGAGAGAGCACTTATGCGCATGTGCAGATGGCAGTGCGGCACTTGTGTGGGGGCCCCACTTATGTACATGTGCAAACGGCAGTGTGCCGCTTGTCTGGGTGCGCTTGAGCTCATGCGCATGCACGGCACTTGCCCCTGGAGCACACATGCAAGTGCGAATCAGCTGTGAGGGGGGTGAGTGCATGCGGGGGGCATGGCAGGAAGTCTGTCTCTGCAGCCGGTCCGGCTCAGGCCACGGACCGACACCTGGCTGTGGACCAGGGGTTGGGGACCTGATTTATGCCACCCTTTGGAGTGTTGTGTGTTTCTGTATGGATTTTGTGTTGCTGTTGGATAACCATGCTGCAGCAGTACTAAGAGTGTGTTTCACGGCTACAATTGGATTGGTATTCTAATAATTGTAACACAGGATCAGCTGAAAGTATCAGTTCTTTGGCATATAAAACAAAGTGCTATCTTACAGGATGTGCTTACTTTGACAAAAATCAAACTTTCATCTTAAAACGTTTTGTGCTATGTTGATTTTTGTAGCTTCCTTACTGTGTCTTATGTTTGCTTGTGGTGATTTTGTGTAAGAATCTGTGATAGGAAGATGTAGTTCAAAATCTAAAATTGTATCTATTTTCAGAGTGGTTGATAAAATACATGGGGATTGGATAGTACTTGCAAGAACAGAATAACACTTTTTTGCTCAGACCAACATTCATCTAGTTCAGGATTTTGTTTCCAGCTATACAGAAAGCAAAAAAATTCACACACAAGACCTAGAGATGGAACCCATTCTCTGCCTTTTATATTGATTCTTCGTCTAGAAGCAGTTTCTGTACATGTAGGTCCTATGAAGCTATTTGATTGTTTTGGTCAGTAGTTACTGATAATGCCAATTTCCTTTTTTTTTTTTTTTTTTTGGTCACCTAATGGGCAGTTCTAAATAATCAAGATGATTGAGGGCCATCTGAGTTTACATCAGGCTAGCTGAGGCTGTGTTGAATCCAAACTCTTCCCAACCTAGGGATGCTGGAAGTTACTACAGTGATTTAGTTCCTTTATTGCCTTCATTCTTTGCCTGCTATTTGGCTCTTCTGCCATCTGATCTGAGCCAGAATAAAAGTGCCAGCAAATTTAGTTTTACTGGCAGATTTGAGATTAGCTGGAACGAGAGCAGTTGTGCTGCCATAAGAGACTTCTGCATATTCAACCCTTGCTCCAACTGGTGTATCTTTGAATCTGAATTTGACTGTAAGCTAATGTCTGTCAACATATCATTCCTTCCCATTCCCAAATAATATTGAATATTAATATACACTATACTGAATGCTTGTTTTGGGATTGTACCTTGTTTTGTAGTTGGAAAATTTGACATGGAATATAATGAATCAAGAGTCATAAAATTAAAATTCTGGAATACTGTATTCAGACAGATTTGTTAGCCTTGTTGCTGTTAAAACTCATTTTACTTCCTTTTTCAATAATTTTTGCTGCATTGGCTTGTTCTATTGATTTACAGTGCTTATAGGTAGGATGTTTCTAACATCTATTTTCTTGCACCTCCTTAGTGAAAAGAGTATTCAAGTTTTCTCCGATCTCTTTTGTCTGTAGATAGCTCCATGTTCAGAAATTAAAAATTTCTTGAGACAGTCTTTAGAATGAGGATTCCTAGATAAAATTATATTAAAAATTATATAAATAACAGTTGTTTATATCTTTCTGCAATTTATGTCCGTTTGTACAGTGGTATGTACAATCACGTATGATAATTTTATAGTTTTCTTGTGACCAGTCATACAGCATTTACTCAGATATTCTCTGTGAATTTTGTGATTTTTTTCTCAGCTCATACAATTATGTCATTCACTTTAAAGAGTTACTTGTTATCTTTTTGTTGTTTTATAAAAAAATTTATATATATATATATATATATATATATATATATATATATATATATATATATATATATATATATATATATATATATATATATATATATATATATATATATATATATATATATATATATATATATATATATATATATATATATATATATATACACACACACACACACACGAAAGAAAAATCTTCAGGTAGCCATCTCTTTGCTAAATGCTAAGCATATCAACTTTTTTTTTTAAAAGTCCCTCCTTGCTTTCTAGGCTACTTGTCAATATTGCAGAATCTAGTCTTAGAACTTCTATTTTAAATGATTTGAATTTCAGTGATAATTTTGAAAGTAGCACCAGAAAGTTGTTATTTCCAAGGAGTAAAAGTTAAATTTTCACATTTTCTATCTGTGTGTCTTTTAAATCTTGTTTACATTTTATGTGCTTGTTCCTTAAATTAGCTAGGCACAGAAGTTCAGTCTTTGTTTTTATTTCAAAACTACTTATATATGATTTGTTTACTTTGGGATGGATGGAGTGTTTATAATCTCCTTTTTTGAGAAAGATATGCTTAGGGTAAAAAGGAGAATGTATGACTAAAGTCTTGTAATTTCAAAACATATACTGGCAAGCTCATTAGATGCGTTTCAAAAAGTATTGTGAAGAAAACTTTGTCTTAGAGATTACAAGTGTCATTATAACCTTGTTTCCAGATTATTCATATTGTGCTAGGTGATGGAGCATAGTTCAATTTATATTATTCATTGATTCATTCATTTCGTTTTGATTCATTTCTATACCGCCCCATTAGTGCATATGGAATATTCTGAGTGGTAAACAAGCTAAAATATAAAACACGCAAACAAATGATAAACCAAACACTAGTATAAAACAAAATAGGAATGACCTTTCAGATAGAAAAAAAGATATTTGTTCTCTGTCGTCAGAATTAGTATAGCTTATTTTGCTTGTTTTGATCTGTATTGACAACTTCAAAATTCTGGTTCTCTTCTTTTTTTTCCTTTCCTTTTCTTTTTTCTCTTGGTGGTGGGGGAGGAGTTGATAAAATTTGGGATTTTATTTTGTTTTGTTTTGATTTATTTTATGGTGCCCAGAATTGGAAGCTTATCTATCATACAGTGTAGTATATACATAATTGATTTAGTCCACTGTACACAAGTCTGAAATCTTTTATCTGGAGCAGTTTTTAGTTAAACAAATAAAGCATTTGATCTTCCAGCTATACCCAGTGCTTGTGATTTTAAGACATTGATTAATCGGGTACCTTCTGATGAATGCCTGCCACAGAATGTTCCATGTTAGCAGGATCATAAGCTCAGTTCCAACTACAGACTTTTGGATGCCTGCCTAGATGTTTTGAGCTTGATTTTACAAGGTTTCATGAGTAATAAGAGGAAATAGACTGTTAGTTGCTGGTCCCATAACTTCCAGAGGTGGCTGGTATTTGTGTGGTTGGGGGAAAGGCACCTCTTACAAAATAACTGTTGAATTAGTGAGGAGACTCCTCTTGTTTCAACCATTGGTTTCTACAGTTGAGGAAACCCTCCATGGGGATCATGGGAATTCCAAGGGAATCACAAGTCAGAGATTTTTAGAATTACTTTTTATTCATATGTTTAAACATTTATTGTTTCCCAACTTGGTACCACAAAGTGTAATTTAAGCTATATTATTAGGTTTTTAAGTTTATTTACAAGTTTAAATTACTAATTGAGTTTCTTCAGCGTGGTCTCTGTGAATCACACATTTGGGTTAAATCAGTGCCTGCGCTGGAACTTTGGAACCTTCTAGAGCTTTTCTGAAAAAGATACAAAATTCAGGTTGCCCCTAGCACGCATGCTCCATTCCCTCCCTGCCTCCAGTACCTTTTTTTCTGCCATTATGCTCGGAACGTTTCGGACAGAGCTCTCTATTTCAATCGTTTTTGGCTTGATTTTGGACTGTATCTTCGACTATTTTTGCTTCTATTGCCCCTTAAACTTGGACTGCTTTGACTACTCTCTTGCCTGATGGACTTTGGCTCTTGTTTGACCGGTTTTTCCCACGCTTTGTGGATTGCCTGATTGCCTGCTTGCCAGGCTGATTGCCTCAGCGGGAAGCGCCATTATCACCTCGGTGGGAGGCCCCATTATCCACTTATCTCCTGATTACTGTGAGAACTTAGGCTCCTATAGCCTTCTGTCTACTGTTTTATGTCCCCTCCAGGCCCTTTCAGTAAATGTAAGACGTGCTCCAGAAAGTTACCATTTTATGATAAGCATAATCTTTGTTTGTTTTGCCTCGGGGACGCACATAATACATCTACTTGCCGCCATTGTAAAGAGTTTACCAAGGCTACTGTAAAAGCGCGCCAACAGAGATTTAAGCTATATCTTTGGGAAAAGACTCTGTTTTCAACCCAACCTTCTGAAATGGAGACTTCCTCTAATCCTTCAGGGACCCCTCGTTCTGAGACAACTGTGTCTCTCCCCTCTACATCTACTTCCAAGTCATCTAAGCCATCTAAGAAAACCACCTCAGGTCCCTCCAAGAAGGCTCCTTCTACATCTAAGGTGCCTGTTTCCAAAGACATGGCAAAGGCTAAAAAACAGGCTGGGCAGCCTAAGAAGTCCAAGGCTAAAGAGATCACCTCTCTTCCACCTGTTACACCTTCACTGCCTTCACCCATTTTGGAGGATTCCTCAAGGGACCACGAATCCCTATCTGAAGCGGCTCCATCTTCGCCACTCTCACAGCAACCTGAGGCACCACTTGAGCCTGGGCATTCGCCCAGTCCGGATAAAGTTGAGGATGCTGTATTATCCAGCCCTCATTCTGCCCATCTTGGCCTCGCATCTGCCGGCCGGGTGACTGAAACTCCGCACTCCCCATCTTGCTCTCCGAGGAGAGCTCTCCCTCCTCTCAAGAAAGGGTCGAAAAGGCAGCATTCTTCCTCCGATCATCGTGATTCTGACGTGGAGGATTCCCAATGTCAAAAGAGACACAGGCATCAATGATCTGGATGCAGTCGTTCAGGGTGAAGGAGGACAAAGCATCGACATTGACATTATGATACTGATTCGATGTTGTCCTCCTCTTCCAGTTACCGCAGGCACAGAAGGAGGCGCTATTCTTCCTCTTCGACCTTGAGTTCTTCACCTTCTCCTCGGCGACGTTGACAGGCTCATAATACTCTGCCTGCTTTGGATATGAAGGCCTCTAAAAAGACTTCTTCCACCTCGACGTTGAGGGTCAGAAATGCCCAACAAACTCCTCAGTTATCCTTAGCTGAAACTGCTGTACATAGACTTCCATCTGAGGAAGATGACCAGCTTTGTGAAGTGTCTTCTAATCAAGATGAGGAGGTTTTCTCTCCTTTGAAAGCCCAGTCACCAGTGGAGGCGGACTCCTTCGAGTCAGATATGGGGAATCCCCATCCATCCTCTCCCTCTGAGGATTTCTCCTCTTATTCACAGATGGTGACTAGAATGGCTAATGTTTTGAAAATGCAAACACAACTACCACCTCCTCCAACAGATAATCCCATTTTTGGGGACATTGATAGAGAGTCTTCTCAGCCACTGAGCCTCAACTACATTTGCCAACTATTTACTCTGATTATGGATGCTTGTTCTCAACCAGCTTACCTCTCTTTCTGTCTCTAGGAGAACTGAAAACATGTACAGAGTTCATGGAGATGAAGTTAACTTCTTGTCTAAACATCCTGCTCCCAACTCTGTCATTGTCCATGTGAATGCTTCTAAAGCTTCAGGGAGACCACATGTTACTCCCACCAATAAAGAGGGCAGAAAAATGGATGTGTTAGGTAGAAAAATCTACAACTTCCGATCTTTCCTGCTAAAGATTTGCAATTACCAGGCAGCAATGGGAGCATACTAGAAGCACCTTTGGAATAAAGTACTTCCAACACTCCAGACTGCTCCTGAGGATATTAGACAAGAGTGTTTAAATGCTCATGCTGAGGCTATGACGTTGTCCAAGCACCAACGTTTAGCGGCAAGACATGCCACAGACGTTGCAGCTAAGTCATTGAACTCTGCCATAAACCTTCGACGCCACGCCTGGCTCAGGGCATCTGGCATTATTGAGGACGTGAAAAAGCAAATTGAAGAACAGGCTTTTGACACAAAGGGTTTATTTAACGAGAAGACTGATGAGTCACTCAAGTCCATATATGAAAGTAAGAAAACTGCTAAATCTTACACCATTCACCAACAGCCTCATTTCCAAAAACAACAATGGCAAAGGCAGTTTCCCCAGCAGCAGTATCATCAGCAAGCTTCTCAAAGTTACAAGCCTACAGGGATTCTCAAGGTAGATCTTCTCAGCAGTCTTCTACCGCTCCACCCTACAAACAGCAAACATCACATAAGCATCAATCTTATCGCCCACCCAACAAGAAATCCAAGCAGTACCCTTGACTGCATCAACCCTCTGCTTCAGGACCATCATACATGGCTGGCCCCATTTTACCACAATTGGCAAAAGATATCAAAGGACAATTGGGTACTGAACATCATCAGATTTGGTTACCGGCTAGAGTTGGTAGAACTTCCTCCTCTGGTGTCAGCACATCATGCACAACATCAGCTGGGTCTCATGACCTCAACTACAGCATCCTTACCACATGTCAGGCTAAAAATGCATTCGCTACAGGCTTGGTTTCTCCATCATTTCAACCCAATGTTAGAGGATCCAAGGAAGAAGATCCTAGTCACCCCAGAGCTGGCAAGACAACTACAGTGGTGGGGTTTCCAACCTCATCTACTAATGAGCCCATTTCGACCTCTGCAACGCTCTGCACAAGTAACAACAGATGCGAGCCCCACAGGCTGGGGAGCTCATCTCGAGCAGACAGGGGCCTGGGTTCCCAGGGAGATGCCTTCATGATACCATGGCAGGACCACCTTCTGTACCTGTTTCCACCGATCCCTCTGATCCAAAGATCTCTAGTCAGGATCAGACAGCACAGGTTGTCAGCAGTTCTCATAGCACCATACTGGCCACGTCAACCATGGTTCTCTACTCTGAAGGAGTTGGCCACCGAGGTGTTCAGTCTTCCACAGCTGCCACATCTGCTGACTCAGGACTCAGGGAGTGTTCTACACCCGGACTTGGACTCCCTCCATTTGGCTGCATGGAGGATCTGCCTGAAATCAAAGAGGTGTTAGACAAGTCCAAAAAAAGTCTACTATCCTCTTATACAAATATAAGTGGAATAATTTCCTTTGTTTTGCCACTGCCAGAAATCTCCAGACTTCTCTTGTCTCCCTACAGACTTTGCTCCTTTATCTCAAACATCGTTTTGATCTCGGCCTTACCTTGTCGACCCTCAAAGTGTACAGTGGTGCCTCGCTCAACGAGAACACTGTTTAACAACGAATCTGCATAGCGATCTATTTTTTTAGATCGCTAATGCGATCGCATTGCGATGTTCTGAATAGGCAAAACATCGCATTGCAATGATCGGTAAGCATTTTGCTTACCAATCTTCGCATTGCGATGTTTTTTTAAACAGCTGATCGGCGGTTCCAAAATGGCCGCCGGATGCCCAAAATGGCCACTGCAAGTGTTTTTGCGCCCTGCCCTCGCTTAGCGAGGGCGCGAAAATGGCGGCGCTATGGAGGAACTTCGCTGAACGGTGAGTTTGGGAGCCATAGGAACGCATTAAATGAAGTTTAATGCATTCCTATGGCTTTTTCCATTCTGTTTAGCGATGTTTCTGCATAGCGACGATTAATCCGGAACGGATTAACGTCGCTATGTGGGGCACCACTGTACATTTCCGCAATAGTCTCTTTCCAACCTAGGGACTCAGAATCTTCACGTCTTTTTTCTCATCCTACATTGAAAGCCTTCTTAAAAGGACTAGTCAACATTCGTCCTCCTACAAGGCCCCCAGTACCTCAATGGTCCTCTTACATTGGTTCTACAGTCACTCATGAAGCACCCCTTTGAGCCTATGGCTTCATGTGATGTTAAGTTTCTTTCCCTAAAGACGTCTGTTAGAAGAGCAAGTGAGTTGGCAGCCCTAAGGTATGGTCGTCCTTACTTGCAATTCTATAAGGACAAAGTTATGTTGTTTCCAGATGTTTTGTTCCTGCCTAAAGTTCTTACAGACTTTCGCCTCAATCAGCCTATTTCGTTACCTACCTTGTTTTCTGATCCTTCGTCTGACGTTGAAAAGATGCTCCATTCCCTGGATGTTAGAAGGGCGTTAGCATACTATGTTTCCAGGACAAAGGATTTCGGAGATCTGAAAGACTCTTCCTGTGCTTCTTGGGACCACACAAGGGTTGTCCAGCATCATCTTCTACCTTGTCATGGTGGCTTGTCTCCACTATTATTCTTGCCTACCAGCTTGCAAGTGAAGATGTGCCTGAAGGTCTTAAAGGACATTCCACAAGGTCCATGGCAACATCTACTGCCCTACTACATGGTGTGGACATTCCAGACATCTGCAAGGCAGCTACTTGGTCCAGAGTGTCCACTTTTGTCACCCATTACAGGCTGGACCTTCGGGCAAAGAAGGAGACAGGTTTTGGAAGGGCTGTCTTGACATCTGTCCTGCAGTGACGGCCCTCCTTCCGGTAAGTTAGCTTGTAAGTCACCCAAATGTGTGATTCACAGAGACCACGCTGAAGAAAGAAAGGTTACTTACCTGTAACCATGGTTCTTCAAGTGGATCTCTGTGAATTCACACATTCCCACCCGGCCTCCCCACTATCCGTCACTGCTTATGTTATAATGAGCTCTTGCTCTAGCAGTGGCGGATAAATGGAACTGGAGCAGGGAGGGAATGGAGCATGCGTGCTAGGGGCAACCTGAACTTTGTGTCTTTTTCAGAAAAGCTCTAGAAGGTTCCGAAGTTCCAGCACAGGCGTTGATTTAACCCAAATGTGTGAATTCGCAGAGATCCACTTGAAGAACCATGGTTACAGGTAAGTAACCTTTCTTTTTGTTTTGTTAAAAGGGTGCTGCATTACAAGGAGGCAGTGTGATTTCTCAGAAATAAAACAGGAAGCCTGATGCAAAAAAAAAGTTGAGGACTACTGAAACAGTGCAGATAAATTGGACTGATCTATACAGTTTATTGTTATTAGTAAATATTGGTGGCAAAAATAACACCTTAAGAAGACTGAAACATTCAAAATTGGTGTGAATTCTCTTTTAAGTGGAACAGCAGTTACCCATTTCTCTGAGATTTCAGAGCCAAAATCAGAGTCAGTGGTGTCTGGCTCTTGTTGTGTCACAGAGGCGGATTCTTTTTGATGTCATGGACGTTAAACAAAAAAGTTCACAAGTTGAAATTTATTTATTTATTCTATTTATATCCTGCCTATCTGGTCTTGCGGCCACTCTAGGAAGAACCAGGGTAACTCTTTTCCATGTTGGTTTCAGTTGCTTAAGTTGGATGGCTGTCTGCCAGGATTGCTTTAATTATGAATTTTTTGCTTAAAAAGGAGCCGGACTCAAATAACATTTGGGGTTCTTGCCAGCTTTAAAATTCTGTATTTCTGAGAAATGGCACAAAGAATCTATTGCACACACCCATTAATTTTTTCTTCCACACCTTGCTCCTGTCTTAACCTTGTGCAAGTAAAACACATAAATGTCTTTAGGCTGAACCAGTGAGCCCTGGCACTTGCTTGGCATGCATGGAGATGGGTGCCCAGGCTTTAAAGTCATCATACATAATAAAATCAAACTCTCTTGTTTCTTCCAAGCTACTCACTCTTAAATCTGTTTTCCTCTTTAGAGGCCTGGAGACGTTTATGTGTTACTAAGTGAACACGTTCCACAAAAGCTAGTTATATTCATGATTACAAACAAGTAGGTTCATTTCAGTAAGAGAATATAATACAAAATAGCTACAGTATATGAAAAAATTGTTTATTTCTGAAATAGCGTTTCTGTTTGGTTTGTGTCCCCCCCATCCTTCCCAAAGGTAACCAGGGTCGGTAACATAATACTCAATTACCATTTGGCAATTAAATGCATGATGACTTGAAAATAAGTAAAACTATGTAGCATCTTCTAAATTGCTTCATAAGAATTGTGTTGCATGCCTCTGAAATAGTTCTTTTATAGATTGTTTCTTCCTCATCTATAAATTCTGATTTAGCTCCAGTAAAGGTTCTTTCCTTAACAGTAGTAATGATACATTACCAAAATGTCTGCGTATAATTTCAAATCTCATTAGTTGTTTCAAGAATCAGGAATGACCAGTGTTTGGACATTCTGTGCCAAATCATAATAACTCAAAACAAGGCCACATTAAGTCTGATTGTTTGATGTACAGTATTCTCAAATTGTTTGACTTGCCAATTTGGATCCTACACTTGGAGTACTACCATTCAGGATACATATGTTTTCAGTGAGGGCCTCTGATTGTGCCGAAAGCATGAGAGGATGGCAGTATGTTTTTTATTCATTAACCTCCAGTGTCCCACTCACTTGGGAGATTTTTATGCCCTCCTTTATTTTATTATTATTATTATTATTATTTTGCCGTTGAAGGCTGTTAACATCCACTCTCCCAAGCTTTTGTAGAAAATGCTTATCCATTTAATTTTCAATATGTAAAGTGCTATAATATATGGAAGCAATGAGTACCCACTAACATTTAAAAAGAAACAAGAACCATAAACAATGCTTTTAGAAAAATTTTCAGAAGTTAGAAATGGGGACGTGGTGGCATTGTGGGCTAAACCGGAGAAGCCTGTGCTGCAGGGTCAGAAGACCAAGCAGTCGTAAGATCGAATCCACGTGACGGAGTGAGCGCCCGTCACTTGTCCCAGCTCCCACCAACCTAGCGATTCGAAAGCATGCAAATGCGAGTAGATTAATGGGGACCACCTCGGTGGGAAGGTAACAGCGTTCCGTGTCTAAGTCGCACTGGCCATGTGACCACGGAAGATTGTCTTCGGACAAAACGCTGGCTCTATGGCTTGGAAATGGGGATGAGCACCGCCCCCTAGAGTCGAACACGACTGGACAAAAATTGTCAAGGGGAACCTTTACCTTTACCTAGAAATGAAAACAAAGTTTGAGGGAAAGCCATCATACCGAAACGAAATACTGATTAGTTTTTCAGTGCTTTGTATTTGAATCTGTGAAATACTTTATGAATTTGCTACAGCTAGGAGCATACATAGATGACCATGTGGAAGTGTTATTCTTGTGATAAACAGAAATAATAATTTTAAAAATTCAAGTTCATACTTTCCTACATTAATTGCTAGTGTACTGCTTGGCATTTATACATGCAGAACTCTACTGCAAAAGCTGTCATGGTGATTGGAGAAGACACCAGTTGTGCATGCTTGTGTGTCTTTTTGTGTGACCTAGTTCCACTCTCACGGCAACTTGTAAGTTCTGTTAAACAGGATACTGGGGAATACAGCCAGTAAGAGTTTCTAAATATGATGCAATCCCTTTATGGCAAGCTTGTAAAATAAATCTCAATGATACATGTTTTTCTTCCTGTTCTTATTTTTAAATTTATTATATTATTTTTTAGGAAATCTATCCCGTCTGAAAAGTCTTGGTCTGAGGTATAACCGACTCTCCGCAATACCCAGATCTCTAGCACAGTGCAGTAAACTTGATGAGCTGAATTTGGAGAACAACATTATTTCTACTTTACCAGAGGTAAGACACTTTACAGCTTAAGTATAGATCTTAAAAAATGAAGAGAGTTAAAACATCCTGTTTGGGTAATACATTGTTAAACCTATCCCAGCTGTCATTCACTAACAGGCAAAGGTCTTTTTATTTTAGGTAGGTCTTTGTTAGGCACAAACCATTGGATACTAGCTGGTATGCTGGTTCTTTTTCTCAGTTTTGGTAAACTAGTACTAATATTTTTAGTGATTTTGAAATGTCTTAATTTTAGCATTTTAATGATAGAATTAAATTAATTCTATTTAATATTTGTAATTCTAGTGTATTTAATTGTTGTTTTAAATTAGTTTGTAAGCCTCCTTGTGTCCCATTTTGGGGAGAAAGGCAGCATACAAATGAAATGGAATGGAGTGGAAGGAAGGGAGAGTGATGAAACTGAATTGTATAGATTGGTGATTTAAGGATTGAGCTTCATGTTGGAGGATAAAATTCTATTGCTCTTTCTCATTTTAAATTCCAAACTGACAGTTTTGACTGGCTTTTTAATTATTATTTTTCTGTTTCATTTACCAGTGATTCCATTCACTGGGTGATATGCTTTGTCCTCCATATTTTATTTATCCTTGCCAGTTGAAATTCTTTGGACATTCTGAGGCTGTTGTCAAGAAATCACTAGTGTACTCACCAGATCAAATCATGTGTTTCCAAAAGAGATTGCAGTTTTACTGTAAATTGTAGATGTAATCAGCAGCATGACCAGTGGTAGTAGAGTAAATTCTTATGAACTGTTTCCTTTTGTGGATTGGGCTGGAGTGAGGAATTGATTTATTTAGTGTATTCCTATGGTGTAAAACTGGATCGGTGTCAGATGAGTAAAGGCTGAACTGACAGAATTAGTCTTCCTTTACAGACTTAATTCTTTCAGGCCAAGGTTTGTCAAGACTTTTTGACTAATGATTCAGATTTTTCAGTATTTGGGTAGTTTGTCTGCAAATAATACACCAATACAAAAATGTTTCACAAACAATAGAAAAGAATAGGTGGTTGTTGTAGATTTTTGGGATCTTTGGCCGTGTTCTGAAAATTGTTCTTCCTAATGTTTCACCAGCCTCTGAGGCCAGCGTCTTCAGAGGACACGAGTCAGAACTGTGCTCTGGTTTTTCTTTGAGATTTTCTGCACTGGATTTTGGAAATTCTTTTTGGTGCACATGTTAATCAAACACACTGAAACCAGCATTTATCTAAGAAAATGATCCCAAAATGAGACAGCAGTAAAATCTGTCAAAATCAGTATAAATAATTAGCATTAGTATGGATTGAGAATGAATTAATATTGCTTGACAAAGTTGCTAATGGGAAAGGAGTATTTGGTAGCTTTCTATTGAAGTGTAACTACATGTATAAATGAGGCTGAGAGGAAAACAAATTGCTTTATTGTGAGATGAGTTGGCTCCTAATCTGAACTCCCTTAACATATAAAAATGCTTTATTCACGAGTGTTAGTCTGTATATAAGCTGTAATGTCTTGCTGAGAAGAGCTATTTCCATGTTAGTGTTATGGTGTAATCCATTAAAGCAAGTCTCTTGGCGACAGAAGAAAGAAAATGCATTTGTAAGGGAAAGTGCAGAATTGCAGAACAATAACAAGCTCATGATGATGCAATACCTAATAAACATTAGATCTTAAAAGAATAGTTTGAGACAAATGGCTTGCCTAACATTATTCATTAGTAATGAGTACCTCTTTGGTGATTCCTTTTTAAAATATTCAGTATGTTTGAAAATGGCTAAGACATGTAATTCTGTGTTGCTGAGTATAATATGCCACCTTTGAACACACTCTTAAATGCCAGTGTTTTGTGGAAGTTCAGCTGTTACAAAATTTCAGTGCACTTTTCAAAATGAAGCCCTCTCTTTCTGAGAGATTATGGTATACAATGATTAAAAGTTAAGATACCTGTGTCTCTGTACCTTTTAAAGTTTCATTACTTGAAACGTGAACGGAAGAATTGTTTAAGAAAACAACAAATGATACAATGCCTTTGATAAATGTATAAGCTACTCAGTTACAGCATCACACAAAGGATAAAATATAGGTTTTATATACAGATTAACATGAAATCCTCACAGGTTTAATGTTTGGGTTCTTTAATAGAATACCTCCAACTTCGAGGCATTTTGCAGTATGATCTACTGTTTGCTATAGATCTATGTTTAGGTTTAGAGTTCAGTTTGTTCTAAACCTATGGAGAGCAAAAAAGAACTTGCCTTGCCAAATGGATGAATGCCAGTGTCTCCAACCAGGACAAGATTCCAGCTGGACCTTCTAGAAGTCACTTAATAGGCTTTGAAGCAAAGTAGGAATATCAGAGAATAATCAAGTAAAATGGGGCTGCTTGGATATAGGGCAAATTTTATGTGACTGTGGGGAAATTTGGTCATTTGCAGCATTTACGTACATGCAATTTATGCCCCACCACATGAACAAAAGATATAGCAGATGTCTGAGATAACACGAAGTTACCCACTAATCATCATAAATAGTCTAATCATTTTAGCATTTTGTTTTTAATTTTTACCTTTATTTCATATACAGTGGTGCCTCGCAAGACGGGCGCTCCGTTTAACGACAAATCCACATTATGACGAGGTTTTTGCGATCGCAAAAGCGATCGCAAAACGACATTTTGAATGGGGGAATTTCGCTGTGCGATGATTGGTTCCCTGTTTTGGGAACCGATTTTCGCTTCCCAACGATCAAAACAGCTGATTGTCGGGTTTTCAAAATGGCCGCTGGGTGCTCAAAATAGGAGCCATTTTTTCACTGCACGGGCACCCAAAAATAGCCACCCCTATGGAGGATCTTCGCTGGATGGTGAATTCTTAGCCGATTGGAACACATTAACCAGGTTTTAATGCATCTCAATAGCTTTTTTATTTTCGCTTTACGACGTTTTCGTTCTACAGCAATTTTGCTGGAACAAATTAACGTTGTAATGCGAGGCACCACTGTATGTCCGTAATTAATTTTGAAATGTCCTGATGCGAAGAAAGACCTATATATTTAAACAGAGGTGCTGGTACTCAGAACAGTTGGAAGCTCCCCATTATCTTTTCTCTGCTGTAATAATACAACAGGATAGCCTTGTGAATCTTTCCTTTGGAAACATGATTTAAATTTGGCATAGTGGTCCAAAGAACCACATATTGTCATAAGTTTTACTTTTAACTTTTGTGTTATGAAGATACAGTTGTGTTCAAAATTATTCAACCCCCACTGAAATTGAATGTTTTGGCCATTTTGACATTGATTTTGATCATTCAGTCATCTTGCTTACATTTACATGAAAGAGGCACTTGTAGGTCAGAGAAATATAACCTTAAGTTTATAATGAAATAACCACAAATGTCTTTTCTGTGCTCACATCATTATTAGTTTTTATTCAACCCCCAAGTGACATTCAATCTTAGTACTTAGTACAACATCCTTTTACAGTTATAACAGCTTTTAAACGTGAAGCATAGCTTGACACAAGTGTCTTGCAGCGATCTACGGGTATCTTCGCCCATTCTTCATGGGCAAAAGCCTCCAGTTCAGTCAAATTCTTAGGCTTGCGCACTGCAACTGCTTTCTTTAAGTCCCACCAGAGGTTCTCAATTGGATTTAAGTCTGGTGACCGCGATGGCCACTCCAAAATGTTCCAGCCTTTCCTCTGCAACCATGCTCTAGTGGACTTGGAGGTATGCTTGGGATCATTGTCCTGTTAAAAGGTCCAACGTCTCCCAAGCCTCAGGTGTGTGACGGACTGCATCACATTTTCATCCAATATCTCCTGGTACTGAAGAGAATTCATGGTACCTTGTACACGCTGAAGCTTCCCTGTACCTGCAGAAGCAAAACAGCCCCAAAGCATTATTGACCCTCCGCCATGCTTCACAGTAGGCAAGGTGTTCTTTTCGTCATATGCCTTGTTCTTCCTCCTCCAAACATAGCGTTGATCCATGGGCCCAAACAGTTCTAATTTTGTTTCATCAGTCCACAGAACACTATCCCACAACTTTTGTGGTTTGCCCACATGACTTTTGGCATACTGCAGTCGACTCTTCTTATTCTTGGGAGACAGCAAGGGGGTGCGCCTGGGGGTTCTGGCATGGAGACCTTCATTACGCAGTGTGCGCCTTATTGTCTGAGCTGAAACTTCTATACCCACATCTGACAAATCTTTTTTCAGTTCCTCAGCAGTCACACGGGGACTTTTCACCACTCTACGCTTTAGGTAGCGCACAGCAGTTGAAGTCAGCATCTTCTTTCTTCCACGACCAGGTAGCATTTCAACAGTGCCCTTTGCCTTGAATTTGTGAATGATGCTTCCTATGGTGTCTCTTGGTATGTTTAACTTCTTTGCAATCTTCTTATAGCCATTGCCCTTCCTGTGAAGACAAATCACCTCTTCTCTTGTCTTCCTGGACCATTCTCTTGACTTCACCATGTTTGTAACCACACCAGTAAATGTCTAGAAGGAGCTGAGTATCACAGTCCTTTTAAAGCTGCCTAATTGGTGCTTATTATGCTTGATTGGTGCTCGTTGACATCTACAGGTGTTTTCAATACCTGATCGAAAACACCTGAATGAACCTCTCTTCTTCAGAGTGGTAGTCTTTAAGGGGTTGAATAATTGTGGCAATGAAGAAACCACAAAAGAAACATTTACTACTGTATTACATAAACAATTGATGTTATTTTAGTTGCATTTGGTTCTTTAAAACGTCCTTGTAGGATTTCATTCTGAATACAATTCCAAATGTACACTATAGTCCCTAAACCCCTTTACAGCATTGGGGGTTGAATAATTTTGAACACAACTGTATATTATCACACCCTGTCAGCCATGCCTTTAAAGGCTTAACAGCATCTTTCCACACGGGTAACAGCTAAAATGATGAATAACACAATCTATATGATTTTTATGATTATTTGGAAATATTAGTCAGAACTGTAAACATTAAAAAATTGCAGATACAATTAAATGAGGAGCATGTGTAATCACCCTCAGTGGAGGACTTATGACTTTCCTGAATTCATAATGTCTTGGTCCCAAACTAAATTAAACCCAGTCTTACAGCAGACTCCCAAATTCACCTGATAGTGGGTTCAGGGAAACCTGGGAACAAAAAATAGTAAAGTGGTGCCTCGTATAACGAGTGCCCCGTTTAACGACGAATTCGCATAGCGATGGCAAAAATGCCATCACTTTTGCAATCGTATAACGAAGGTGCTTATGGGGAAAAATTGCTTTGCGATGTTTTCCCCATAGGCACCATTTCCCCCCAGCTGAGCGGCGGGAGCCTCCAAAGGAGCGCTCCCGCCACTCAGCTGGGGGAAAATGCCTGCGGTGGCCTTCGAAGGACCCTTCCGAAGGGTCCTTCTGAGGCCACCGCGGGGGGAGGGTTGGGGGATCCGATGCCTGTCAGGCATCCTGGGCTCGGATCCCACCTGCCGCCGGTTACCCAGCCTTGGGTAACCGGCGGCGGGTGGGATCCGAGCCCGGGATGCCTGAAAGGCATCTGGATCCCCCCGCTCTCCCACCCTCCCCCGCGGCTTGGATCGGACCCGCGGGGGCTAGCCCTGCCATGGCTGGACTCCCAAGAGTCCAGCCATGGCAGGGCTAGCCCCCGTGGCTCCGATCCAAGCCGCGGGGGGAAGGTGGGGAGATCGGATACCTGTCAGGCATCCTGGGTTCGGATCCCACCCGCCGCCAGTTACCCAGCCTTGGGTAACCGGCGGCGGGTGGGATCCGAGCCCGGGATGCCTGAAAGACATCCGGATCCCCCCGCTCTCCCACCCTCCCCCCGCGGCTTGGATCGGACCTGCGGGGGCTAGCCCTGCCATGGCTGGACTCCCAAGAGTCCAACCATGCCCGGGGTAGCCCCCACGGGTCGGATCCAAGTCGGATCCAAGCCACGGGGGGAAGGTGGGCAGACCCGATGCCTGTCAGGCATCCTGGGCTCAGCAGCGCGGGGTGGAGGGGTCCCCCCACCCACCCTGTCCCCTTCGCTGGCAGCCACCTCCCGCCGCTTTCCCCAGCCTGGATCGGGCTCCTGGGAGTCCGATCTCGGCTAGGGAAGGCAGCGCGGGGCGGCGGGGAAAGGGTGGAGGGGTCCCCCCACCCACCCTGTTCCCTTTGCTGGCAGCCACCTCCTGCCGCTTTCCCCAGCCTGGATCGGGCTCCTGGGAGTCCGATCTCGGCTAGGGAAGGCAGCGCGGGGCGGCGGGGACAGGGTGGAGGGGTCTCCCCACTCACCCTGTCCCCTTCGCTGGCAGCCACCCCCGCTGCTTTCCCCAGCCTGGATCGGGCTCCTGGGAGTCCGATCTCGGCTAGGGAAGGCAGCGCGGGGCGGCGGGGACAGGGTGGAGGGGTCCCGAAGGCTTCTAGGCTTTTGCCTGGAAGCCTTCGGGATCCCCCACCCACCCTGTCCCTGCCAGTTTTTAGTCCATTGGAACGCATTAACCGGGTTTTAATGCCTTTCAATGGGCTTTTTTATTTCGCTTTACGATGTTTCCGTATAGCGACGTTAATCCTGGAATGGATTAACATCGCTATACGGGGCACCACTGTACTTTGGGAACTTTCTTAACTTAAGGTTTATTCTGTTAGTTGGAATCCAGTGTTTTCCCTTACCAATAACAATTATTTCCCAAGCAGAGTGACACTGAAGATGTTCTGCCGAGTGCAGGGCAAGGATATAATTTTGACCCATTTCACCTCTTCTACAACCCCCCGTTTCACCTCCTCTACCATTCCCAGCACCCCTTCACAAACAGTTGTGGAAGAGGATATTGGCTTAGTTGCTTATATCTTGCCCACTTAATGGTGATGACATGGATAGTCTAAGGGATAAAAAGGAGTTTAATCAATCTAATTGCCACTTGACTAAATGTTTAAGGCATACTTTCAAGTACACCAGGTTTAAATTTCAGTGGCCACAGCCATAGTTATTGAACAGAGAACTTACGGGGCTGTTCAAATGAGATCATAGTGTAAATGCTATGAAGATGTTGTTTTTTTACTGAAAATTAAACAATGAAAGTAACTCTTACAATATGAGAACATAAATGATAAATGGGAAGTAATATGTACTCTGAAATACCATTTCTACCATTTATTACATTTCTTCTCTCCTAGTTATTGAGTTAGTTACTATACTATAATTTGATGCATATTTTAGACATTATGTTACTGTGCAGAACTTCTACTAGTTGATAAAAGTTTGTTTTCAGCTACTGCTTTGGAAAAATAATTTACCATTGTAATAAGTGGGGCATTGTTGTTTTTAAATAATAGTGTTGTCTTTTTAAATGCATGTGAACCAGCAGTTAAAGCAGCGCATGTACAATTCAAACATATGCTTCCTCTTCACTTTTGGAGAAAACTCAACATGCATGTTTCTACTGTGCACATTTATTTATTTTAAAATGATACAAAGCAACCTTCATCCCCCTCCCAAAAATTTTTTTAGGGTAGTATATATAAACTGGAATCATTCAGGACTTTCAAAATAAAACCCAGCATCAATATAATAATAATTTTAAAGAGGCATATAAACTTTTTCACTCAGCTTGAAGAAAGGTTTATTTATTTATTTATTTATTTATTCGATTTTTACCCCGCCCCTCTAGACAACATCTACTCGGGGCGGCTTACATCAGGTTTATATTCAATACTGAATTTAAAATTGCTGGGGAAAAAATGATATTTTAGCCTGGCATCAGAAAGAATATAGTAATGACACCAGGACTACTATTTGCAGGATAGTATTCTATGGTGGTAAAATTTTTAAAGAGAATAAATGTTCCCTGATAGAGAGAATACAGAGAACAGCTGGCTGGAAAGAAATTAGTGCATAGACATGTTGATATGGGTGGAGTCTCTTCCTCAAATATACAAGTTCCAGCTGCTTATACATTTGAAGATAAATATCAGCTCAGTGGACTCAGAAGTAAATAAGCAACCAATTCAGATGTTTTACATTGATGCAATAGGGCTCCTCCTAGACAAAGACGTTATTTTATTTGCTGAAGTCCTTACTGGTTCAGCCTTCTAGACCAGTGGTGGCAAACCTTTTTAGGCTCGTGTGCCCAAACTGGGGGGTGGGGGGTGGGAACTGCGGCAGTGGCAGACCCACAACTGGCATTCATCCAACCAAACTCTGTAGAGTTTGAGGGCAGGCTGATAATGCATAATGAAGAGGTGTGAAGTTAATGTGATGTTTTTTAAAAATGAACTAAAATTTCACAGATGCTGCACAATTTAAAGTTTGTAAAACTGTGCTCAGCATTGTAAATTAGCTACCCAGCCATTGTATTTATTTTCACCCTTTCCCCAAGTTTTTCATAGTTTTTGGAAGTACTGTTAAAGAGGAAAAAGGGTAGCTGTTCAGTATTTGGAGTTCCGAGTTTTATGAATCTGTAACAACATGTTTTGTTTTCTATTCTTCAGGGTCTCTTATCCAGTCTTGTGAATCTGACCAGTTTAACTCTGGCACGGAACTGTTTCCAGTCATATCCAGTGGGTGGCCCATCACAGTTCTCGACGATCTACGCTCTCAATATGGAGCATAACCGTATCAATAAGATCCCTTTTGGAATTTTTTCAAGAGCAAAAGTGTTGAGTAAGCTGAACATGAAGGTGATGTATTGTTAACTGTCACAAATTGATTTTGTTTGTGAGCTTGTAATGTTCTATGAAGGTGCAGTCACATAAAAAGATGGTGCCATTGTTCATATCTGACAATATGGTAAAGTTTTCTAGTGTCGATAAGAAAGCTTAAAAACATTGCTTTCAATGAGTGATACAGCAGTTTCATATCCCCTTTGCTGTAGACATAAATAATCTGATGTTGTAAGTTGGAGTGTGTGTTATGTGCCATCAAGTTGATTCCAACTTACAACAACCCTGGTAGAGTTCCCAAGGTATGTATGCGAGCTATTTAAGAGATAATATTACCAATCCCACTCTCCAGTGAGTATTTATGGTTGAAAAGGGATTTGAACCCTGGTCTCCTGGGTCCCAGTCCAACACTCTGTTCTCTACACTATGCTAAGTTCTTACAGCAGACTTTTTTTGTATGTGTCTTAGATTTGTCCCGCATGTCTTACAGAAAAAATGGATGGTATCAGACAGGGACTTTCCCCTTTTTCATTCCAACCACAGGTTCTTTCAAAGAACAGAATAGCCCAATTTTGCACAAGTAATATAAGCCTTATGAAAAACAAATGCACTGCCTCCCCTAAAGAATTAAACAGAGAAGAGGCCTCTTAATATCATGAAATTCCTTTTAATTCAAAAGTTGTTTCAGATGTTGGCAGACTGAAAAATAGAAGGGCTTCATTCTGCTTCAGTTTAGGCAATAAAGGCTGTTGAGCAATGCAGATCCTTGTATACTACAAAATGTTGCTTTTGCCTTTGAAATATAAACAAAGGTGTTGTAAACATTTTCCTTGTCTTCTCTATAAAGGTGCAACATTTAGATCTCATGCACTGCAGGAAACCTCTTTTGGTTAAAAACTAGCCCATTGCCCAAAACAGTATTTTATGTTTTGTTTGCAGCCTAGCTCAACCATGTGGCAGACAATTCTTTTCATTTGGTGCCTGGGTTAAATCAGAGACGCTAGCTACATTTTGCCAGCTTTGTTGAATGTTGCTATTACAAAGTTGATGAGCTGTCAATTGTAGAGGGCAACTCTAGTTATTTTGACAGATAAGTAACACTTTCAGTTAACATGAGTACTAGTCCCTGCCTACTTGTTAAAAGAAAGAATTTATGGTGTCCTTGGTCAACTAATTTTTAATTTAAGGAGAAAACTGTTGCAGTGTAATGTGTTTGTCCTTTTTGAAATTGAAAAATTCACTCTAGTGCAGGAGGAGGATTATGTGTGCCTTTTCCAAAAACACTTAGCTGCCTGCATTCAAGAGAGCAGGCAACTGTAAGCCAAACAACCTTTACTGACCTCTTCCCAGGAGCAAACATAGGTGGGGAGAATCTGGTGTCAGCCATGATATTGTCTCTGGTGTCAGCCATGATATCAAGGGAACTCTCTAGTAGGAATATGCGAATATTGCTAATGTTGATGGAGAGAAATGAGGCCTTGCCAGCAACTACTGTTTATATTTTAAGTGCTTTCAAAATCTATTTATCCCTCAAAGGGAATGCAGTTGAGAGGAAAGTGGTTTGCATTCCCTGAAGTCCACATGACCTGACCTCTAGCAAAAGACTAGTTTGTATACAGCCATCTAAGCATGACTTGGTGCATCCCAAATAGATCTTGCATGGAGATTATTTTATGCCATGCATATATACAAGTTATATAGTAACCAACAGGCTACATATTAAATATTTTGTGAACGGTATTCTCGAAGGCTTTCATGGCTGGGATCTGATGTTTGTTGTGGGTTTTTCGGGCTCTTTGGCCATGTTCTGAAGGTTGTTCTTCCTAACGTTTTGTCAGTCTCTGCGGCCGGCATCTTCAGAGGACAGGAGTCAGAACTGTGTCTGTGCTCTGGTTCAGTTTGTTTGGATAGACACCTTCGCAGTTTGAAACCACGGTGAAGAAAAACTGGGAAGAATTTCTAAACCATCTCAACAGTGTCCACCCAAATATACAATTCACCATGGAAAAAGAAATAGAGGACCAACTCCCTTTCTTAGATGTCATGGTCATACACAAAACAGACCTCCTACTGGGACACAAGGTCTACAGAAAACCCACCCACACAGACCGGTACCTACACAAAAACTCCAAACACCACCTACAGCAAAAAAAGCATCATAATCAAAACACTGGTGGAGCGTGCAAATCAGAACTGTGAAGCTCAGTTTCTCAGCACCAAACTCAACCATCTGAATTGGGCCCTACATGCAAATGGCTACTCCAAAAATGAAATCAACAAGAGCCATCAAGCCAAGAAAACAACACCAAACTGAAGAGGAAAAACAGCCACCCACAAATAAAGTATTTCTGCCATACATCAAAGGGTTCATGGATTGCATGGGGAATCTTTTGAAAAAACACAACCTACAAACAGTATTCAAGCCCACCACAAAAATACAACAAATGTTAGGGTCAGCAAAGGACAAAAGGGACCCCCCACCACTGCAGGAGTATACCAGATACCTTGCAGTTGTGGCCAGGTATATATTGGAACCACAAAACAAAGCATCCACACCAGAATCAAAGAACAGGAGAAACTGCAGACTAAAACAACCAGAAAAATCTGCAGTAGCTGAACATGTCCTAAAACAAGTTGGATGTGAAATTCTATTCCAAAATACTGAAGTACTGGACAACACCAGCAATCATTATGTTAGACTGCACATGGAAGCCATTGAAATCCACAAACACCAACAGAGCTTCAACAAAAAAGAAGAAAGTTTAAAACTCAACAAAGCCTGGCTCCCAGCACTGAAAAATACAGCCTGCGAAAGGTCAATGAACTCTACCCAGCTACAAGGACTGGTGATCAATGCACACAAAGTCCAGCTAAAGACACCCATCAGTGACAAATAATCTCTCCCTCTTATCACAACAATGCACCCACAACAAAAAGCACGCTGATCACCAAAATCACTCATCTCCTGAAAAGGACAAAAGCTAATCCCTCACCTATAAATACTCAACTATCCAAACAAACTGCACCAGAGCACAGACAGAGTTCTGACTCCTGTCCTCTGAAGATGCCGGCTGCAGAGACTGGCAAAACATTAGGAAGAACAACCTTCAGAACCCGTCCAAAGAGCCCGAAAAACCCAGAACAACCATTTTGCGAACTTTTTCTGTAAATGACCACCTATCTTTAAGACTGCATTTGTTTTGTAAGGACACATGGTAAAAATGGTCTTTGGATTGGGTGCGCCATAATAGATCTTCTTCTGTGAAAATGATTACGTCTGGATTCCCCCCACTTTGTTAATTAATACTTGCATAAACAGTAAAAATAAGATAATAAAATTTAAAATTAAAAAATATTAAAAAGATCAGTCGACTTTCATGTGCCCAACCTCCTTCAAAAGGTGGTATTTAAAATATTGATCCAAAGTGACATTCGAAATATTAATGAATAATTATACAAAAATTAAAAGGTACCAATAGATTTAAAAATTTTAAACAAACAGATTGTTAGGCCATAACATAAACATTCACTTGGGATTCCAAATGGTGCAGTGCATGTATTTAAACATCTTCAAACTTCCATTGCTTTTTCAACTGCCTTCCTAAGTCGTCTTTATTTTGAACTACAGGACAATCAGCTGACATCACTTCCCCTGGACTTTGGGACATGGACTAGCATGGTAGAACTCAACTTAGCTACAAATCAGCTCAACAAGATTCCTGAAGATGTGTCTGGACTTGTTTCCCTTGAGGTAGGCAAAATACATTAGAAAGACCAGTTAAGCAGGTCTTTAGCAGATCATAGAAAGTCTTCTAACTCTTAACACAATGTTTCAGAGGATTAATAGACATGTCAAGTGTATATTGAAATAGGAAGTCGCTTTTGGACTGAATGTTAGATAGACTTTTGTATTGCACTTCTATTTGTGCCTAAAGGATTTTTGTTGTGGCCATTTTATCTCTTAGGTTTATACTGTATAATAGATACTTTAGGACAGGGAAAGTGCATATATCAGACCATCTCAGAGTCTCCAGTTGCTGACCCAATCCTGTATTTGTAAATACAGTGGACCCTCTACTTACAGAATTAATTTGTATTGGAACGGTGGCTGCAGGTTGAAAAGTCTGTAGGTCGAGTCTCCATTGACCTACAATGCATTGAAAACCGATTAATCCCATAACCGGCCGTTTTTGTTCCATTTTGATTTTTTTCCTGGTCTGTAGGTCGATTCTCCGGCTGTAAGTCGAACCTAAATTTTGCAGCCAGAGATGTCTGTAACTCAAAAAGTCTGTAAGTCGAGGGTCCACTGTAGTTCATTATTTACATTTGTATTTGTAAATAGTTCATGGCACTGATTGATTGATTGATTGATTGATTGATTGATTGATTGATTGATTGATTGATTGATTGATTGATTGATTGATTGATTGATTGATTGGACTTGCATACCGCCCCATAACGCTACAAGCACTCTCCGGGCGGTTTACAATTTTAATTATACAGGCTACACATTGCCCCCCCAGCAAGCTGGGTACTCATTTTACCGACCTCGGAAGAATGGAAGGCTGAGTCAACCTTGAGCTGGCTACCTGGGATTTGAACCCCAGGTCGTGATTGAACTATATTTTTTTCCCTTTTGCAATCCTTTAAATTTCATGAATTTTTAAAATCCTGATTCTTTTGAATATATTTGCTTCATTAAACAGTGACAGAACAGGGGAAGCGGTTCCAGAGTACAAAAAGGTTGTGCTGCCAATTTAGAGAATGTGTACATATATGACTGGACTAAATGTCAAGGGGAACCTTTACCTTTACCTTTTTATAATGAATGTGATCACTGTGACTCTGTCCTTCCTTGCAGTCTTTTGCCTATATTATGGAGAAAATGAAGGAACCCTTAATGAGATATCATTAGTAGGTTACTACAGTTTATGGGTATTGACTTGTCTGCTCTTTTATTGTAGGGATGCAATTAATTTTGAGATCTTGGGGTTAAGAATAAGGGTGTGGTTGTGCTTTTATATAGTTCCTGGGAGGACATTCAAGGTGTGTGTGTTCAGGGCTCCTTGCCAGAGATTACTCCAGGGTGTCTGGATGCACAGGACCCAAAGCCCTTCCAGAGTAGCCTCATGTGAGAAAGGGAAAATATGCTAGCTCTGACAATTGCAACTTTTTATTCTCAGTAATGTTTATTTAACTTAAATTCTTACTCAAACTATTTAATCTTGTCTCTGTCCACATATTAAACTTAAAATTAAATTGTTCATATATTTTTGCAAACCCTCCTGAACTGCCCTCCATAAATTTCTACTGGCAGGAATGTTAAAGTATAATATTTCTCAAATATATTTTATAACTACCTGAAAAATAACTGTACACAATCAAAACCTTTTCCCAACTGTTTTTCCTACTCTTGGTTAGTAAAGAAGATTCCCACCCCCATTGATACTGTGATTCTAATTTGCTAAAATATTAAGGTTTGATAATGAACAATAGCAATTTCTTGCTTTCTTCATCAGTGCATAACTATTTAATTGTATGATTTGATAATGGATGGTTGGTACTTCACAAGAAGTTCTGCATGTCATTTCTTTTAGGTTCTTATCTTGTCAAACAACCTTCTAAGGAGCCTTCCACATGGTATTGGTAATTTGAGGAAACTAAGAGAACTGGATCTGGAGGAAAACAAGTTAGAATCATTGCCGAATGAAATAGCATATCTTAGAGATCTACAGGTGAAATATTTATTTGTAGAGATTGTTTCCAGATTGATCTGTATGCTGTGTTATGAAAACTAAATATCTTGTATTAGGTGAGACTGTATTAAATTAGGAACTAGATGCTGTTACATTCCTGTTCCATGTAATCTGATTATTTTAGAAGGGTACTGGATATGTGTGCATGAAAAAAAAATGAAATAATCTTTGTGGAACTGTTATGGGAAGATACGTTATTGACTGTACAGCATCTGTGGTTCTTACAGGTTTTAAATAATTTTGTGGTAAGAAGCCCAAGTTGTGAGCTATAAACTATTATTGGGAGATGAAAAGAGCAAAGTTCTGATTCTAATGAAGGGATGAAGTTACCTTTGTTCTAGTTGTTTTTCATGACAGGAGTTAATATTAATGTGACACATGTGTGTATGTATTTTTCCATCAGAGATTGATCCTAACAAATAATCAGTTGAGCACACTCCCTAGAGGAATTGGCCACCTTATCAATCTGACGCATCTTGGACTAGGGGAAAATTTTCTTACACAACTTCCTGAGGAAATTGGTAAGATATGTCTGTTCTCACCTATAATGCTATCGTATTTTTAGAACTGCCACTAAAATAGTGGAAACATATTCCAAATACACTGTTCTTTTATCTGCTGTTGTCTAATTTTATTCTGCTCAGTGTTCTCCTTGGGGCAAATTTAGAAGGGTACATATGTAGACACATAAAGATACAGAAGGACATGCATGCCCACATGCTTGTACATACACACACACTTGGGGAAATGGGAGCTCACATTTGTACGTTGTGGTCAGCCTATGTATTCAAGACAATACACATGCATTCAAGAAACTTAAAATGTGGCAGTAGTTATCTTGCTTATAACATTTGAGAAAAAGAAGCAATCTGTTTTGTCAGTTTAGTGAGTCTTTTCCAGAGGTTCCCTTGTGAGAAGACTTTTGGAGTAATGCAATTTTGTGAGTTAAGATTTTGGAGTTAGAATTCGTTTCATTGTCATTACCTTGTCTTTTCTTGATTGTTTGCCTTAGGAAATGTAACTACAAGCTGAAACAGCATCCCATATTTTAAAAAACCCTGTTCTTCTTCATAATCTCTGTGAATGCACACTAATGGGTTTTATCTGTGCCTGCCCAGAGGTTTCCAGAACCTTGTAGAGCTTAACATTTTTCGCTAGGACTGCCCCCCCCCCCCAGTACATGTGGTCTGCCCATCCTGGCAAGTGCCTCAATTCCTTTTTGCTGCCACTGAACTTTCTTCTCTCTGACGAGCTCCATTCGCTATTGCCTTCAAAAGGGATTTGTGAGAGACTTTGTGCTTTTTTCTCCTCTCCACTGCCCCCCTCCCCCTTTTCATTCTTACTCATTTTTGATGGTTTGGCCTCTTCTGGGCCATTCACATGGTGCACTTCATGCTCCAGTAAAATTCTTCTGACTGACGACCACAACTCTTGTCTCTTCTGCCTCGGCGAGGCCCACCAGCCAGCTTCTTCCCCTATTTGCAAGAAGTTTACTAGGCAGGCCCTTAAATTGAGACAGCAGCATCTCTGTTCTTACTTGTGGGAATGTTTCTCTACTTTGCCTGATCTGCTACCACCGCTCAAGCGGTCCAGGAAGGCACATCATACATTGGAGACTGGTCACTCTGATGTCGATGCCCCTAACCCAAGGGATCGACAGGACTTCTTGCATCACATGATTCTCTTACATGATACCGTCGTCCTAAGAGGGTTACTCTATATGAGCCACTCAGATGCCACCATCACGATACCGACACCGCCGATACCGCTATGGGCATCCTGATATGGAAGTTGAACCTAAACAACCTCAATGCTCTTATTATTACTCAGATTCCATTCTGAATCCTTTCAGTACCTTCCTCAGTATCAGCATTCCACTTCTGATTACTCCACGGTCCCTCCACGGGTACTGAAGCACCATAAATCGTCTCACAAAAGGAAACATGTCTTGGCACAGGACCTGCCTCACCACCAATACAGTGGGGTCTTGACTTGAGAACTTAATCCGTATTGGAAGGCGGTTCTCAAGTCAAAAAGTCTGTAAGTCAAGTCTCCATTGACCTACAGTGCATTGAAAACCGATTAATCCTGTAACAGGCCATTTTTGTTCCATTTTGGTTTTTTTCTGGTCTGTAAGTCAAATCTCAGTCTGCAAGTCAAACCTAAATTTTGCGGCCAGAGAAGTCTGTAACTCAAAAAGTCTGTAAGTCAAGCCGTCTGTAAGTCAAGGGTCCACTGTAATGAAGTGTTCCAAACCATCTACAACGCCTGTGGTACCACAGGAGGCCACATCATCGGTACAGGCTACTACCACTTATACTGTCCCTTCGCCACCACTGCACCAGGTTACAAAGTTTCATCATTCTCAACGCTCAAAGGCTCAACATTCTGCTCCACGCACCTCACTTACCAAACGGAAAGTAACCAAGTCAAAGCCTGTGCAAACTGCAGCATTGGGTGATTAACCCTCTCCATCCCGCCTAAAGTGGTCAAAATGACTAGATAGGCGGGGTATAAATACAATAAATAAATAAATAAATAAATCCCAAACCTTGTTGTCTGCATCGTCTGATACTGACACCTCAGATTCTCTTCTACCCCGAGTCACCTCCAAATCTTCCAAGTCCAGATTCAGATGTTGCTGATACAAATCCTCCTTTTCCATTGGAGGATTTTGCATGTTACTCACAACTGGTTCTACACGTTGCTAAGGCAATGGACCTAGAGGTACAACAACCAGTGTAGTCTGAATCTGACAAAGTCTATGAGGACATTAACAAAAATCAGACACCCCCCCCCCCACTTCATATGGGGTTTATTCCATTTCTCCTTAACTGATTAAGCAAACATGGGCTAAGCCATCCTCAGTCCAGCAGATCTAGAGATGGGTTAAAAACTCATATCAAACTCATGGTGACAATACAGCCGTCCTTTCTAAACATCCACCCCCAAATTCAGTTATAGTAGATGCAACTTAGATTAGAGCTAGAAATCACTCTAATGCAACACCAAATAATAAAGAAGGCAGAAAACTTGATATTATTGGACGCAGGGTATACTCTCTGGCTTCTTTCACTCTTTATGCGGCAAACTGCCTTGCAGCCATGGGATCGTACAACAGGTTCTTATGGAACAAGGCACTCCCTTCACTCCAATCAGCACAGGGTGAATATAAACCAAGAGGCCTGGCTTTTCATCAGGAAGCAATGGCTTTAGCTCGCCAAGAGCACATTATGTCTAGACATATCGTAGAGGCTGCCTCAAGACACATGGCCACTGCCGTCACCCTTAGAAGGCATGCCTGCTTATACGATCTGCACATATTTCTGATGATTCCTGCATGCGCATTGAGGACTTACCCTTTGATGAGGTCAGCCTCTTCGATACCAAGACAGATGAAATTCTTGGTGACCTACAGAAAATGAGAAAAACCGCAAGATCTTATAATACACATCATACTACAAATCACAACGCTATCAATGGCATCGACCATATCCCTACCAACAATACAAACCAGTTGTTGACAGAGATACATACCACAGTCTGCCTCATCCTTACAGCCTCGCCAGAACAATCAGCACCGGCGCCCACGTTAATCCTTTCGTAGACCTGACAAGAAACCAAAGCAAAAATTTTTACTCTTATCCAGCCCAGTTCTCTACTCTTCATTCCCCTCATACTTATTTGTCTCAAAGTACTTCACAGTACCCAAGAAGGATGGAGGCTTTCGCCCTATCCTTGACCTGCAAGATATGAATTATCACATTTTCCAGCACTTCTTCCGCATGGTAATCCTACCATGCATGCTACCACTCCTTCAGTAAGGTGACTGGTTCGTGATAATAGATCTAACAAATGCCTATTTTCACATCCACATTTGTCACGATCACAAAAATATTCTCAGATTCTCAATAGGAAAACACCATCTACGAATTCAAAGCCCTTTCTGCCATTCCTCGTGTTTTCACAAAGTGCATGGCTTCCGTGGCAACCTATCTCCGCACAAAAGGGATTTCCATCTTCTCTTACATAGACTGGTTACTCATAGCCCTCTCCCGTCTTCAAGCTCTACACGACATGGATTTTATTCTTTCCCTCCTAGAGAATCTGGGCTTAAAGGTCAACCGAACCAAATCTATATTCATTCCTTCACAACGGGTGAACTACATCAAGGCAGTTCTAGATTCTCGATCAGCGAGAGCCTTTCTTCCCCAAGAACAGGCTATGAAAATGTATAATGTGATTCAACAATTCTATCCCCACACTTTGGTCTCCGTGCACCATGCCCAATGACTACATGGACTCATGGCATCGACAACATGAGTGATTCAACATGCACGCCTCAAAATGCACTCTTTGCAGGTGTGGTATTTCTCCCTCTTCAACCAATATCAGATGCTCCCACAATATTACTGAGAGTCACACCCGACCTATCAGCCCAGCTAGAATGGTGGAACATACCACACAATCTATTCATAGGCAGACCTTTCTCACCATGCAGATAACTTCAATTCACCATGCAAATAACCACAGACACAAGCCCAGCTGATTGGGGAGCTCATTGCAACGGTCTCCACATTCACACTCTCTGGTCTCCCTCAGAAAAGCACCTGCATATAAACCTAGAACTGCTAGCCATTTTCAAGGCTCTTTGTGCCTTCAAACCACTCGTCACCGGTATTGCCGTTCAAATACCACAGCTCTTTTCTGTCTCAACAAACAGGGTGGCGCTCATTCTCTACCTCTACTCTACCTCACTGTGCAAATCTGGAAATGGTGTCTCGAACGCCATATATTCCCAATAGCTATCCAGATCTCTATAAGCGAAAACCAACTGGCAGATGCCTTGAGCAGACGCAACACCCAAATGCACGAGGATCTCTTGTTTCCTCCCAAACTATCCATAAATGGATAGTGGCGACTATACGTCTTGCCTATCAATTGGCGAACAAGCCTCTTCTTGTTGGAATTAAGGCTCATTAAGGCAGTAGCCACCTCTACAGCTTTCCTCAGGGGTGTTTCTGTCCCTGATATCTGCAGAGCTGCCACGTAGTCCACACCGTCCACCTTTGCCTGTCACTACCATTTAGATCTACGGGCAAAGTTCAGACGCAACGTTTGGACAAGTGGTTTTGTCAGCTGTTCTTCCGTGATGTCCCTCCTCCGGACAGTTAAGCTTGTTAATCACCCATTAGTGTGCATTCACAGAGACCATGAAGAAGTAAGAGATGTTACTTACCATAACTCTGGTTCTTCCAGTGGTCATCTGTGAATTCATACTTCCCACACATTCTCCTCTCTGTCCATCATGTAAAAAAATTTTTATATAGCGGCAGACTTTGTAGGAACTGAGGCACTTGTCAGGATGGGTGGACCACGTCTACTGGGGGGGACAGTCCTAGCGAACAATATTAAGCTCTAGAAGATTCCGGAAACCTCTACGCAGGCACAGATAAAACCCATTAATGTGCATTCACGGATGACCACTCAAAGAACCAGACTTACAGTAAGTAACCATTCTTTTGGATACTATAGCCATTGAGCTACTATCTTTCTGAATAATATAAACTGCCCTCAACCAGGTACACATTTATGAAGTGCTAATTATAATTTAATTGGCTGGATAGCTCAGTGAGTTAGGTAAACCACTTCTGAGTACCCTTTACCCTCAAAAGGGTAGCCATAATTCAGAATTGATGATGACACACAATTATTATTAATCATAATTTTTTACTTTTGATAGGTACACTGGAGAATCTGGAAGAATTGTATCTAAACGACAACCCTCATCTAAACAGTCTACCTTTTGAACTGGCTCTCTGCAGTAAGCTGTCTATAATGAGCATTGAGAACTGCCCACTGAGTACTCTTCCAGCTCAGATTGTTGCAGGAGGACCTTCCTTTATAATCCAGTTTCTCAAAATGCAAGGACCGTATCGTGCCATGGTCTGATGGATATCTGCCCTAATGATGTACAAAATTAAAATGGCACTTCAGGTGTCATTGTGTATATAACATAATCTAGACCACCTATTGCTCGGGTTGGATAAAAGTTGGATTGTCCCATACACTGTACAAAATGCAAAGAGCATTATTAGTATTGTGTATGTGTATATGTATATAATATAATATATGAACTGTATATTATATTATATATAGAAGCATAAATAATATAAAACAGGTAAATTTAAGACCACATCTATGTGTTTCTGCTAATAGAGGAAACAGCCATTTAGAGTTGGTTTTTTTCTTTGCAAAACGCTTGTCTAAGTTTTCTTTGCTGAATTTGATGGATATCTGGGTAATCTGGGGATACCAGTTCACTGAAGACAATTGCCAATTAACTATTGATCAATTTAAGGGACATTTTAAGATGGAGCCTTCTTCCCATTGGCCAAAACAGACAAATTGGTCACATGAATTTTTATTTGTCATTCCCCTTAATACATGTTACTTGCAACAACAAAAATTCTTTAGGATAATTTGTCCTGTAGTCAGGGAGAGCTTTTAACTTATTTTAAGATTTAAAAACGATATTGTATGTTGTTTACAATCAGTGTAAATCACTGGATTTGGTATTGGGGGAATGGTATTTACTCTGTTTTAATCATATCTAGAATATTAATGCTTCTGCTGAGGGTTTTTTAAAAACTATGTCATATTAAAACAAAAATATAAGGAACTGGTAAGCAGGAAAAGATATGGTTCATGAAAAGCTTGAACTGATTTTAAATCTTGGCCCCTTGATTTATAACCATATCGTATTTGAATGTGCTGTTTTATGGTTGGCTTCATCTAGCACAAGCAACATTTTCTGATTCAGAAATTGACCAATATGTTGAAAACCTATATGTTTTGTTTAAAGTCTTCTAGATGAGGAAATTTATATACAGTTGTTAGAAATACAACAGGCAATTGTGAGGGTTTCTCCTGGTCTTTGTACAATTAATGAATGTGTCTTCTTTTTAAACACTGCAGTACATGTAAGATTTACGGTTGATTGACAATGTTACTCTGGTTTTATATTTTGACTTGCCTTGTACATCCTTCCATTATTATGGACCATCTGTGTCCAAGCACAATATCTTCAAGCTGTGCTGTTTTGCTGCTGAACTAAATGCACTTTTCCCTGTAGATGGGACACTTGCTTCAAAGTAATCAGTTCAGTATCATGATTTATTCTTTTAACCTCATCCTATCAATCTCAGTATTAAAGACTGATTTGTTTAAAAGGACACCTTTTCATTTCTATTTAGAATTTAATGGTTCTGTAGAAACATGGAAACTGGTTCACATGCGGCTAGTGTAATTTTCATGGCTGTACAAAGGGCTAATGACGCTGCAATGAAATAGACACTTGCTTCTACGCTTGAGATACCATTTCAAGTTTAATTTTGTGGAATCTCATATAGCAATTACATTCCAGTTAGCTGTATTTTCAGTGTGAAGTCCCTATGATGGGTTTGGTCTGGGATAATAGAGTCTAGCGAGTGATGTATCTTTTAACAAATTGTAAATTGTAGATGCCAGGCGATATTTGCACCTGTTGAAAGTTCTGTACCTATTAAAATTTCTGGCATCATGATCTAATTAATAGATAGAAATTAGAGATAGTTAGGCATCATTATTCCACTGATATCAATAGAATTCAAACTCTTGATTATGTACTTAAGATGATTATTGTAAGCACAGTTTCTTCCTAGTAAATATGCTTACATTTGCTCTACATGTCTCATTGATTTCAGTGGAATCTGAATGTTCCAGAAATTCTTTGGATTGAGTGCTCTGTAACCAGGGTGGATTTGATGTTAATAAAATTGATTTAAATTCAAAAGTCATTTTTTCAAGGATTTAAATAAAAACACTTTTTCATTTAAATCATGATTTCAATTGAAACTTAAATCAACTTGATTTTTTTAAAAAAAATTCATTGATTTTTATCCACCCTGTCTGTAACATACTTCCTTGATCTACTTTCTTTGAGCTAGCTTTCATTAATTTTCTTGTTAGCAAAGGAGAGTTTTCTGAAGAGAGGCCGGTAGATCTATAAAACCTTAAAGCTAGTAGTAAAAACTACTCGAGAAATCATTGGTCATTTAGAAAGGAATATTGCATTGAATTCAAAGTCATGTATGCAGAACTAGGCTAGTGGAAATAGTCTTAAACACACATATGCACCCTGCAATGCTATACAGTACAGGGAATTGTGAGACCCAGTTCACTTGCATGGGCTGTGCCATGATGGGAAGTGGACTAATGGAGGAAGAGGTGCTTCTGCCAGTGGCACCTTCTACAGATGTCTGCAGATCTCCCCTGCAGCTCCCTTTCCCCCATAATCCCAGCAAGATCCCCCAATCTACTGTAGCATTTTGAGGCATAGCTGCCACATGGAGGTGTGGGTAGAAAAGTTCATATCTACTAGCCCTACTGTGCACATGTAACTGAGCCTACTCCATTAATTCTGATACCTTCTCCTCCAAAACGTCTAGTAATAGTTATTTCCCTCTAGATACTTGTTTATACAAATGTATAGTTTCAGCTGATTGCAAGCCTACACGTCTGAGCATTAAAGTACATTAAAGTTAAAATACAAAGATCCCCGTAGTGACAGTTAAAAAGATTAAAGTCCACTCAATGCTGAAGCTGTAAACTTGTTCCATTGATTCAATACGTGTTTCTTCAAATGCTGTCCAAGTGCACTTTTATGTTAGAGTGGGAATAGTCTTTTATCCTGATTTGTTTTTCTGTTTCTTTTAAAGCCAGAGTTTAGCTGCGTACTGAAAATTATTCCAGGCAAATTTAGAGGGATTTCATTGGAAACCTGTAAAGAATTGAAGTAGGGTAGCATATTTTGAGTAGGTTGGCTTGTTCTGCCAATCTGTGGAATTGTGGATAGATTAAGTTGGGCCACCTTTATGGAATCGATAGTTTTATCTGTAAATATATGAATACAGTTGTTCATTTTGCCAAGGACTATGTTGACTGATAGTTTCTGTCTAGAAAATTTTGTGCATGTTTTGAAACTCATGGATACACTTAAAATAATTGTGACACCTTAAAGATGAACTTGTTCTGTTTGGCATCATCTTTTCATTGACTGCAGCCACCTACCTCAGGTACCAAAGTGAGCTGCATTCCATGAATCTTATGCATAATGAAAGTGTTAGTCTTTAAATGCTACAAGGCTTTTTCTTTGTCTTGTTACTATGGACTAACGTGGGTATCACCTTGTTTATAATTCTTTGGAAAATTACTTTGTACTTCAGTTGTACTTCAACATCATATGTAAATAGGAGTCAAAATACATTCTGGTTAAGCACTGATGCCACACTCCCACATTCTGCTTACCTTTTGTTCTGGAATGAGAGCAAGATGCAAAGGGAATACATTTATAGGGAGGTGGTAGGGAGTTTTGAGCTAAAAAAGTTACAAAAAAGTGTTTTTGTGATGGAAATAGCTGTTATTTAGATTTCAAAACATTGGATATCTGAGGTACCCTGGCATATCTTTACATCTCTTGACAAAATTTTGTTTTTTAAATAGTCATAATCACCTACATTTATAAAGGATGTATCAGCTGGATTAAGACTTTAATCTGTGCCAGACAGAAACAGGGAAGAAATCATGGATTTGTGATACTGAAACATTATCAAAGTAGAAGAACATATATCTTTAAAAATTGCTTTTTGGAATATATTTTTAAAAAGCTATTAAATATACGCCCATGTACATGTGGTAGTGTGCATTTAATTAACTCTGCCAGTTCAGTTCTACCTTTTAGGTGAGCCTCAGAAACTGTAACTGTCTTTCTCAGTCTGTCTTGAGAGTTTTGATGGCACTCAGTGTATATTCTCCAACTAGAGATGGGGTAGTCATATATTAATGCAAGTATCCCCATGAAGCTGGAGTTAATGAGGTTCGCCCCATGGGGCCAGACTGTCCACTCACGCATCTGCTGGCAGCGGCGGCCTCATTTATCCTTCTAATCACTCCCGGAGTCCCGCTGTCTTCCTGCTCAGCTAGCCACTCTGGACAAGGGGAGGGAGGATGAGTCTCCCTGCATGGCTGCCGAGTGGCTAGCTGAGCAGGAAGAGAGTGGAGCTCCAGGAGTGATTGGAAGAATGAGCGAGGCTACTGTGACCACTGGACACATGAGTGGACGGTCCAGCCCTGGGGGCAGACTCTCGTTAACCCCAGCTGTATGAGGATGCTCGTATATGAATACCCCCATCCCTACCTCCAATGTTTATCATGGAAATACTGATAAACATATTTGGAATCCTCTTAGTATTCTGTTTATTACAAAATCATAAATATGGATTTTCTAACGCAAGAGCCAGCTGGTCACTTTATTTCAGTGTAGTGAACTTATTTAGCTGAAGTTGCCATTGAAGTTGCTGTTCTGTACTGTCCACCTGTTGCTGTAGAAGAACAAAGCAGAAAAACTTCCCTGAGATAATGCATATGGTTGTCAGCTTAGCCAGTTATATGCTTGGTTGGACTAATGCCTGTTAGAAGCTTTAGGATTTTTTAATGGCAAATAGGGACAGAGAACAGCCCTATTCACGTGGTCTGCCTGAACATATGTAGCACTTCAAGGGTCATGGGGAAAGGAATGGCCACATAAGCTCCATCACCAAGTCTACACCCCACCTAAAGGTCATTAAGATCTTCTTACATTAAATGTTAAGGCCTGCATGTAAGTTCATTCAGATGACTTCTGGTTGAGGTGAGAATGTGTGTGTGTGTGTGTGTGTGAGTGGGAGAGGGTGGTTTATTATGATCCTTATGTCATCAGCACCTTTGAACCTTACATACTTTTGAGCTTAATACCTGAATAGGGTTCTGCAAAACAAGCCACATTTCCTGTATTGAAGCCGCCTTTTAGATTGAGCTGGAAAGCAGGCCAACTCTGCTACAACTAAGTAAAATACAAGAATGCAACTACAATACCACTTCCTAAGATTATATTAGAATACTGATGTTAAAAAGACACAATTAAAGCTGCAGTTTCTTTTGAAGATGTGTGTGTTTTCTTGGTAAACCATTCATGTTAATTGCAGTTAGATTGCTAAGTATGAGCAAAGCTGAAGAGAACAAATCGAATTAGGTGATATAATTGGCTTTAAAGACCTTTGCTCTGCTCTTCTGTCAGATGCTGTTAAATCAGTTTGCTCAAAGTTTGCAGTATTTACTATTTCATACTTCAGATTTTATTTATGTTAAATGGCCGAATCTTACTTGTAATAGCAGAGGGCAACCATTCTGCAGGCAGAGTATGCTATCATTCTCAAGCAACTTCTGGCATCTGCTTCAGCAAGCATTAAATTGCACTGTTGGATAAAATGGGGCCTTTGCGAGGGGGAGTTACTACCCCCTTGTGCAGTTGCCTCCTTTTAGCCACCACACGTTCAGTGGAACCATTGTGCACATGGAAGCAGAAGCAAGATTCCAGGCTTTTATACCTGCAAATTTTTAGATTTAGGAGAAGGTGCATCATACTGAAATTCTTTTGTGTAGTATTACTAAGAAAAGTGAACTGTAGCAGCTTTATTCCTATCAAACAGACAGATTTCAAAGCTAAGTTTTGAACTGGAATATTTGGGGAATATGGCATTGGAACAGTGTGCATTAATTATTCACATATCAGAGAAATAATGCCTTCTTGACTACTCGAGAATTTAAATGCAGCAGAGCATTTCAATAGTCCATGTTGCACTTCCATTGTATCTTTAATCAGCATGTCAGAACTTGCTTTCAATTAGCTGTATACTTGGCAGTAATTGCACAACACACCGACTTTAAAAGGCACATATAAGGTAATTACTAATGGTATCTGCAAAAAAACCCCTGTTTTTTTCTACAAAATAATCATGATTCTGTTTATTGTTTCTTTGTTTCAGTCTTAAGCAGGACAGTGCAGGATTCTGCCTGTTTAATATAAAGCCAAACAAATTTGTGATTGAAAATTAAAGTGTGTAAACAGTCTACAAAACAAATGTACTTTCTGAATTATTGTAATATTGATTGTTATGTCTATAAAAATTGCCTTGCTTTTTTATAAGTTGTTCTGTATCAATGTATTCATTATAAATAATATACTTGTAAATGAGATGCCACTGAGTCTTTGGGCATTTTCTAGTGGTGAAGTCTAACTTTGTAAATCTGTGTAGTATCACAGAGGATTGGCATTTTGGGTTTCCATTATTATAATGTCTCATTTTTCAAAGAGGACCTTATTGGTGTATAAAACAACATTTGATGTATATTTTTACTTTTGAAATTGCATGACAGTAAGTGGTCAAAAATAAGCAAGTTATGTAAAAATACAGACCTTTATAAAGGAAATCTTGGTTAAGAAAATTTACTTTCTTTTTATTTCCAGTGAGCCTTACTATATAAGCAACTGGATATATCACTGCATTTAGTCTTCATGAGACATTCTCGTGCATACTAATTTTTGTATGCCATGCACTGGAAGGATCTCACCTGGAATCTGCCTTGCTAGGATGTTTCTTCCAATTGTTTGCATTTTCATAACATTGTTCTGTGTACTTTGAGTTGAGTTCACATTCTACATGTTTGACCTTCATAGAAAACATGACTGTCAGACCACCCAAATGATTTCCGAACTGTTTAATTTTACCACAGGGCCAAAGAAAAATGCCACAGATGAATGAGCATTTTCATTCAGCAAAACTGCGATTACCAGAAGCAGGAATATGAGAATAAATCCCCCTTCAATTTATGCTCTAGCCAGCCTTACAACGTTTTGAAATCAGAACTGCCGTGCTTTGAAATATCACCTAAATCTGGTTTCAAAAGTAGAACCTAGGTTAGCCCTGAAATGTAGACCTGCTGAGGTGCAAAACCAGCAAAGACTGCTTGCTCTTAATAGTATGATTATTGCCTATGCGGTCACAGAATAATAGAATAATGGACTTGAAAGGGGGCTCTAAGGCCATTGAGTCCAACTTTCTGTTCACTGCAGGAATCCACATCAAAGTATATTTGAGAGATAGTTGTCTCATTTTCTTTTGAATCAAAACACTCAGCCCTTCCTGAGGTAATTGGTTCCAGAGGTAATTGGATTCATTGTCGTACTACTTTAACATTCTCTGCTCATTCCCTGTACTTTTCTCATGCAAGCTTTGACCTTCATGGCCTTTTGCAAATCAATTTTGTCAGTTCCCTCATTGGTGTATAATAAGGATAATGCAGGACTGCTGTGGGGATTTATTAAAGCTTATCAAGCACTAGGAAGATGAGTGCTAAATGCACAGGAGTTACATCAGTGGAAAACAATCCTATTACAGAATTATAATTTGGAATAAATCTACGAAAATGAGAAATCACCTACAGCGATGGTTCATTTTTCGTGATTAAATTACAAATTGCATTATTTTGATTGGTTTGCATTTAATATGGATAGCTAGAAAATTGAGGGAGACACCAGATTCTTGTTTCTGTTTCTGAAAGGCTGTCATTTTATGAAGTTTTATTGTTCCTGTTAGCAGTGTAGCTAAAGTGCTGCTTTTTTCTTGTGCCATGGCTCATCTTTGCTCATCATCTGTTCTGTATGTTGTTGCAAACTGTGGTATAAGTTGAATGCTAGTGTATAAAATGTGGAAGGTTCTAAATTTATACTACTTTCTAGTGTATTCTAGCCAGTTCTGTAGATCATAAAAATTGTAATGTCTTTCAGTTTGATAATTTTCCTGTTGATGCTTTCTCTGCAGTGAGAAAAAAGGAATGTTTTTACCATGTGTAAATGATCTCTCAGCTTAGCCTCAGTTGTGGATATTTCAGACAATGAAGATACATCTATTAATATTGCTTCCATGTAGGAAGTAGCTCATATGCCACAGCATAGCAGATATGGACATGTCTGTCTTGCCATATGTATGCAGAGCAAGAAGAGAATACAACCAAATTCCTTCAGTTCTAATTCCCTTGAATGACTTTTCTTAGATTCTTACTGCATTTAAGTTTTGATTTCATGAGACCAACTGATACCTCAAACACTGATTTGGTTATCTGTGCATGGATCAGGTCACTATATTTTCATACTTTCTTTTTTCAAGGTTATAATGTACATTACATTTGTCAAAATTAGACTTTTAAAACAAGTAAATTATCTCTGTGCCAATGGGAACATGTAGAATTGTGGGTTGCTGCAGTCTCCATGCTCTTGGTCAGTGAACATTCCTGATAGCTGTAGCTGTACTGAAAATCATAACACGGCAGTGGTTGCTGGGACAGATGCTCCTGCCATGTGCGGCATAGTTTCAGTAATATATATGACATTTCTTCAGAGCTTCTTTCCAGTGTTTCATATGATGTGTTGCATGCATTATATCACATTTATGTTTGATTTTTTAAAAAGTTCTTCTGATCATTTAGTTATGATTTATATAATTTTATGTCATGGAAAATCAAACCTTGCCATTACTGAATTTGACCCCTGAAAAATGGCAACCCACACAAGGATTCAGTAGCATATAATAGGAAGCCAGAACCACTGCCTGCCACTTTATGGTAGGGTGAGACATTACAGTCAAACAAAGCTAATCATTTTTCAAATGAAAACACAGGCAACTGGAAGAGATAGATATTGTGCTGTTCACATATATACCAGTACCCAAAGGCCACATTATAAGATCCACAGGTCTGTAAAGTAGTTTCTAACTATGCTGAATTTAGGAGCCATACATTTGGAAGACATCTTGTTTGCTTCTTTACAAGTGACTGAGTTCATTTGATATAATAGCTCTGGTGTGATGTTGCTGGAGTCCCAGTCAGCATATGTATTTGACAGCCAGCTCATGATTTTTTTCCTTCCATAAAACCCAACTGTTGGAGGCTATACTTTGAGTTAGAGAGCAAAGGAATAGTTAAATTTTAAATTAAATTTAAATAGTTTAAATGTTGACCCTGTATCCGTTTTTGCACTTAAACATCTTGGGAGACTGGGCATTAAAATGGTTAGAGGGAGAGGATTAAGCAGCTACTGTATTACCTTCTTTTAGTCAAATTTGTGGCCACTTGTGGTTTTTTCATACTTTTCAAGTATATCAGCTGTATAAGAGCTAAGAGCAGAACTCACAGAAGGCAGAAAAACACACCTTTACCTCTTGGAAGGAGTCTGACTATCAGATGAGCTTGGAGGCATAGATAAGATTTAAAATAAGTTAAAATAGCTGTGGATGTTATACAGTAGGGTCTCTACTTAAGAACTTCCCTACTTAAGAACAATTCTACTTAAGAACAGCTCTGTTTGCTAAATTTTGCTTCTACTTGAGAACAGAAATCCAAGATAAGAACAGGAAAAAAAACCTTTCCTGCTCTTTTTTTAACCTTAGGTCATCTTAGGTTAAAAAAAATTCTCCCCCTAGTGGTAGAGTACGTATTAACCAGCTTTGCATTAGTTCCTATGGGAACTAATGCTTCAATGTACGAACGCACCTCTACATAACAAAAATACAGCCAGAACGGATTAATTGGTTTTCAGTCCATTGCTTCAAAATTACCTTCATCAGAAGTGCTTTTAACAATGTTCCCTGACCTAAGAAAAAAAGAAAAAATATCCCCCTCTAGTGGCAGAAGGCGGAATAGCAGCTTCCCATTAGTTTCTATGGACGGAAAAGAGCAGATACAGATTAAATGGTTCTTCATCGTGGTCTTCTGTGAATGCACACAAAGGGTTAATACCAGCGCCAGCGTTGGGCCTCTCGGAACGTTTTCTAGCTGCAAGAGAAAAGTAACAATGTTTAGGACTACCCCTACTGCGCACGCCCAGCCTAACCGTCCCTCAGTTCCATTTTTCCGCCTAGCGGTTTGGAGCCTCTCGTCTTAGCTGCGTTTATTGCTGCGTTATTGCGATCTATCTGATTTTTGGCTTTGACCTTTGCTTCGCTCACGGACTACCCTAGCGCTTTTTCCCTTCAACTTGACGACCCGGTGTATATTCTGGCTTACTCGGACTGTGTTTGGACTGCTCTGCCTTATCCTTGGACTTGTCGTTTCGGTTTCCTTACTACCCTATGTCCCCTTCAGGGCCGTTCAGCAGGTGTGTGGTGTGCGACCGCAAAATCCCCCATCAAGACGGCCACGATACTTGCCTGTATTGTTTGGGCGAGTCGCACAATCCCAAAGCTTGCCCACACTGCAAAGCCTTCACTAAGGCCGCTCTCAAGGCTCGCCAACAGCGCCTTAAACTTCATCTGTGGGAGTCAACGTTGTCTTCCACGGCGCCCTCTGAGGGGGAAATGGCTTCCACTTCTCGAGCAGCTCCTGTTCACTCAGTCGTCTCCAAAGTTTCCAAAATGTCGAAGAAATCCGCGTCGTCGAAATCGGCCGCTCCTGCTTCACCCGAGCCTCCGGCTCCGAAAGCTAAGCCGTCGAAATCGTCCAAAGCTAAGGCGGCCGCCCAGCTTAAAATGACATCTATTCCACTTTCTCCGAGCTCGGGTTCCATCCCATCGCCAATTCTTGAGGAGTTGTCGAGGCGCTTCGGGGCCTCGGCCGAGGCACCCGCACCTCCTCCTGCTCGACGTACTGAAGTGATACCGCCTTCGGGAAGGTCTTCCCCGACGCCGAGCCAGTTAGTCGCCGTCACTACTGGCCTCGCTTCTGCCCCACATAGCCCTTTTCCTGCGGGCCAGGGGTCGCCTCCCGTGTCGATCTCGTCCGTACACTCGGACTCGAGATCTCCTCGAGAGAAGATACCTCGATCACCTGTGCGCTCGAGGTCTAAATCTCCTCGAGGCAAACGTTCTCGCACGGAGAAGCATGGCTCCCCGAGTCGGTCCCCGTCCTCCGGCCGCTCGAGGTCGAAGTCTCCTCGACAGAAACGATCGAAGAAGAGGCATCGAGCTTCCACTCAGTCCGACTCTAGCGATCGCTCGGACTCGAAATCCTCTAAGCGTAAACGCTCTAAGAAGAAGCACCATTCTCATCGACGTCGTACCAAGCACCGACGTCGGTCCTCTTCTTCCCGTTCGGCGGATTCCGACCGCCCTAAGCGTCGTAAGCACCATCGACGTCGACGCGGCCGTTCGCGGTCTCCTCCTTCGTCGTCGACATCCGCCTCTCGAGACCGGTACCGCAAAAAGATCCGGTACATATATGTCTCTTCTTCTTCGGAGTCGACCCGACCTCGACGCCGACGCCGGGCCATTCGAGCCAAAGACCACCCTCTTCCGGTACCGGTTGCCCCTCCACCGCAACCGGCCCCTCCCACCTCGGCACCGACCGTGGTCCCCGTTCGACCCCCGACAACGCAGGTCGACGTCGAGAAGCCCCCTCCAAGGAAGAAGAGGGACGTCTTCTCCTCTGATCCAGATGAGGTGTCCACGGAGCGGTCTTCTGACTCCGATCAGGAGCCACCCCCACCCTTACCACCGCATGATTTACCTCCGGGTGATCTGGTGCTTTCCGATACTGGCGATACTCACGCTCCTTCTCCATCTGAGGATTTTTCTTCTTACTCTCAGATGATGTCCAGGCTTGCCAAGACGCTTAAATTGGACTTGAATCTCCCTTCCCCTCCGGGAGAGGACTTGTTCTTTGGAGACATAAAACGAGACAGTACCGCTCCCCCCAGTATAGCCTTTGTGCCTGTAGTTATGGAGGCCATCAAGGAATTCTGGGCTCAGCCTGCGGCTACACCTAATGTCCCTCGTCGCACAGAACACTTCTACAAGATTCATGGGGCCGATACTCATTTTCTGCTCAAGCATCCCATTCCAAACTCACTCATTGTTGAAACAAGCTGTTCAAGGCCTTCGGCCAAGGCTCATGTTACTCCAGTCGACAAGGAGGGTAAAAAGCTGGAACTCATCGGCAGGAAAATCTACTCCCTTGTCACCTTGCTACTTCGAGTCATAATTATCAAACTGTTTTGGGAGCTTATCACAAACAATTGTGGCTCAAACTTTTGCCTGGGTTGAAAATGATACCTGAAGACACCAGGCAAGCTTTTCTCAACTCATATGAGGAAGCTCAGACGGTATCCAAGTATGAACGTCTTTCCATCAGACATGCAGCAGAAATCTCTGCCAGAGTCCTCATGTCTGCCATCTCTATCCGGCGCCATGCTTGGCTCCGTTCTGCGGACATAATGGAGGACGTCAAATCAAAAGTTGAAAGCCTCGCCTTCGACGCTACCGGGCTGTTCAACGAAAAGACCGACTCCCATTTGGAGGACCTTCATAAGGCTAAGAGAACTGCTAAGTCTTATTCTGTTCAGACTCAATCTAGACAGCGACGCCCTCAATGGCGTAAATCTTATGGACAGTATCAATCTTCCCAACAATACCGTCCTTACAAACACCTTCCTCAGCAGCGCTCTGGCCAGTCCTCTTCTTCTGTCCAGGGCTATCAGGGATACCGCCCTCGTCCGCCCCATCGCCGCCAACCTTTTAAGCCACCTGGCAGAAAACAAAAACAGTATCTTTGACTTTCGGCCCCCCGTTTTCACCCACTCACCACCTACCACCCGCCTTCAACCGTTTCTTCACAACTGGTCTGTCATCACAAACGACACTTGGGCTCTAAAAATTATTCAGCACGGTTACCAGCTGGAGTTTATAAGATCTCCTCCGCTAGGTTTCATAACTCATTCTCCCTTCGACTCCTCGCTAGAGGAAGAAATATCATCTCTCTTAGAAAAAGAGGCCATCTCTACAGTACCACCTCACGACGTACAATGCGGGTTTTACTCCCGCTACTTCGCCGTCTCAAAAAGCGGAGGAGGCATAAGACCCATCCTCGATCTAAGACTCCTCAATACTTACCTGCGACCCAGACGGTTTCGGATGCTTACCTTAGAGTCCATCATGCACTTGCTGAAAAAGAGCAACTGGTTCGTCCTTATAGATCTAAAGGACGCATACTTTCACGTCACTATTCACCCCGACCACCGCAGGTTCCTTCGGTTCATCTTTCAGGACACGGTCTACGAATTCCAGGCCCTGCCATTCGGTCTGTCCACAGCTCCCCGGACCTTCACCAAGGTTATGGCTCCGGTGGCGGCTTACCTTCGTCTCAGGGGCATTCACGTTTACCCTTACCTGGACGATTGGCTCGTAGTCTCCACCTCGAGAAGGCAATCCCTGAAAGACACAAGATTCATTCTGTATCTTCTTTCCAATCTCGGTCTCACTGTCAACAATCAGAAATCCCGGCTCATTCCCTCCAAGACAGTTCAATACATAGGGGTCTGCTTGGACGCTGTAAAGGGTCGAGTCTTTCTTCCCCCGGAAAGAATACACAAGATTCGACGAGCCATCAGGAAATTTTTCCCCGGTGCTCGGGTGACAGCCCACCATGCCCAGCACCTCCTCGGCCTGATGTCTTCTACGACGCCGGCGCTAGCGCACGCTCGCCTCAAACTCCGGTCGCTCCAATCTTGGTTTCTCACCCTTTTCGACCCCATGATCGACAGTCAAAGGAAACGCCTTCGTGTCACCCCGGAGCTCACCAGACAACTCCAGTGGTGGATGTACACACCCCATCTCACGGTTGGCCGGCCCTTTCGTCCACTCCGTCTCACCGTTCAAGTTACAACGGACGCCAGTCCGTCCGGCTGGGGGGCGCACTGCGGGCGCCGCACCATTCACGCCCTCTGGACGCCTCAAGAAGCCATGTTCCACATCAATTACCTGGAACTGCTGGCGGTTATCAAGGCCTTCAAGTCCTTCCTCCCTCTCCTCCGCGGCCGCGGAGTTCAGCTAGTGACGGACAACACTACCACAATGCACTATGTCAACAAGCAGGGAGGAACCCGCTCTCATTCACTCCTGTATCTCTCCATCCTCCTTTGGGAATGGTGTTACCGTCATCATATCTACCCGGTGGCCATCCATGTAGCCACGGAGGACAACACACTTGCCGACACTCTGAGCAGGCTTCACTATCAGACTCACGAATGGGAGTTGAACCCTCTGGTCTTCCAGGACCTTTGCAACCAGTGGGGGACCCCAGTGCTGGACGTGTTCGCATCCCCTCACAACGCAAAATGCTCCCGCTATGCCTCCCGGGCAGGTCTCGGTCACCACTCGCTCGGCGACGCATTCATGATTCCATGGAACCAGGGTCTCTTGTACATGTTTCCACCGATCCCGTTAATACAGAGATCCTTGATCAAACTCCGACGCTCGATGACTCCGGCCATCTTCATCGCACCCTTTTGGCCTCGCCAAGTGTGGTTTCCCACTCTAGTCAGCATGGCTGTGGACTCAGTAACCCTTCCAATGTGGCCAGACCTACTGACCCAGGAAGCAGGCAAAGTCCTTCACCCCGACCTCGACACGCTCCATCTGACGGCGTGGAGGATCGTCCAGAAATTCAGGAGGTCTTGACCAATGCCATCAAACCCTCCACGTCTCGCTTGTATGCCTACAAATGGAACAGCTTTCTGAAATTTACCCAGCAGAGGGATCTCACCTCCTCACCTGTGTCTCTTTCCACACTTCTGCAGTATCTCCGTTACCTGTTTGATTTCCACCTGTCTATCTCTACTATCAAGGTGTACCTGGCTGCGGTTGTCTTCTTTCAGCCCAGAGCTTCTCCCTCATCCCGCTTTTTCTCCCATCCTACCGTCAGGATGTTTTTGAGGGGTCTCTCTAACCTCCGACCTCCCGTTCGTCCTCCACTCCCTCAGTGGTCCCTCCATTTGGTTCTGCATGCCCTATCCAGACCCCCATTTGAACCTATGGCTACCTGTGACCTCAAAATGCTCTCTTTAAAAACGCTATTCCTAGTGGCTATTACCTCTGCTCGTCGAGCTAGCGAGTTGGCAGCTCTCCGCCATGACCAACCTTTTCTTCAGTTCTTTAAGGACAAGGTTATGCTTTACCTGGACGTCTCCTTTCTTCCTAAGGTGGTCTCCGACTTCCACGTCAACCAGCCACTTATTCTGCCGACTTTGTTTCCGTCTCCGACGACTGATGTTGAACGCATGCTCCACATGCTCGATGTTCGACGGTCCTTAGCTTTTTACGTATCCAGGACCAAAGACTTTCGCCTGGCCAACAGACTCTTCCTTTGCCACTTTGGCCCTAAGAAGGGTTGCCCGGCCTCGCCGTCCACGCTCTCTCGGTGGCTCGTGTCTACCATCGCCCTTGCCTACGAGCTCAACCACAGAGATCCTCCACAGGGACTTAAAGCCCATTCCACCCGGGCTGTTGCCTCCTCCACTGCCTTACTTCGTGGCGTCGACCTGCCCGACATCTGCCGGTCCGCTACGTGGTCTAATGCCTCTACCTTCATAACCCACTACAGATTGGACGTGAGGGCAAAAGAGGAGACCAAATTCGGGAGGGCAGTGCTAGCATCGGCTCTTCAGTGACAGCCCACCATCCGGTTAGTAAGCGTGCTAATCACCCTTTGTGTGCATTCACAGAAGACCACGATGAAGAAAGAAAGGTTACTTACCTGTAACGATGGTTCTTCAAGTGGTCATTCTGTGAATTCACACAATCCCGCCCGGCCTCCCCTCTGTCTGTCTGTCACTGGCATCTCTCTGACTCGAGGGCCTATGGCGGACAAATGGAACTGAGGGACGGTTAGGCTGGGCGTGCGCAGTAGGGGTAGTCCTAAACATTGTTACTTTTCTCTTGCAGCTAGAAAACGTTCCGAGAGGCCCAACGCTGGCGCTGGTATTAACCCTTTGTGTGAATTCACAGAATGACCACTTGAAGAACCATCGTTACAGGTAAGTAACCTTTCTTTTTCAATGCATTCCTATGGGAAATGCAGATTCTACATAAGAACTTTTCCACTTGAGAACCACCTTCCAATACGGATTAAGTTCTTAAGTAGAGACCCCACTGTAATCAGCAACAGCCAAGGAAACTAGTACAACTTCTGTGTCAATAGAAGGCAAAACCTAAAGCTGACATTGAGTAGATTTGGGATTCTCAGACTTCTAATGTACTTTACACCTGAGCTGAACATAGAAGGCATATAATTGGCAGTGATACTGTTGCATTCTTACATTGAAGACTGTCCGAGGAGAAAGCAGAGGCCTACTTAAGGAAACTAGGTGGTTACAGTACTGTGATTTGTTCCTAGACATCTTGTAGTCAGTGAGTCGTTTCAGCAGCAGGAGGTGTGAAACCAATAGCAGTCCATTTGTGGTACTTTGGCTCCTCTGTATGTGAATATATAGTTAGTATTTCCAAAATCTGCCATTCATTTGTGCTGTTGTGTAGCACGTTACTATTTTCATGTAGACTAAGGTCTCTATGCTCCATTCAGCAAGATGGTGGCTGCCAAACTTCACAAACCAATGGTCTTGTTCACTTAACAGGCTATGAACCCCTGATACAATCAAGTGCCTTTTGTAGTGACGTGCAATTTAAGCCTAGTGGTTACATAATCTGCTTGGAGTTTCTCTGGTGTCTGCAGTATCCTCGTCTATGTGATTAGGACCTGCCTCATAATTAATACGCTGGATTCTTACAGGAGTTTGCAAGTATGTACTAAGCAATGAAGCAAAAGTCCTGCTGCAAAAAACCATGCATATGTTCAGTTGTGCAATAGATATTCCCCTTTGGTGGGCTGTCTTCCATGACTATTGATGTGCCTAATATTGCAACCAGTGTGTGACCAGATACATGATGTACAGCCTACTGGAGAGGGGAGCTGTTTGTGCTATTGGCCTTGTGCTCTGCAGGATTCTGCCTTACGACTTTAAAAGAACTATATACACATTGATGTTTTCTATTTTAAAATGCTGGTGTCCAAAAGAATTTTGGGGGAAAAAGACCAAGAGCAACACATGGAAAGATATGGCAAATGGACAATGCCAATGCAATCTTACACATATTTCTAAGAATCTATCTCACTGAATTCAGTAGGGCTTATTTTCAGGTAAGGATTGCAGTATAAATGAAGTATTCAGAGGCTGCTGGCCACTTAATCCTTAGAAGACCCATCACTTTCATGCCTTAAAAAACAACAGCATTGGTTAAACATTTCCATGTGAAATTGCCTTATACTGATTAAATCCATGGGTCCATTTATCCCAGGACTGTCAACAGTGACTGGTGACAGCTGTTCAGGAGAAGTTTATCCTGATGATTTTTGGAACTGAAACTGAGACTGTGTGCATGCAAAGCATTTGTTCTGCCATGAGCATGTATCTCCTCCCCAAGTGTTGGAGCTTCCATGGGCACTGTTACCACACTGTTGCCAAATTGTCATTTTGGAATCCTCCCCTTCAAGCCTGGGTCTTATTCAGAATTTCTGCCAGGTGGGCTGAGGATAGGGAGACACCAGTCTTAGCCTCTACCCTATTGCTCTCATCTTTTTTAAGCAGCCTCATAAGAAAAGTACTGAGAAGTAAAACATCTGCATTGATCTTCAGTGCTATCCAGCTCTTCACCACAGGCCACAGCAACCCATGTTGAAGTGGTGGTGTTTTTGAGCGTCCGTCAAGTAGGAAATGGCAGTCTTTCCCACTTCCCTTGCGCACCTGCAACCTGCCAAGGCAATCTCAGAAGAAAGACAGAGGAAAGAAAACCACTTTTCCACTGTATGCTGCAATTAGTGGATGGACATTATCATCCGAACACTTCTTTGGACAACAAGCCAGTAATAACCCACCCTTTCCACAGCAGTCTAGCACCTTCTCTTGCATGAATGAACATCACGCTGCCCCCACTCTGAAATGCCAAAAACAAGGAAGCTGCTGTTCTTATATTTCTGTAGAAGAATGCAATATCTTTTTTGCCACATATGTCCATGTATATAGATTTTTATGTTTCTGGCAACAGTGTTCTTCCTTTTCATTTAATGGAGGCCCATTGCCACCGGTGGAAGACAGCCATAGAATGCTATCTGTTCTGTGATTCAAATCTGAAGGGCCCAATGGGGTACATAAATCTCATATTCCTGACGGTGTGTTATTTAAAGTGATCAGCACATAGAGCTGAGAAAATGAGTCATTCTGGTTGAAGGGACATAGCAGTTCTTGTTCGGTTTTAAGAGTAATGAAATAAAGACAAACCAGTCTGACTAGATGATTTACTAACCAGACAAAACTAAGCAAGCCTGTATCTAATTTACATGTAATGGCAAGTTCAGGTGCATCTCTTTGTAAAAAATAGCTTCTGTAGTTGAGGTAAGGATGACAGTCGATGCAGCAATATGGAAACAGTATTATGAGAATGGCCATGGCTCCTTTTACCTTTCCATTGGGCTGTCGGGGAGTGAATCAAAACAGTCCCTTTATCCTAAACAAGCTCACTTGTATTTGCTACTTTTCTCTTGGTTTCCAGTGACTCCTAGACACCATATGGCAATTACTACTTCATTACAGCAATAATCCTGACAGCTTCTTAAATTCAACTTGCTAAAAGCTGAGTTCAGGGAGAGTTCATCTATGCCCATTTATAGAAGTGAGTTTTAGACCTCCTACATAGTTACTTAGGCTCCCTTTAAAGAGAAAAGTGGGGTAAAAAAACCAAACATACATGCATACATATATATTTTTTTCCACCAACTTTTCTTCCTAACTTGATCTCATAAAGGCAGCAAAAATTAGGGGGAAATAATGCAAACTATTAAAAAATGCAACTAGCACAAAAATATGGTGCCCTTGAAACTGAAGGTAATACAGTGGTGCCCCGTATAGCGAGGTTAATCCGTTCCGGATTAACCTTCGCTATACGAAAACATCGCTGTGCGGGTAAGCAAAGCCTATTGGAACGCATTAAACTTAGTTTAATGCGTTCCAATAAGCGTGGAAACTTACCCCTCCAGCGATGTTTTCGCTCCGGCGGCCATTTTGGAGCCGCCGATCAGCTGATCGGCGGCTCCAAAATGGCCGCCGCATGACCCGAAATGGCTCCTATCAGTGTTTTCGCACCCTCCCCTTGCTTACGGAGGTCGCGAAAACGCTGCGGGGGGGGGCATTTCGGGCCATCCGCGGCCGGAGGCCCCAATCGTCGCAAAGCGAGTGCGGCGATTGGGGCTGATCCGTATAGCGATCCCCAAAAAGGGATCGCTATACGGATTCTTCGTTAAACGGTGCGCTCGTTAAGCGAGGCACCACTGTATATAGTCCCTAGGGCTAGTAGCCATTAAGACATGTTCAGATTTTTCCTGATCCTGTTGCTTGAGTTATTTTTATTTGGAACCAAAGGTGGGATGTTTTGCATTCAAGACGCACTTCCTAGTACTGATTTGTGGCCCTTTCCTGACTATCCTTCCATTTCTGATTAGTCACTTCTGAAGAAGTGATAATGCAAGTAACAATACAGAACACTTTAGTTTGTTTTTGAGAAAGCCGCATACAGCTTGAACCAAAAGAACTGGTTTTTGCATGCTATCAAGAAGGACTTGTTCAGAAATCCTGCTTTGTCTTCAACAGGGTTCTTTCTATTGATTTGTTCTGTGTAGAACAATAAACATCCACAGGGACTCACTAATAGCTGTAGCAAAATGTAAAGCACTGAATGAGCTGCAAAGGGCTGTTTACAGGACAGAGCATCAGAAAGCCAATGGGATGATTCTTTCTTGCATGAGCGAGAACTTGGAGCCATGGGCTTTGCCTCTGGGATGGGTAAGAAATGTTATGTTGCATCAGCTGGTTCTGTGGAAACTGGGGAATCATAGAATTGGAAGGAGCCTATAAAGTCACTGAGCCCAACCAGCTGCTCAGTGCAAGAATCCAAATTAAAGCAGAGTGGACAGATGGTTAATTTTCTCTTGGATGTATATAACACTGGAGCATTCACCATTTCCATAGTGAAATTGGTTCCACTGCTGTACTGTTCTAACAGTTAAGAAATTGGTTGTTGTGGGTTTTTCGGGCTCTTTGGCCATGTTCTGAAGGTTGTTCTTCCTAATGTTTTGCCAGTCTTTGTGGCCGGCATCTTCAGAGGACAGCACTCTGTGAGCCCGAAAAACCCAGAACAACCATTAGATCTTGGCCGTGAAAGCCTTAGCGAATACTGTAGTTAAATTTTTTTTCCTGATATTCAGCTGAAATCTGGCTTCCTGTGACTTAAATCCATTATTACATTTCGTGCACTCTGGGATGATCGAGGACAGATCCTCCTGCTTATCTGTATGACTACGTTTCAAGTACTTGAAGAGTACTGTTTTATTTCCACTCATTCTTTTCTCAAGGCTAAACATGCCCAGTTTTTTCAGTCTTTTTTCATAAGGTTTGGTTTCCAGTCCCCTGATCATTCTTGTTGAGTTTCTCTGAACTTGTTCTGGTTTGTCTGCATCCTTCTTGAAGTATCCAGAACTGGACACAATACCCAAGATGAGGCCTAACCAATGCCAAATAGAGGGGGACTAGTACCTCAAGATTTGGAGACTACTTCTGTTAATGCAGCCTAAAATCACATTTGCCTTTTTTGCAGACACATCTCACTGTTGACTCTACAACAATTCCAAGTTACTTCTCACTCGTAGTATTACTGAGCCAAGTGTTTCCCATCTTGTTGCTGTGCATTTGTGTTTTTCCCACCAAGTGCAGACCTTAGTACTTATCCCTGTTAAATTTCATTCTGTTGTCTTCTGCCCAATGCTCCTGCTTCTCAAGATCTATTTGAGTTTTCTTCCGGTCCTCTGAGGTGTTAGCAATACAGAATACAGGTCCCAGAATGCTCCGCCCAAGTTTGCAATGTGCTATGACATGCTGTAATGCTAACTTAAGACATGCTCATACAAATGCTGTAATGGACAACACAAAGAGAAGATTTAAATTGTGCAAGGTTGCATAACCTGAACATACAGGTTAGTGTGTGTGTGTGTGTGTGTGTTATGGGGAGATTAGGCCCTCTGCTTTCTAAAAAGCGAGACTATGTTCTGACATGAGAATGAAATCTTTCTTACGTCATCCCTACTTTCTAAAGTAAGTAATGTGATATAAATATTTGAGACTAGGGATGGTTTGTGATCATTCTCTCCACACATTTTCACAGGTGGTTGGTTCAACTTTCTCACCAATAAGGTCATTTTCTGCACCAAGTTGTTTAAGGCCCTTGTTTCTCCATCCCACTGATCCATTGGATCAGTGTGACTAAGGCTTGGATCCTTTTACCCGGCTGGATGCTGGTAAGAGACCTGCTATGCCATTTCAAGTGTTACAATCTTGTGAAAAAGAAAGTATGCTCTCTTTTCTATGGTTTTACGTATCAGGACATAAGAAAAATCATCTGCTCCTTAGCAGGTCTGAAAATCAAGTAAATACAACCTCAGATGAACAACACATGGCATAATAAGACGAGGCATATTATGCTGTGTCATGACTGATTTTACAAAAAGTATCTATTTAACAAAAATAAAGCCAAAATGGAGAAGCCATGTGTGAAAAATGTAAAACCATAGAATTCAAAGAGGGTTTGCTTTCTTTCTCACATCACTGTATATACACATGATTTGGCTGCAGGAGACCTCAGCCATAACCCCTGGCATTTCCAGGTAGGTCTGGAAAGATTTCTGTTGAAACTCTGGACAGCCACCACCAGTCAGCAGACAATACTGAGCATGACCAAAGTTGGAACCATTAGTTGAAAAAACAAAAAGCAATGTGTCAGTTTGTCCTTAATTTTTGCAAATAAGTTTTTATTTGTTACTTGTATAATGAGTAACCACATATAATTAACATGTTACTCTCAATGTTATTTTACTGTAAACCTCCCAAAGAGAAGGAGATTCAGTTCATTGTCTTTAAGGAAATTCCTTCAATTGTCCCCATAACATTTTTGCAATAATATGTAAATATGGCTTTAGTGAAAAAAGAGATTCTTCATCGTGGTCTTCTGTGAATGCACACAAAGGGTTAATACCAGCGCCAGCGTTGGGCCTCTCGGAACATTCTCTAGCTGCAAGAGAAAAGTAACAATGTTTAGGACTACCCCTACTGCGCACGCCCAGCCTAACCGTCCCTCAGTTCCATTTTTCCGCCTAGCGGTTTGGAGCCTCTCGTCTTAGCTGCGTCTATTTGCGATCTATTTGATTTCTTGGTTTTGACCTAAGCTTCGCTCACGGACTACCCTAGCGCTTTTCCCTTCAACTTGACGACTCGGTTTATTCTATTCTTGGTTTTACTCGGACTGATTTCGGACTGCTCTGCCTTCTCCCTTAAACTAGTCGTTTCGGTTTTGCTTACTGCCCTATGTCCCCTTCCGGGCCATTCAGCAGGTGTGTGGTGTGCGACCACAAGATTCCCCACCAGGACGGCCACGATACTTGTCTGTATTGTCTGGGGGAATCGCACAACTCCAAAACTTGCCCACACTGCAAAGCTTTCACTAAAGCCGCTCTTAAGGCTCGCCAGCAGCGCCTTAAACTCCATCTGTGGGAGTCAACGTTGTCTTCCACGGCGCCCTCGGAGGGGGAAATGGCTTCCACTTCTCGAGCAGCTCCTGTTCAGTCGGTCGTCTCCAAAGTTTCCAAAATGTCGAAAAAATCCGCGTCGTCGAAATCGGCCGTTCCTGCTTCGAATCCCGAGCCTCCGGCTCCAAAAGCTAAACCGTCGAAGACATCTAAAGCCAAGGCAGCCGCCCAGCTTAAAATGACATCCATTCGACTTTCTCCGAGCTCGGGTTCGATTCCATCACCGATTCTCGAGGAGTTGTCGAGACGCTTCGAGGCCTCGTCCGAGGCACCCGCTCCTCCTCCGGTTCGACGCACTGAAGCGGCACCACCATCGGGAATGTCTTCCCCGACGCCGAGCCAGTTAGTCGGTGTCACTACTGATCTCACTTCTGCCCCACATAGCCCTTTTCCTGCGGGCCAGGGGTCGCCTCCCGTGTCGATCTCGTCCGTGCACTCGGACTCGAGATCTCCCCGAGACAAGGTACCTCGTTCACCTGTGCGTTCGAAGTCGAAATCTCCTCGAGGCAAACGCTCCCGCATGGAGAAGCATCGCTCCCCGAGTCGGTCCCCTTCCTCCGGCCGCTCGAGGTCGAAGTCTCCTCGACGGAAGCGGTCGAAGAAGAGGCATCGGGCTTCCACTCAGTCCGACTCTTCCCATCGTTCGGACTCGAAATCCTCTAAGCGCAAACGCTCTAGGAAGAAGCGCCGCTCCCATCGGCGTCGTAGCAAGCATCGACGTCGATCCTCTTCTTCCTGCACGGCGGACTCCGACCACCCTAAGCGTCGTAAGTGCCATCGACGTCGACGCGAGCGTTCGAGGTCTCTTTCCTCGTCTTCGACGTCCGCATCTCGAGACCGGTACCGCAAAAAGATCCGGTACATATACCTGTCTTCTTCCTCGGAATCGAACCGGCCTCGACGTCGACGCCGAGCTATTCGAGTCGGAGAACAGCCTCCTACGCTACCTGTTGCCCCTCCACCGCAACCGGTTCCTTCCACCTCGGCGCCAACTGCGGTCCCAACTCGACCCCCGACAGCGCCGGTCGACATCGAGAAACCCCCTCCAAAGAAGAAGAGGGATGTCTTCTCCTCCGATCCAGATGAGGTGTCCACGGAGCAGTCTTCTGACTCTGATCAGGAACAACCCCCACCCCTGCCACCGCACGATTTACCTCCGGGTGATGTGGTGCTCTCGGATACGGGTGATCCTCACGCCTCTTCTCCATCTGAGGATTTTTCTTCCTACTCTCAGATGATGTCCAGACTTGCCAAGACCCTGAAGCTGGACTTGAATCTCCCTTCCCCTCCGGGTGAGGACTTGTTCTTCGGCGACATCAAGAAGGACAGTACCGCTCCCCCTAGCATAGCCTTTGTGCCTGTAGTTATGGAGGCCATTAAGGAGTTCTGGGCCCAGCCCGCGACTACTCCTAATGTCCCTCGCCGCACAGAACACTTCTACAAGATTCATGGGGCTGACACTCACTTCTTACTCAAGCATCCGATTCCGAACTCACTCATTGTTGAAACGAGCTGTTCAAGGCCATCGGCCAAGGCTCACGTTACCCCCGTTGACAAGGAGGGTAAGAAACTGGAAATCATCGGCAGGAAAATCTACTCCCTTGTCACCATGTTACTTCGAGTCATAAATTATCAGACTGTTCTAGGGGCTTATCACAAGCAGTTATGGCTTAAGCTTTTGCCAGGACTAAAATTGATACCTGAAGACACCCGGCAAGCTTTCCTAAACTCATACGAGGAAGCTCAGACGGTATCCAAATATGAACGCCTTTCCATCAGACATGCAGCAGAGATTTCTGCCAGAGTTCTCATGTCTGCCATCTCTATCCGGCGCCATGCTTGGCTCCGTTCTGCAGACATAATGGAGGACGTCAAGTCAAAGGTCGAGAGCCTCCCCTTTGACGCTACCGGGCTGTTCAACGAAAAAACCGACTCCCATTTAGAAGACCTCCACAAGGCCAAGAGGACTGCCAAGTCCTACTCTGTTCAGAATCAATCTAGACAGCGACGACCCCAATGGCGTAAATCTTATGGTCAATATCAGCCCTCTCAACAGTACCGTCCGTACAAACACTTACCTCAGCAGCGCTCTGGCCAGTCCTCTTCTTCCGTACAGGGCTATCAGGGATACCGGCCTCGTCCGTCTCATCGCCGCCAATCCTTTAAGCCGCCTGGAAGAAAACAAAAACAGTATCTTTGACTTTCGGCCCCCCATTTTTACCCACTCACCACTTACCACCCATCTTCAACCATTCCTTCACAACTGGTCTGCCATCACAAACGACACTTGGGCTCTAAAAATTATTCAGCACGGTTACCAGCTGGAGTTTATAAGATCTCCTCCGCTGGGTTTCATAAATCACTCTCCATTCGACTCCTCGCTAGAGGAAGAAATATCATCTCTCTTGCGAAAAAATGCCATCTATACAGTACCACCCCGCGACATACAACGCGGGTTCTACTCCCGCTACTTTGCTGTCTCAAAAAGAGGAGGAGGCATAAGGCCCATCCTCGATCTAAGACTCCTAAACACTTACCTGCGACCCAGACGGTTTCGAATGCTCACCTTGGAGTCCATCATGCACCTACTGAAGAAAAACAACTGGTTCGTCCTTATAGATCTAAAGGACACATACTTCCACGTCACTATCCACCCCGACCACCGCAAGTTTCTCCGGTTCATCTTTCAGGGCACAATATACGAATTCCAGGCCCTGCCATTCGGCCTGTCCACAGCTCCCCGGACCTTCACCAAGGTCATGGCCCCAGTGGCAGCTTACCTTCGTCTCAGGGGCATCCACGTCTACCCTTACTTGGACGATTGGCTCGTAGTCTCCACCTCACGAAGACAAGCCCTGAACGATACAAAATTCATCCTGTATCTTCTCTCCAATCTCGGTCTCACTGTCAACAGACAGAAGTCTCAACTCATCCCCTCCAAAACAGTACAATACATAGGAGTCTGCTTAGACGCCATAAAGGGTCGGGCATTTCTTCCCCCGGAGAGGATACACAAGATTCAACGAGCCATCAGGAAATTTCGCCCTCGTGCTCGGGTGACAGCCCATCACGCCCAACACCTCCTCGGCCTGATGTCTTCTACAACACCGGCGCTCGCTCACGCTCGTCTCAAGCTCCGGTCACTCCAATCATGGTTCCTCACCCTTTTCGACCCTATGATGGACAGCCAGAGGAAGCGCTTCCGTGTCACCCCGGAGCTAGCCAGACAGCTCCAGTGGTGGACGTATACACCCCACCTCACGGTTGGCCGGCCCTTTCGTCCACTCCATCTCACTGTTCAGGTCACAACGGACGCCAGTCCATCCGGCTGGGGGGCGCACTGCGGCCATCACACCATTCATGCCCTCTGGACCCCACAAGAAACCATGCTCCACATCAATCACCTGGAGCTACTCGCAGTGATCAAGGCCTTCAGGTCCTTCCTTCCTCTGCTCCAGGGCCGCGGAGTCCAGCTGGTGACGGACAACACTACCACAATGCACTATGTCAACAAGCAGGGCGGAACCCGCTCTCACTCACTCCTATACCTTTCCATCCTCCTCTGGGAGTGGTGTTACCGTCATCATATCTACCCGGTAGCCATCCATGTAGCCACAGAGGACAACACGGTTGCGGACACTCTGAGCAGGCTTCAACATCAGACACACGAATGGGAATTGAACCCTCTGGTCTTCCAGGACCTTTGCCGCCAATGGGGGACCCCAGTGCTGGATGTGTTTGCATCCCCTCACAACGCGAAATGTTCCCGGTACGCGTCTCGGGCAGGTCTCGGTCTCCACTCGCTCGGCGACGCATTCATGATCCCATGGAACCAGGGTCTCTTGTACATATTTCCACCGATTCCGTTGATACAGAGGTCCCTGATCAAACTCCAACGTTCAATGACTCCGGCCATTTTCATTGCACCCTTTTGGCCTCACCAGGTGTGGTTCCCCACTCTAGTCAGCATGGCTGTGGACTCCATGACCCTTCCGTTGTGGCCGGACCTGCTGACCCAGGAAGCAGGCAAAGTCCTTCACCCCGACCTCGACACGATCCATCTGACGGCGTGGAGGATCGTCCCGAAATCCAAGAGGTCTTGACCAACGCCGTCAAGCCCTCCACGTCTCGCTTGTATGCCTACAAGTGGAAAAGTTTTTTGAAATTTACCCAGCAGAGGGATCTTGTCCCTTCCCCTGTATCTCTTTCTACGCTTCTACAGTATCTCCGTTACCTGTTTGATTTCCACCTGTCTATATCTACTATCAAGGTGTACCTTGCTGCGGTTGTCTTCTTCCAACCCAGAGCTTCTCCCTCTTCACGCCTCTTCTCTCACCCTACCGTCAGAATGTTCTTGAGGGGTCTCTCTAACCTCCGACCTCCCGTTCGTCCCCCACTCCCGCAGTGGTCCCTTCACTTGGTTCTACATGCTCTTTCCAGACCCCCATTTGAACCCATGGCTACCTGTGACCTCAAGATGCTTTCTTTAAAAACGCTGTTCCTGGTGGCTATCACGTCTGCTCGTCGGGCTAGCGAGCTGGCAGCTCTCCGTCATGACCAACCTTTTCTTCAATTCTTTAAGGACAAGGTTATGCTTTACCTGGACGTCTCTTTTCTCCCGAAGGTGGTCTCCGACTTCCATGTGAATCAACCACTAATTCTACCAACCTTGTTTCTGTCTCCGACTACTGATGTTGAACGCATGCTCCACATGCTCGATGTTCGACGGTCCTTAGCTTTTTATGTCTCCAGGACCAAGGACTTCCGCCTGGCCAACAGACTCTTTCTGTGTTACTTTGGCCCAAAGAAGGGCTGCCCGGCCTCGCCGTCCACGCTCTCTAGGTGGCTTGTATCCACCATCGCCCTTGCCTACGAGCTCCACCACAGAGATCCTCCAGAGGGACTTAAAGCCCATTCCACCAGGGCTGTTGCCTCATCGACTGCCTTACTCCGTGGCGTCGACCTGCCCGACATCTGCCGGTCCGCTACCTGGTCCAATGCCTCTACCTTCATAACCCACTACAGATTGGACATGAGGGCAAGAGAGGAAACCAGATTCGGGAGGGCAGTGTTAGCATCGGCTCTTCAGTGACAGCCCACCATCTGGTTAGTAAGCGTGCTAATCACCCTTTGTGTGCATTCACAGAAGACCACGATGAAGAAAGAAAGGTTACTTACCTGTAACGATGGTTCTTCAAGTGGTCATTCTGTGAATTCACACAATCCCGCCCGGCCTCCCCTCTGTCTGTCTGTCACTGGCATCTCTATGACTCGAGGGCCTATGGCGGACAAATGGAACTGAGGGACGGTTAGGCTGGGCGCGCGCAGTAGGGGTAGTCCTAAACATTGTTACTTTTCTCTTGCAGCTAGAGAATGTTCCGAGAGGCCCAACGCTGGCGCTGGTATTAACCCTTTGTGTGAATTCACAGAATGACCACTTGAAGAACCATCGTTACAGGTAAGTAACCTTTCTTTTCTGTTGTTAAAAAGTTCAAAAGTAAGTTTGCACTTTGTCACTTGGAAGCAGTAATTCTGTTAACTGTGGATGCACTTTAAGTTAAAGGTAAAGGTAAAGGTTCCCCTTGACAATTTTTGTCCAGTCATGTCCGACTTTAGGGGGCGGCGCTCATCCCGCTCTTCAAGCCATAGAGCCAGCGTTTGTCCGAAGACAATCTTTCCGTGGTCACATGGCCAGTGTGATTTAGACACGGAACGCTGTTTACCTTCCCACCGAGATGGTACCTATTTATCTACTCGCATTTGCATGCTTTCGAACTGCTAGGTTGGCGGGAGCTGGGACAAGCAACGGGCGCTCACTCCGTCGCGTGGATTCGATCTTACGACTGCTTGGTCTTCTGACCCTGCAACACAGGCTTCTGCGGTTTAGCCCAAAGCGCCACCACGTCCCTTAAGTTAGATAAACCAGTTTTCTTATTGCTTGTAAGGCAGCTTCCTAATGTTCCTTCTTTGTAACTCTTCCGGCAGGCACTACACCTTTTCTTCTGAAGTGTGACACTTCTGCTAAAGTCTGACTTGGGACACCTCAGCTATCTCAGCAGTATATGGCAGTTGCAGTTTTCTGTCAGGCCATAGTAACTGCCAGCCTCACTTCCACAAGCTGGGATAATAGGCAATTTAATGGTTGGTGCAGAAATCAAAATGCTGGATGGATGCATGAGTGTAACAAAACAACAAAAACCATCTGTTCATGTGGTGATGTGCCAAAGCTCTAAAGGGCAGACTTCTCCCACCAAGATCTACCCGTGTCACTCGTGCGAGCCAGGAGATGAGGCTGAGGAGCCTAACACCGAGAGAGGCCCGGAAGGAAAAGACCAGAAATCGGGCCTTCTCGGCGGTGGCTCCTCACCTCTGGAACAACTTACCTCCTGAGATTCGCGTGGCTCCCTCGCTGGCCACTTTTAAGAAACAACTAAAAACGCTGATGTATAAGCAGACCTTCCCAACAGAAAACTCCTGACGATCTTTTTTCTCTATATCTCTTTTCGATCTCTCTGTTCAGGTGTAACGTTTTTTTAAAAAAATTATATTGTTGTTTTATTGTAAGCCACCTAGAGTGGTCTAATATGACCAGATAGGCGGGATAGAAATAAAATAAATAAATAAAATAAATAAATGACTTGTCAACAGTAATTTCATTTTGTGGGAGCTATACATGTAAGCATATGATAACCTGATTGAAAACTAGTCTCACTGTGATCTAGGGAAGTAATCCAAACAGGAACCCAGGTTTTGAGCAAACTGTCTTTTAAAGTATGTTCTTGTGTACGTTGGAAGAAAACACTCCCAGAAAACAGCAATTTCTATTTCACCTCAGCAGAGGGCAATTTCATCAACAAAAGGGCTGTACCAAGTGGTTCAATTAGTACAGCAACAAAAGGAAGATTTTACAAACAAGGTTTCTGAATGATGGCAAATTATCCTAGTTTTGTTGGGTTTTGCTACTGGATGGTGAGATAAACAATAACTAAGCTTCTTGTTACAAGCTGTTGGTAACCTTTTCATCTCCAAAACCTGGCTCCCAAACTCTGTTTATTGGAAAGTGTGTATACAATGTTAAACAATCATCAGTACAGTTTGTGTGCACATGTGTCAGGGGTGGGATGCATAAGGTTCTATCTTGGCCATCTGCATATGCTAGTGTGGCATCTGGCCAGTCTGCTAATGGGATCTCTTTGAATTCTAAATTCAAAGTGCCTACTACCATGTCTTAGAGTGGTTCTGCATCAATAGCACTGGACATTTTGAAAGGATATATCATGGGTCCTGTTATCCACACTGGAACCAACATAGAAACTGGGAGAGAGACATTAGATAGCAATTTGCCAAGGTTCTCTTCAAACTGAAGATGGATGGGTTTTGTATATAAACTCGAGCAGATGTTACTGAGGTTCCATCAGATTTCAAGCGTTGCTGGGTAGGACCTCAAACAACAGGGTCTTCTCTGCTGTGGCATCCTAATTGTGGAATGAAGTCTCCTTGGACGCCCAGCTGGCACCATTGGTGCTTTCATGTCAGCGACAAGCAAAATCCTGGCTGTTCACCAAAGCCTTTGGGATTTAAGGATCTTGGCTTGAGTAGGTTGACAGTTTTAAATTTATACAGAATGACTTGGATCCTTGTTAATTTCCATTTATTTGCCACTTTTCTTCCCAGGTGTTCAGCATTACTGACAATTTGCATATAAACTAACAATCTACTCATATGGGATTGGAAATCACTTTCATATTTTTTTAATTCTTTTTTATTCACATTTCTTCCACTTGAATTTTCCTCAGCACTTCAATGCCCTGAGAGCATCTCCAGATCTATTTGGAGAACCTTTGAGGGACCTGGGGTGAGGGAAGGGATTGTGACTTTACAAATACAGCCATAAATGCTTCCTGTTTGTGCACAGGAAACCTTGCCTGTCTATTTATGAGGATATAGCAACAATCAAATGTGTGAAGTGTGTCTTCCTTTTCGCTGGCTATGATGAGGGAAAAACTACCCTGTGCAAAATACTGAGTTCTGAATCACAGCCAAAACCTCCAGCCTGAGAAATGTGTTTCTCAGCAAAATGGAGGCTTTCATAATGTTTAGCATATAGCTTTGCTGAACTGTGAGAAATGGCAAACCTTTGCATGGGAAGAAGAGATAAAAAATGGCCAAATCTCCATCTTTTAAATATTGGTTCTCAGCTTGTCACTGTTCCTTGATCTGTAGTTGCACTGACCTAAAGTTGAATGTTTCACAATATGGATTACACAAACAGTGCTGTACTACAGTCAGACTGTAGACATACACACCCCTAATTGTAGGAATTATGATCTTGCATGGCTTTATTAGCACACACCATATATTTTGTCTCTTTAAATTATGATCTGTCAGACAAGTGGCGACATATTCTTTGTTATATTACCTTCATCAAAGCCAAATGCAGGATAATCACCCTTACTCACCAGCATTTTTGATATTATAGTCTGTTTGGGCTACAGTCTTAAAATCTCACTGATGTCAACCAGATCAAGCCTCACTGATGCCAACCAGCCCTTCTGCCAGCGAGTGCAATATCACTGTCCCATTTGATGAAACTAAGAAAATACAAACATCCAGCCCTATTAGGATCAATGGGGGGAGGAGAGCATATTGTTTGTCTGAAAATCCACATTTTGAAGATTTATCTGAAGCACCAGTTTATAGCTGGATAAGTTTTTTTTGCTTTTTGCTTGCTTTCCCCCTTATGCTACTAAAAAGGGCAAGCTTTTGCTATAATCAAGAGCTGAAGAAGCAGGAGCAGTTAATCTTATCAGGAAATATCTGTCAACTGACACCTTTCATATGAACCTGCCTGTAGTTTAAGATCTGCTTTTGAGGACTTTCTGCTTTTTTCAACACTCAGAGAGATTAGTTGGATGGGAAGGGGGAATGTTTCTGTGCAGCATCCTGACTAAGGAACCCATTCCTTCAAAAGGTTAAACTAGTGTGTGCTTTGTTCAATCGTAGATTGACTTTTGACACATGTAGTTCCTTCTTGGCATTCAAGGACCATGTCAATATTTTTGAAAAGTCCTGGAGCACAGGCAAACTGCCAGAGGACTGGAAAAGAGCTGATGTGGTTCCAGTCTTCAAAAGGGGGCGGGGGAGTGGATCCAGGAAACTACAGACCAATCAGCTTGATATCAATACCTGGGAAAATCCTGGGAAAAAAAATCAAGCAGCAGATTTGTGAGCACCTAGAAAATAACAAGATGATTACTAGAAGCCAGCATGGGTTTGTTAAGGACAGGTCATGCCAAATGATCTTATTGCCGCCTTTGATAGTGACCAAATTAGTGGACCAAGGAAACACGGTGGATATAATAGACTTCAGTAAGGCATTTGATAAGGAAAACCACAACCTTCTTCTGCATAAGATAGAACAAAGTGGGATAGACAGCAAAACTACCAGATGGATTTGCAGCTGGCTGACCAACTGCACTCAGTGTGTGGTCCTCAATGGAACCACATCTGCGCGAAGGGAAGTGCACAGTGGGGTCCCTCAGGGTTCTGTCTTTGACTCAGTGCTCTTCAGCATCTTCATAAGTGACCTGGATGAGGGGATTGAAAGAGCACTCATCAGATCTGCTGATAACACAAAGCTGGGGAGAGTTGCTAATACATTGGAAAATAGACTCAACATTCAGAAGGATCTAGACAAGGGGTCTCAAACTTGCAGCCCAGGGGCCATTTGCGTCCCACCGGATGATAGTTTGTGGCCCCCAACTTGCCTTCTCCCTGAAGCGCCCATGCGTCCTCTGCTGTCAGGAGTAAAAAAAAAAAGCCTTGCCTCGCTCGCCGGGTCTCTCCCCAGACAGCGCCTCTTGCACCCTCCATCCGGAACTGCAGCCTGCCAGCCAGCCCTCCTGTCTGCCGGCTGGCAGGCTGCAGTTCTGGATGGAAGGGTGCAAGAGGTGCTGTTCTGGGGGAGAGCCAGCGAGCAAGGCGTGCTGCCATCCCTTTCCCCTGAGAGCCCGAGCCATCGCCGAGTGATGCTTGAGAGCGGAGCTCGCTCCCGGCCCGTCCTCAAAGAGCACCTCCAAGCCATCAACAGCAGCTGCCGCTGGCTCTTCCAGGGAAGCAGCTCTCTGGCTCTCTTTCTCTCTTGGCACCTCCAGCACCAGCTTGGCCAGTGGCCGCCTCAGCATGTGGCAGTGCTTCCTCCTCCTCCTCCTCCTCTTCATCCTGCTTCAGCCACCTCGGCTCTGGAGGCTGCCTGGGCTCACCTCGCAAAGTTTGCTCCTCTGTCATGGTGGGGGTAGCTGCTGCTGCTGAGTCCGCCTTTTTTGAGGGGGGCCTCAGAGGAAGGTTGCTGGACCTCCATGTGTATGTTTGTGTGCGTGCATACGCGTGCGCATCTATGGGGCCCCCTGCCCTGTTCTGTTTAATTTTATGGGTACCGGTGGGGGCTTTTCTCGGTTTGCAAGGAGAATTCTGTGAGTTTTTTTTAAAATTTTATGTCGTGCCCTCCTGCCCCCCCCCCCCCGCTAGGCGGTCGCTGGTGCTGGTAGTGGTAGTGAAGAAAGAGCCGGAGGGGGTCGTGGCCATTGACGAGGGCTCGCACGCCGCTCCTCCTCCTCCTCGGAGCCCCAGCTGGGCTAAGGAAACTCCTGGATGGCTTCCTCAAGCTCTTGCTCCGCTTGGCAGAAAATTTGATGCGCCCCAGCCTCACCCAGTTTCTGCCTCCAGCGGCCCCCAGGTAAATTGTGTTTGAGACCCCTGATCTAGACAAACTTGAACATTGGGCCCTATCCAATAAGATGCAGTTCAGTGGCAGGAAAAGTAAGGTCTTGCACTTAGGCAGGAGAAACCAGATGCACAGGTACAGGATAGGTGGTACCTGGCATGACAGTAGTACCTGTGACAGGGATTTAGGTGTCCTGGTGGACCACCGCCTAAGGATGAGTCAGCAGTGTGCTGCAGCTGCCAAGAAAGCCAACACAGTCCTAGGCTGCATCAACAATGGGATAGCATCAAGATCACGGGAAGTGATAGAGCCACTCTGTACCGTGCTGGTGAGGCTGCACTTGGAGTGCTGTGTTCAATTCTGGTCACCACAATACAAAAAAGACCCTGAGGCCCTGGAAGGCATGCAGAGAAGATCAGCAAAGATGATAAGGAGACTGGAGGCTAAATCTTATGAAGAATGACTAAAAGAACTAGACATATTTACGTCTCCCCTCAGAGAAGACTGAGGGGAGACATGAAAGCAGTCTTCGATATCTGAAGAGTTGCCATAGGAAAGAAGGCATCAATTTATTCTCCATTGCACCTGAGAGTGGGACAAGAACCAATGGGTGGAAACTCGTCAGAGGGAGATCCAACCTGGAAATAAGGAGGAATTTCCTGATGGTGGAACAGCTTGCCTCCTGATGTTGTGGGTGCCCCGTCGCTGGAAGTTTTCAAGAAAAGACTGGATAGCCATCTACCCAGGATGGTATGAGGACTCTTGCCTTGGGCAGGGGGTTGGACTAGAAGACTTCCAAGGTCCCTTCCAACCTTAGGAGGATGATTCTATGATTCTATACAAGGTAGAAGCTTACCATTGAGTCTCAACAAAGCTGGCCATCAAGAGTTAATGAAAGCAATCAGATATGAACTTCTCAACCTCACACCAGCCAAACTGGTTCTCAGATGAATTGCTCTGTAAGTTTATGAGGTTGCTTCTTCCTTAAATATAGTGAAAGGAGTGTCTCTTCAAGATAATTCAGAGTGGCTCTTGCAATATTACATATAAGGAAATGTGTTCAGCTTGGCCTGGGTTGAAAACCTTTATGCCACCATCACTGTAGTGCTCTCTTGCTCTCCACTCCCCGCCTCCATTCATTCACACTGGGCTCTTTCCCTCTCTTTCACCCACTCCCTCCTCCCACCCTGCAACTCATTCAACTTGACCCAGGGTTAAGAACCCATTAGTCCCACCTGCCCCCAGTGAATAGACACTCTTTTCCTCTGGCCCAACACCTTCCCCACTGTTCTTTGTCCTTCACAATTCTGAGTCCAATAGTCATTTGTTAGAAATGTAACTTCTTTAGATTACAGCACTGAAAATCCCTTTGTTGATATGGCCAGTTGAGATAACCCATCAAGTTGTTTAAGTGGGGGGGAAAAACAGTAGCATATGTGCAACATTTTATTTTTCTGGCTTTGAATGTTTCAATAAGAGGACCCTCCATGTCCCAGAACTCCCTAGGGAACTTGTTTGAACTCATGGCTTTCAAAATCTGCCAGTCAGTGTAGTCACTTGAGATAAAATTTACTCAGTTGTTTAAGTTGGGAAATTGATAGTATCAATGGAAAACTTTGGATGACTAGCTCTGTTAGAGCATTAAAAGTCCCAGAATCCCCTGGCTAACATGGCCAGTTGAAATAATAACCATTTGGTGTTATGGGACCACAGTAGTATCAAAGCAAAATGTTATGTTTAACCATTTCAGAGTTCTTTTGAGGTATGAGGAATCCCTGAAAGTTAACCTCTGGACTGTGCCTCCCAGAGCCCTCCAGCCAGCATGACCAGTCACAATATAAACAGCCCACTTATTTAACCTGGGACTTCAGTATTAACCAGGCAACTAGGCCTGGCAGTTAAAGAAATATTTTTGGACAAACACACAACTTTATGCTATATTTGCAAGACAGTTGGGTGTATATATGGATGAATGTGTTTGTTTTAATCCATCTTTCCCTACAAGTCACAAGGTGCCATACAATGTGATGGAATAGAAAACCTTTTTGCATTGCATTCAATTGCTGGCACAGTTTCCACTGTATACACAGGACTTCTAGCCCTCTGGCTGCAAGGGTCATCCCATTTGGCTTACGGGCAAGGCCAGCTATGCATCTATAGCCTTTTACTGCTCCTCTCTGTTGAGTGAACATTGCTACATTTTGTTGCAGGCCCTGTTTTGTATTCTTCCAAATGCACACTATTTATCAAGAGTCTCGCTGAATATACTTGAAGAAAATGCTGTGGCACTGTTTTGAATTTACAGAGCAGGCTGTTACCAGTCACCATCCATCTTAAAGGGACAGGTCTCTCTGAAACAGAAATTCCTACATTGCAGTCCTTGTTCTCATCCATGCACCACTGCTTGTGTCAATTCTACCATTATTTTAACCCTGGTTTGTACATAAATGGAGAGGCAAGACTGATGACAGTTTAGTAACAGAAATGAAGAAAGGGTGTGACTCTACTGACACATTGATCTCTATAATATTTTGCTTTTTGTTTTATACAAAAGTAAGTGTCATCTTTGCGGCATGACACCAGCTTGCTCAGATAAAGGAGACAATTTTAAAATTGGGGCTTAAAAAAAAACTACTCAGATATTTGCTGGAAATCCAGTGTTTTAGTACAGCACATTAAAACCTGGCCAAAGGCATGAGCCAGGTTCCTGCTGGATAGCAGCCAACCTTAAAACCTCACTTGTATGCTAACACAGAATTTTTTTATTGCAAAAGTTTCTGAGAGGTGCTGCTCCCATGCAAGCTGAAATTGCTGCTGCTACTGCTCACCTTATGTTTCCAGAAGAAAGTCCTGAATATCTCCTTGAACAATCAGCAGAAAAATCAAACCGCTTGTGCCATAGTTATTGTGCTAGAGGCTTGCTTCTGTTGGACCCTGGCTGTAGCTTTTCATATGATACTTTTTGTTATCACTCATGGATCTGAACCCTTTAGGGTGCAATCCAGTAAGTGTACTTGAAGTCAATGCAACTGGGGAGACAACCTGATTTAAGAGCAGTAAACGTGGTTCTACACTTGTGTCTGCAGATGTACTGGTGTAAGCATGGGGGACAGTTGTCAGAGAATAATTGGTGGGTGGAGGGCATTTGTGCAATGCTTAAGACTTCTTATGTGCCCCCTTCTTTTCTCTGAAAGTTTCACCTTCCCTCTGTCACCCACTACCTTTCTGACCTCAATTCCCACTTTAGATCCAGTTTGCTTGTGCAAGTGAGGCTCAAGCATGCATCCAAAAACACAACTAATACCTTGTTAATTAGTAGCCATATGCCAGCCTGATTTATGCAATTTCACTTACGCCGACCAGTGAATTTAAAAATGCTCCAGACCATATAAATTGTAGAAAGGGCTCTGTTTTTCTCCTCAAATGATAAACTTTTCTTTCCTTCTGTCTATTTTGGGCGGGTTCATCTTGATTCTCCCTCACCCCCTTATACTTTGCATTTTTCTCAATTAAACATCTGTTTAATGTCTCCTTTTAAAAATAAAATGTATTTTTTTTTTTAATGATTGGGATGGGGGAGTTGCTTTAAGGCTGCAGGTCAGTCCCTCAGCAACGCATGCAGTTCCTTCAGCTCCATTCAGGAATGAGGGCTAGCCTATACAAGAGGCTGACTTTGCAAGTGGAAAGAGGTGAAACATTTATCATGCCAGAGATGCATTCTTTGAGAGCTGCCATGTCTTGTACATTCCATGTGCAAAGGAAGCAAATTGTGAAAATCTTAAAGTAAACAAACATAGTAGGGTAATCAAGCATCATCACCTCCTAGGAAAGCGCTGCTTCTAATTGTGAACTTAGCATCTAGTATACCTTGGCCCTCAGTTTTTCTCTTCAGAGCAGGACCTCACAATCTGCGTGTTGATCTGGATATCTGAAAGGAGCCATTTTTCTGAATTATAGTGCAAACAAGGACATCAGGGCACTGATAAAGTGGTGTGCCAATGTCAAGTAAATGGACAGTTGGTTTAATTCTACTCCTTTTTCATGTATTCACAGTAAATACTTGGGGGGGGGTAGAGGTGTTGGGGCTACCATTTCCATCAGTCATTACCACCAGACATGATGGTGAGGGCAGGAATATAGGACAATATCATACAGAATGTCGCCCATTTGCCACCCATGGCCTAAATGTTTTTTTTCTGGAGGAGTTAAAGGACATTGTTGAAGAGAAAATGGTACAGTAGGACACCCCTATCTGCGGGATCAGTATCAGCTGATGCATTATTTTAGGTCTCCAGCTGCAGAGCTAAAAGTTGGAAGTTCAATTCCCCACTATGCCTCCTTGATAGGGGCTGGGTTTGATCTATAAAGTCCCTTCCAGCTGTACAGGTCTAAGATGATGATGATGATGATGATGATGATGATGATGATTATCTGCTTCCTGAGAAGACTAAATAAAAAACTTCAGAAATACGTATTTACCAGAAATACATATGTACCAGAACTGGCTACTAGAGGGAGAAAGGGATCATGCAATATATAGCGTTCAGTACTTCTGTTTATTTTGGTGTCTGCGAAGGGGGCCTGGAACCAATCCCCCACGGAGTATGTATATTGAGTGGGACTGCCACTCAAATGATGTATCATTGTTGCCAGAAAGACAGCTCCAAGTACCGACAATAGGTCTCTGTGCGTGCACACATGCCTATGTATACTTGGTGGTAACAGAAAGGATAACTGAGGAAATATGGGAGGCTTGCAAATGAAAGAGGATAGTGTCTGGATCCCTTATAAAATGTCATGAGTGGGGCAAAGCAACTGCACAACAAGAGCTTTGTTTGAACAATAAAAGCCCTGCTGAGATGCATCAATACCAATAATTTTGCTTCATAATTCTAATTTTTAAAATGGGTGTATTTGCATCACGCAATAAGCTGAAATACTAAAGCACTCTGGCTGCTTATGAATAAAACACCATGCCTGTTAATTTCTTCTCCAAGCAGAAGAGGCTGAATGAACCATGACCCTTCCAGTGGTTGCTGCTGAGCACAGTAAAACCTTGGCATCTCTCTCTCCCCTTAGACTCTGGCATGTCCAAGGAGGTACAAGCTGGGGCTCCTGATTCATACTGTGCAGTAAACAAAACACAAAGAGAAAATCTCTAATTAGCCCTTCCTATTTGCAGGAACTGCAAAGTGGGACCAGTTGAATGGCATGCTAGCTTATTTATGATAAGTCAACATTCTTTAGATGCTTGGCTTCTTGTGTCATGTGGATATATACGCCCATTGTGTCTTCCATGCTTTGAATGTCCTTGGATCTTTTGGGAGTGTACATCAATTGGGACTTACAATTTAGACTGGCTAAATTATAAAAGTCATTTTAAAGCTCCAGGTAAAGCAGATACTTAAGAGGAAGCCTAAGAACAGGACAGGAGAATAATAACAAGCTCTTTAACAACTGTTTTGGAGAGGGCTGTGCTTTTGATACAGAAGATGATACATGGCCATCATGACTAGAAGTTCATTTTTGAATAGCCTGGACTCTTAAGGCTTTAGCAGGATTTCTGGGTCTGGATCTGGAAATTCAAAACTTGCTCAGTTACAGCAGGCATTGGTTTAGCTGCCTGCAACAGAGGGTTGCAAGATGTCTTTCTTTCATTTATTTAAAATATTTTATCCCATTTTTCTCCTTTAAAAGAACTCAAGGCAGCTTACATCATGAAAAGACAATATTTAAAGCTAAAACTGTAAGTATACAAATACTAAAATGGATCAAACAAATAGCACACTAAAAGACAGTGAACAAAAGCAACACCAAAAACACATTCAAAGCAGTAAGGAACAACCATCCATTAATAAAACCCCACTCAGGCAGCCAGATCCTAAGGGAAAGGTTGCCTGAAGAGAAAGTTCTTCTTTGCCTGCTTGTGGAAGGATGAAGTTTATGAGATGATGGAAATGATGTAGTTCCAGTATGACCATTCTTATCCTACACCACATGATGTCAAGGCTGTTAGAGAGAATTAGGAAAGCTGGCACAACACTGTGGGCAGGAAATATAGGATTAGGTTCTTCTCCATGAAATAATACAATCACTCTTCTCTCTTGTCAGAATTGTATTCTGAACGTGCATGTTTACTCCATCGAATGGGCTTATTCAGTCCAGTGGGATTTATTCCCTCATATGTGCACACAGCAAAGGTAGAAATGATGAGCAGTCTAACTGTGGAAACGGCTCTTTGAGCTGCTACAGCTCAAAATGGTCCATGATGACACCAGGTTTTAAACGTGATCTTAATGCTCTTTAATGGTTTCCCTGCTTACCACCATCATTCAGTTTCTTTGTGCACTCCCATGAAAGCCACCACTACTCTTTGATCCACAGTGGTGACCGCAGGTGTGTGTTTCATTTTAACCAAATTTCCTGCCCCTCCTTTTTACTATAACAGTATTTTACTCTTTTTGATACCTTTATAAGATCATTAGCTTTTCAGCCACAGGAGCAGTGTGTGTGTTGCACCTAGTTTTGCCTGTTAGACAATTAGATTGTCTCTATTTTAAACATGGCTGAGACTTCCTTTAGAGGGGGGTGGCCTTCCCATTTAAAACTTTTAAATAAACGAATGAATTTCAGAACTGATGAACTTTTCTTCCAACAGCATCCAGCTTGCAGATTTCTCCCCACCCGCTGTTGCGGGGAAAAAAAACCTCCTGATACTTCAAATTGTCATTTCTCTACCAGGCTTCTGTCAGTAACCGTCAGCTGCAGATGGAAATAACAGACTTGCTACCTTCTGGCTGCAATGTAATTAGAATGAAAAGAAATCATCCAAGCAACCATACATAAAACTGCACTGACTTGAAATGGCCACCAGGTGTCGGTGCATCCTCGATCTCTTTGCTTTTCCATGGCTCAAGTCACTGTATTTCATTTTGTTCAAGATTTACCCTGGGTAATCACAGGACAGGATTCTTCTTTTTGTACATGAACTTTGCAAGCCATTTACTAGCAACATAATATACTACTACTTAATATGTAGTTATGTACTAACTTCAGATGTCATATTCTTAGTAATATATGGCCAGAACATTTTCAGAGGTGAACAGACGTCAGTCAATGAAAACTGCAAAACCCTGGAAAAAAGCTTTCAAATATAACTTGTCAATGACAAATACATGCAAGTCTCTTTTGGAGCATCATTGTAACTTAAGAGTGCAGAGCTAAACTCACTCACTTCCTATGGAAAAGCCCCATTCAATCCAACGGGATTTACTTTTCAACTGAAGAAGTACATAACTGGGTTGTTAATTAGCTCTTGTTGCTTCTGACTTAGGTTGATTCAACTAGAGTTTCTGAAGAGTACTTTACCATTGCTGCCATATACACAAAGACATTCTCTCTCTCTCTCTCTCTCTCTCTCTCTCTCTCTCACACACACACACACACACACACACAGAGAGAGAGAGAGAGAGAGAGAGAGAGAGAGAGAGAGAGAAACACACACACTCACAAATAGAAGATAGTTACATAAGTTGGGTATCTGCAGAGCCAGAGGTCAGAAGTTTAATACTCTACCATGCTTTGTACGACGATAGGGCAAGCTACTCAGTCCAAGAGGAAGGGAGTAGCAAATTGCTTCTTAATACTGCTTACCTGACAAGGGTCACCATCAGAATTGACTTGATGGTGTGTACAGAAAAATATGGCTATGTTAGCAGAAGGAAATGAAATGGGCATGGGGAGGACCTTATGACCCCGGCATTCCAATAATTCTATGGTTCCAAAGTTGGGGTCTGGATAACAGCAGAATTACCTCCAAACAGATCTCGCTTTCTTGGATGAAGTAGTAGATAAGAATTCTTTTTATTAAAGAGATACAATATGTATGTATAGCTGGACTCTTCTAGAAGGAGAAGGAAACATAGGCTTTGCTCTTTCCCCTCTATAAAAGAGAAAATGTCTTTGTGCTTTGTGAAAATCTTCTGAAAGAGACAGCAAGAGTCAGAAGGAGCAGGCTAGAAGGAAGTAGATTTTGTGGAGCTTTTCTGCCCCTCAAAGTTCCCCCCTAAACTCGATAGCAGAGTAGCAAACATTTACAAGGACTTAAAAAAGGAAAAAGAAACCTGCTTTTTCTCAGACAAAACCAGACCAAATACAATCATACAAAAACCCAAGAATCACCTCCCCAATCAAATTAATGAATTAAAACCTGGGGGGTAACAGGCAATGTTAACAATTAGAAAAATGCAAACAGACAGGCCTTTAGTTGATGGTAAAAACACCAATAATAGGAACCCAGCTAATCTCAGTGGGGAAGCCATTCCACATGGTGGGAAACAAGACAGGGACCAAATGGCTATGGCATTTGTTGGGGCGTATATGCTGTGAGTCTCCACAAGTTTATATGGGTAAATAAGCGATATATTTTACAAATGCCACTATGCCTGTAGCGATCTCATCTAAGGAAACCAAACCCTGCCAGTTTCTCACTGAAGTATGAAAGTGTGATGGTAATTTTCATGTGACCATCGTTATGGTCCCGTATTAAAGTTTGATGATTTTGTTATTTCAAGTAACATGAACACTTGACTGCCTGTCTCTGTTACTACAGGACAAGTATTCAGTGGCAACAGCAGAAAAGTAACTGTCCTAGACACATAAAAGTTAATTGGATGTCTGAAAAGGAACTATGGTTTACTTTATACTGGAGCACTAGCACCTGGTGGAAGCAAAGGGAATAGGTAGGTGAATGTGCGTTGTGAGTTCAATTCCTTACTGTGCCTCTCAGGAGAAGAGCCAGCCTACGTGACCCTGTACAATTTATTTATTTATTTATTTATTTATTTATTTATTTATTTATTTATTTATTTATTTATTTATTTATTTATTTATACCCCGCCTATGTGCCACCAGAAGGAAAGCCTTCTGCGTCTACCTAGAAAATTCTGGAATGGATTGCCACATTAGAATCAACTTCACGATGCCTATCTGCTTCACTTCAGGCTCACAGTTGACATACAGAGCCCAAAGGGAGAAGTACACATCAGGGGCCAAGTAACGGGGTCACAGCTGATCATGAGCGATGGTCCCTCTGCCCTACAGAATTCTGAATTTCAAACATGTAACTTTGATTGCAATTTAAAACAGAGAATCTTCCCACACTATTCACAGCTAATGCATTTTGAATGAACAAATATGCTAGAATGTGTGCTCACTTTACCTGAAGTGACATCAGTTTTCACCCCACAATCTCTCCTGAGCCACCTGGGAGATCTCCTTGCATACTGATGAAACTTGCCTCAGCCTAGGGATAAAGCACATACTCAGAAAAATCCACTTCTAGGAATTTTCCTTGATGTGGTAAAGGAAGTATAACTGTGAAAGAAGAAGCAAGAGGAGGACAACATGCGTCATTCAGATTATCTCTGGAATATAAACAACAACCGCTTCTGTATGTCTAATTCCTGAGTCAGGCATAACAAAGCCAATCATGCTTCGGGGAAGAAAACATCCAAGGACCAGAAAAGAGATTTCTTTTTCAGCATGTGTGTTTTGGCCCTCAATGATGGCAACCTTTGATTTCAGATTCATCTTTTGCGGCTATGAGTGGGTGACAGAAGGAGACAGAAAATGCATGTTTTGAGTATGAGTGAAAGTGGGTGGGTGTAGACAAGTGGCGGCAGGGCACTGCCAAATCATTGTGTCCATATTCATTACTGATCACAGAGTTCGGCTCAGACCTGTTTGAATCACCCATGTGCACAGCCAGTACTTGTAAGAGATATGCAAACAGACAATTGTGGATGATAGAAGTTATGCGCAGCACTTTGGCAACCCGTGACCATTCAATGATTCATGTGGTAACAGAATCTGAATACACGGTCACATCAGCTGGTGATGCAGAGCTTGACTGATCGCAGGCAAACATCCACAAAGGGAATAGTTTAAATGATTGATACCAAACTCCCTGCGCTCCTTGTTGTAGAGAATGCATCTCTGGGAATATGAAACATTTTGTTACAACATGAGGAATTATAGTAAACAAATATTTTGAGCCCATGCTTCTTGACGGCATAGCTACTGAGCTAGCCTTGATTCAAAATCTGGTCTCCCTTCTTAAAAATCAAGCAAATAATAATAAAAAAGAGCCCTGTTTATTCCACCTCTTTGGTTATCTCTGTCATTCATGCACAAAAACACGTACTGTGTATTGATGTAGAAGCAGACATTGATAATGCAGTCCGTGTACAACTTTGCTCTTATCTCACTGTGTTTCACATCAAGATCTCCTCTTTTTCTCTGGAGAGTCTTTTTCTGATTTACATTTGTATTGGTACACACTGGTAAAACAACATACAAAAAGTAATCAGTATTTGCCTATGCCAAATAATTTGTTGAAAGAAAAAAGCCAGCCAGCCAGCCAGTGTGGTGTAATGCATAGCATGTCAGACTTGTACTCAGGAAACTTTGGCTTCATATCTCCACTCAGCTATGGAAACAGTCTGGGTTGTGGCAGCAATAGTAAACCACTCCTTGAAATCTCACTTACCTCAAGAACCCAACTTGACATAACACAGCAATTTATTTACTTACTAAATCTCTTTTTAGCCATCAAGACATAAATGATAATACAGAGCAAAATCACTAATCAAAATTAAAAGCAGAGGAGAAGTATATATCTATATTTTATTATATTTATATCCCACCCAACTAGTCATTGACTACTCTGGGCGGCTAAATATATATTACCCCCCACAAATAAAAAAGCAGAGGCCAGTTTGAAAATGGTCAAAAGCTAGGCAGAATGGGATGGTTTCTATTGACTGCCCAAGGCTGGAGATGGGGCCAAACTAGCCCTCCTAGGACATGGGTTCTATAATTAGGATGCTGCTGGTCCAGAAGTCTAGTTTGTCTTGGTGGTGGGACACAGGGCACGAGAATGCAATCTTTCTGATACCCTGGCAACAAGCTGTTTAGGTCTTCATGGATAAGAGCTGCCACCTTGAACAAGGCTCAGAAACAATTTGGAAACCCTTTTAGCTGGTGTAAAAATTGTGTTATATGAAATGTTACATAGATGTGGTTGTACCTTTTGGGGTTAATCCAGATTTAGTCATATTTAGAACAGAGCCACTGAAATCCATAGGGCTTACTCAAATCCTATTGCCTTCTTTCCCCCATTTGATTTGATTAGGTTTAATCTAAGTATGATTAACTGTGGATCCAACTCAGTGGAAACACAGAAGGGAGAAAGGAGGAAAACGAATGGAAATATGTGAATGTGTAGAGTGCATATTTCTCTTCCTATAATTAGATTTCACACAAACTAGAAATCGGCGGGCGTGGAATCGAAGGCAGAATGAATCCTCTCCCCCAGTACCAATCCACTCATCTTTAACAGGCAAGAAACCCTATCAAAAATAGTATTTCACGGCAGTACTTACCACCTTAAACTGCATTAGCACTACTTCTTCAAATAACATGCCAATTTTGTGAACATTTTTTCCTTCCTGATTCCCAGAAAGGATTTTAATTCCTCCTGATGCATTTGAAATTTAAGAATGGTATGGGTAACCAGACGGCAGTTAATAAGTTTTAGAGTGAATTTTGTCTTGAATATACACACTGGAATGTGGTGGAAACCACCAGGTTATGAGATTGAGTAATATGCTAGACTAACAGGGTAAATAGTAAGGAGAGCTGTGTCCCAGTGCCCAGAAACAAAGGCACATTCTGTTTCCTTCTCTTTCTCCTTCCCCACAATCTCTGATCCTGAGCCAGATATGCTGCCTTCTAACAGTAGTTTCTTTGCTTCAGTGCAGAAGAAAGCTGCACCCGCTGCTGAAAAGTCTAATCAACGCTATCCATTCCAATCATGCTGACTGCCGGCTGGGGAAAAGGGATGAAGGAACGGGTAGAGATGAATTCTTAACAAAGTTTGGGAAAGTGACATGTATGTTGATCCAAAAATGTTGCAAGTATTTCTACCCATACAAAAGTGATGGCTTACTTTCTGAATACTTGCAAAATTTTTAGATCAGCTTAAGCTGCATGCTTCTAGCCCTTGTGTTTATCTTTATTCTAGAGTGAGATTCATGTAGTATGACTGCAGAGAACCTGAGAATCCCAGCCATTCATAACTAAGAGAAAAAAAGTTGTCATTGTAAGGATGAGTCAAGTATAAATACATTTTAGATTGTCACCAAACATGCACTTTTGTAAATGGATTGTTGTGCCTTGTTGATTTTAAAATATTTTAGTATTGTATTTAACATTTTTATATTAATATTTGTTTAATTATTTTTAATCAATAGTATACTTACTATTTTTAGTATTTAAATGATGTTTTTAAATGATTTAAGCCACCTTGAGTCCTTTTTAAGGAGAAAGGTGAGGTAAAAATTATTTAAATAAAATAAAATGCTTTCCTGGAAGCAAGCCCAGCTGAACTCAGATACATTTCAGCTGTGAGGCTGCCTTAATTTATTTTTGCAACTATGAAATGAATCTGGATGTCCTGTGCATATTAACTGGCAAGTATTAGCATATAATTAGATATATCTATATTTCGGGAAATCTGCATGGACAATCAGGAATTCTACAGGATCAAGGAATCACTGATTTGCATAGAGCTTTTATGATGCAGTTTTGTCAGCCGTAACAGGAGAATGCATCTAAACACTTTGAAACCACTTTCACTCTAACAATATAATTAATAGAGCAATATCAAACAGTAACACAGGGACTGGTAACATTGATTCTCCAGATGTTGTTGACCCTGTCATGAACTGTGTTGTCCAGAGTGTAAGGGAGCTGCGGCCCAGCATCTGGAGGCCCACCCCTGCTGCATGATGTCACCCTTAGAAATTAAAGTTTCATAAATGCAAAAAGTGTGGTACCCTGTCCCTTTGTCATGGTGAAATGACAGTGGTCCTGGAATGTTGGGGTATTGGCAGGAAGATGCTACAAGTGGGTAAAGACTATTATCTTCAGACAAGCTTTCCCTTAATGACTGTCTGGAAGGTTGTTGTTGTTTTTTTAATATGGAGTGTTGTGCCTTGTTTCTTTGAATCTAGTTTTGGTGTTGAGTTTGTTTTCTGCTTTAAGCATGGTACTTGTTTGATTATTTTTAATATTTGTATGCTTACTGTTTTTTGCTTTTAAATACTGTCTTCTAATGATGTAAATTGCCTTAGGCCCTTTTTAATGGAGAAAAGCAGGGTAAACATTTCAAATAAATAAATACAGGAGAAACACTAAACATATCTGCTCAAAAGTAAGAACAATGAAGTCAGAAGGACAATGAAGTGGCTCTACCATAGCAACCTTAATGTACACAGAAAGCATATCTGTGACTCTCGAGAAACTGATGTGTTCAGAGGTGAACTAGGATGGTAGACTAGTTAAGAGCTGGAGCTGTGATTCCTACTGATTTTCTGCAACCATACTTTTGAGAAGTATTACTTGATTACCGATGGAAACATACAATAATTTACAGGTGAATACTATTCCTATTACTGCTGTGCTAACCACAATAAAATCCAAAACATCAGATGAAAAACAATAACTAATGCCCATACTTCACTCTGGCTCAATTCATCCTTACACATATTTGCAGGATCCCTACATGTGATGTGGAGATGGCTGTGCTGCACACACACTGAATATGAACGTAGCCATTTATTTTTCATGTCTGTGTGCATGTGCGAAATGGGCACGTTTTAGAAGCGTATGGTTGTGCGAAATAAAACCTCTATGTGCCTCGTTTGCATGGGTAGATAAATACTTCTTTTGGGGAGGGGCTCAGCACAATGCAAAGCTCTGCACAAGGACCTTGTATAATTTCAAGGAGAGTGGTACACGGGCAGCCTATATATGTTTGGTGTATTTGGAGATTGCTGTAACATTTACAGAGCTACAAGGGCCCTGAGTGTGAAGGGATAAGAGGGCTATGTCGTACTAAGGAGAGGGGAAGTCAAAATACTTGTTCCATGAGTATGACCACTTGTCAAACATGTACCTGTAAGAAATGTCTAATTATAATGATTTTAGAACTCAAGAACTGGATGGGGCCCCCTAAGGATCATTGAGTCCAGCCCCCATCAAGGACACACAATGGGGAATGGAACTCCTAACCTCTGGCTCTGCATTAACATGTGAAATGAAAATAAGAAGTGGAATGGTAAAGTCTAATGATTTCAAAGACGTATGGAATTTAAACTTGGAATATATATGTCTTTGAAGGGGAAAGGCTAGATGACAGCAGAAGAATCATTGTATTTTTTGGAGAGGAATGGGGTGAAAAGTGGTACAAATTGACATTATTGGTTACTTAGTTCCAAGGATCATTGACTATGCAAAAGTTTTTAACTGTGTCAACCACATTAAACTATGGCAAGTCCTTAAAGAAATGGGAGTGCCTGACCACCTTCTCTGTCTCCTGAGAAATCTATACGTGGGACAGGAAGCAACAGTTAGAACTGGATATGGAACAACTGATTGGTTCAAAATTGGGAAAGGAGTACGACAAGGCTGTATATTGTCTCCCTGCTTATTTAACTTATATGCAGAATACATCATGCGAAAGGCCAGACTGGAGGAATCCCAAATTAAGATTGCTGGAAGAAATATCAACAACCTCTGATATCCAGATGATACCACTCTAATGGCAGAAAGTGAGAAGGAATTAAGGAACCTCTTAATGAAGGTGGAAGAGGAGAATGCAAAAATAAATAAATAAATGGTCTGAAGCTCAACATCAGAAAAACTAAGATTATGGCCACTGGTCCCATCACCTCCAGGCAAACAGAAGGGGAAGATATAGAGACAGTGACAGATTTTACTTTCTTAGAATCCATGATTATTGCAGATAGTGACAGCAGCCACGAAATTAAAAGACGCCTGCTTCTTGGGAGGAAAGCGATGACAAACCTAGACAGCATCAGGAAATCAACCCTGAGTGCTCACTGGAAGGACAGATCCTGAAGCTGAGGCTCCAATACTTTAGCCATCTCATGAGAAGAGAGGACTCCCTAGGAAAGACCCTGATGTTGGGAAAGTGTGAAGGCAAGAGAAGGTGACGACAGAGGACGAGATGCCTGGATAGTGTCATTGAAGCTACCATGAATCTGACCCAACTCCGGGAGGCAGTGGAAGACAGGAGGGCCTGGCGTGCTCTGGTCCATGGGGTCACAAAGAGTCGGTCATGATTTAATGACAAGTTCCAAGGGTGAAGGTGGCGCAGATGGGAAATGTTTATTATGTGTAGTTATTACTGAGTTTGTATTTTAGTCTCATTTCTGTTATTTCTAACTTCCTTTTCTTACCAATAAAATAAAATAATAAAAAATGCCTCTGATTCTGCAGCTGGAGACTTAAGCCACCAAGCTATCCAGCATTTTGTTTGTTAACACTATCATGTTACCTGGATTAATATCCCAGCTTTCTCTGCTATAAAATAGTTGTCTCCCTTGACAGAGGCTGCCCTTTGTCCCATAAACAACTGCTAGCTGTGTCAAGTTGGCACAAAGCTTATCGTCTGGATACGACCTGCCAATTACCAGTTTAATTGCCCCATTCCTGTGTGAAGCGACCACTACTACTTCCTCTATTACCTGCATCCTCACCTGGCCTTGACTCTCATCACCACGGGAATAAATAGAGTGACACTCTTTGTGTCTGAAGCAGTGAATTTGGGTCCCTCGATACTGGCACGGAAATAAACCCGTTAGTCTTTAACGTGCCACAACACTCTGCCGCCTCCCTGCCCGGTTCCTTCTTTTTGCCACCCTGGTGAGACAGACCAGGGGAAGACAGTGACCGCCTTGGGAAATACCAGTAAAAGGCAACGTGCCTTCGGCCATGCGTTTCTAATTAGTTGGTTCCGACGTTTTTTACTATGTAGGGGCCACGGGTATAAAAAAGGTGTGTGTGTGTGTGTGTGTGTGTGTGTGTGTGTGTGTGTGTGAGTGTGTGTGTGTGTGTGTGTGAGAGAGAGAGAGAGAGAGAGAGAGAGAGAGAGATCAATTGTTCCAAGGTGAAAAGTCTGGAGACAGCAGAGGTGCGCGGAGAGCCCGTCGCCTCGGGCCACAAAAGCCTTAGGAGCGCCGAGAGGAAAAGGCAGGCTCCGGGGGCGCGTCTCCGGCCGCTCGGCGTCGCCGGGAGGTGTGTCGCGGGTGGGCGGCTTCTCGGGAATCGGCGTCGCCAGGCAAGGCGAGGCGAGGCGAGGCGAGGCGGGGCTGCCGGGGCGGGGGCTCAGCGGGACTCTCGGGCAAGCGCGAGCAGGTGCGCCGGCGGCGGGGCAAATGTCTCCTCGGCCAGGCAAGGGCTCCAGAGGTCTTCCGGGAGCAGCGGCGCCACCGGCACCACGAGGGCGACCGGGCCGGCCCCCTCTCCCTGAGCCCAGAGCGCGAAGGCTGCGCGGTGGCGGCCCGGCAAAGGCGGGGAAGCGCGCAGAGGGGGCCGGCCGTCCCCACGTGGCGCTGACGCTGCTCGTCGGTACCGCCGGACTCAGCCGGGGCTATAAAGCGAACCGGGAGCCGGCACGGCAGCGGTCGAGCGGACAGCACCGGCGGAGGACGGGCGGGAAGGCGGGCAAGCGCGCAGCGGCCGCCGACAAAGCGCCCGGCGGTGCCGTCGGAACTCGCCGGTCCGCCAGCCGCGGCCCCCTTTTTCCAACGCCCCGCACAGCCTGTCCGTCTCTCGGCGCGCTCCCCGCTGGGTGGGGAAGCGCGAGGCACCTCCCTCCCTCCCTCCCTCCGGTCCGCCCGCCGGCCCACCGGGCATCCCCTCGGGAGGGTCCGCCTTGCCCTCCGGTCCCCGCGGGGCCCGCCCCACTCCCGGCGGAGGAGAGCGGAACTTTGGCCTCCCGGCTCGAGAGCGGCATTCCGGGCGGGGGGCGATGAGCCAAGCCGGAGACGCTCCTCGGCGCCCGTCGGGAGGGAGGTGACCGCCTCGGGCAGGGGAGGGCGCAGGACCGACGGGAGAAGCAGCCCGGCTCGGAGCCGATCCCCTCCCTTTCGCTTCCCCGGCCGGCCGGCTGCGTTAGCTCTCTGCTCGGCGGCCGCGGCTGGTTCTTCGGATTGGCGCCCTGCCCTCCGCGCAAGACTCGGCGGTGGTGGCGAGCGGCTCTTCGTCCTCCCAGCCCGGTGTTCCTCGGGGTCGCCTCGTCCAGCCGACGACGGAGCTCGGGTTGATGTTCCACTGGGAGAGCCCGTTCATCGAGACCGGGAGGTTCTCTTCCCTGGCGCACCTGGGCTCCTTGCAGCCGGAGGGAGACAGCCACCCCCACCAGCACATGGATGGCAACGGAAGCCTCAACGGGAGCGATGGGGGCCAGAAGGGGAGCCTGCCTTACCCCTTACACACCACCTTGGCCCTCATCTCCTTGGCCACAATGCTCATGCTCTTCATCATCTTTGGCAACGTCCTGGTCATCATCGCCATCTTCACAAGCCGGGCGCTCAAGGCCCCGCAGAACCTCTTCCTGGTCTCCTTGGCCTCAGCTGACATCCTGGTAGCCACGCTGGTCATCCCCTTCTCCCTAGCCAACGAAGTGATGGGCCAGTGGTATTTCGGCAAAGTGTGGTGTGAGATATACCTGGCCTTGGATGTCCTCTTCTGCACCTCTTCTATTGTACACCTCTGTGCCATCAGCCTAGACCGCTACTGGTCCATCACCCAGGCCATTGAATACAACCTAAAGCGCACGCCACGCCGCATCAAGAGCATCATCTTCCTTGTCTGGGTCATCTCAGCTGTCATCTCTTTCCCGCCGCTTATATCCATAATGAAGCATGGTGAACCGGAGAGTTCAGTCCGTGAGCAAAGCAACCTTAAATCAGAGAAGAAGTCCCCCAGCTGCAGTATCAACAAGGAGACATGGTACATCATCTCATCCTGCATCGGCTCCTTCTTTGCACCCTGCCTTATCATGATCCTAGTCTATGTCCGCATCTACCAGATTGCCAAGAGGAGAACCCGTGTGCCTCCCAGCAAGAGAGGGGAGGCCACAGAGAAGAAGCAGAATGGGCTAGCAGACAAGGAGGGCATGCCTGCCATAACCAAACTGAATGGGGAGAAGGTAGCAGGGACAGGAGGAAACGAGGAAAGGGAGGAAATCAATGGCATAGATTTGGAGGACACTTCTTCTTCAGAACACAACGAGGACCACCAGTCTAGGAAGCAGGAGAAGCCAAAGAAGGGCAAAGGTAAAACCAAGATAAGCCAGATTAAGCCTGGGGACAATTTGCCAAATAAAGTGGAGGAGGACCCAAACAGCAAAGCGTCCCGATGGAGAGGCAGGCAGAATCGAGAGAAACGCTTCACTTTTGTCCTTGCAGTTGTGATTGGAGTTTTTGTGATCTGCTGGTTCCCTTTCTTCTTTACCTACACATTGACTGCGGTCTGTCACAGCTGCTTTGTGCCTGACACCCTCTTCAAGTTCTTCTTCTGGTTTGGTTATTGTAACAGTTCCCTCAACCCTGTCATCTACACTATCTTCAACCATGACTTCAGGAGGTCTTTTAAAAAGATTCTCTGCAGAATGGACCGGAAGAGGATTGTGTGAAGGAAAGGACACACATTTGTTTGTAATGCCAGTTGTCTTTTGAGAGACTGGGCTGTGGGTGAAGTTTTGGACGTGGCTGGCACCTTGCCTGGTTAAGAGACCATGGACTCTTCAAAGACATCAGGTGAGACAAATGATTAAAAAAATATTTAATGCACAATCTCATTCCGAGTGGATCTGTGTTTGCCCAGAGATGGACTGAAAACTGTTTGTAGGCATTGGCTCTGTACACTTATAAGCTTGATTCCTTACACACTGAAATAAACCAATGGGGGAGGGAAAGTAAGTCATATTTAAGAAGCACTTTCTTCCTGTTCTTCTTCAGTGTTCTTGATGTCCTCATAAAAACAACAGTATTGCAGCTTTGAGATCTGTACATCTTTAACTTTTGTAGGAAAAATGGTTTTGAAACGGCTTCACTTATTTCTTAAAAACACGAAGTATATACAACAACAGAACTGAACAACACACCCAAATGGACTACAGGAGCCATCTCATCAATCTTAAAATGTAATAGTATTAAAATAACAAGATTTCTAATGTGATTTTGGATTTGGGGCTATAACAACTGATAACATAAGCTTGAAATGGCCAGTGTTTTACTGTGTTCCCAATATGTAACTTTTGTTTTTTAATTTCATGTTTGTGTTGTCTCTTTATGCAGTGTTGTTCAAAAGCTACACGTCCTATTTTACCATCAGCTGAAAGAAACAAATATTGAAAAATTCACAGTGTGTCAAATAGATTCTGTCTAAATGATGAGCTCTTTTTCTCTTACCATGCAAAGCTCATGAGCAATCAGATTCTCAAAGGGTTATGCTGAAGTACTCTAGCCTTTATCCTTCCACTGATATATGTTCAGTGCTAACTTATTTCCTCTGCCTGTGGCTGTAAATAGATCATGCAGCAGATAAAACCTTTTGTTTTCCTTTGCAGTATGAACTGATTTACATTGATTTTTAACATTTTCATTTGTGCTACTTATTCTGTATAAGAAAACTACTTTTACGCAAGAGAATGCTTAGTCCCTCTCTCTCTCTTTTTTAAAAAAAGAATAATTGTATCCACAGAAATGTCAGGTTTCAAGTTCAGATTTGTTATATATTAATTTCTTTTTTATTTGTGCTAGAGTGAATATTATTGATGGCTATAAAGGAGAAATGGGCCTAATGCTGTAATTCTATTTTTTGTGGTGTGTAAAAAAGACCTAGCAGCACAGGAAAGAAAGAGTTAATCGTTTTGTTGACAGATCTTTCTGACTTCTTAAAAATTCAGAAGTGTTTATTGCAAATGACTTCCTTGTCTCATAAGGCAAACATCCTTAAGATTAAAGGATGGGAAGGAATCTGATACATCTCTTGAAATAGTCTTCCCAAACTAGCGGCTTACTGAATGTGTGGACTATAAATCCCATCATTTCAGCCAACATGGGCAGTGGTGGCTGTGAGATGATGGGGACTGTAATCCAACACACGCGGAGGGCACCATGATGAAGACTGCTTTAAACATTATGATATTTTTCTAAAAATATAATTTGAATCATAAAATCCTCATCACAGTACGGAGTTGTCGCTGATGGTAAAAAAAATTGAACCACATTCACGACTATAATGCTGTCTGATTTCCCTTAGTTTTAGGGAAGTTTTTAGGTGGACTATCAGCCCTGTTTCTAAAAATGTCTCTATTCTTTCTCTGGGACATGATGGACATCCCTACAACTTCATTTAATGCCATAAAAACAGATCTTTAACCTCAGGAGTGCCTCCCAGATTTGAAATATTAATCTGACCTCTTCAGCCCAACAAAGCAGAGTTGTCAAATGTAGCATTAAGAGAAGAGGAATGGGGAGGTTATTAGTGTTCAGGTGTTGCTGCATTCCCCTTTAAAATAGTTTTATGGTTGAAGAACCTGCTACAAATGTTTACATACAGTAGTTTCAGTACAGAATTTAGAGTTGGGTTGTTCTCCTTGCTTTTTTTTTTAATTGCAAACGGTTACATATGGGCTGAAGTCCAGTTCCTTAGTGCAGTAAATCACAACTAGAGTAGGGAAATTGAATCAGTGAGGATTTGGTGAGTCAATTCTTCCATAGGTTCCATTGATTCAATGGGCCTGCTCTAGTAGTGACAACAAGCAACAGGATTTCAGTCACTGAGTTGTAATCTGTGTTTAAGTGTGCAGGGGAACATTGGTGCTGAAGAAATGATGCATAGCCCAGAGCACAGAAATTGTACGTTTTTTTCAACTACTATATTTTCCATAACAAGCATGGCCATGGAGGATACGACAAAGTGGTTTTTCCTTTGCATCTAAATAAAAATCTACAGCCCAAACCTGTTTTCCCCACTCATTGACACTAAAACATGATATATCCAGTTCTGAAACACTCAGAAAAAGAAGAGGATGAGACACAGAGAAGTTTTACTTCCCATTTGACACAAACTGTGGCTCACGTGAGCTGTCTGAGAAAAGTGAAGCAATATGCCACATACCTTTATTAGTTTGTGGGATGTCACTTGGGCATTCCAGGGCAGTTTGAGAATGAGAGACTAGTCCCTAATAATTTTTTGCTGGTGGCTTAACTATTTAGAAGCCATTGTGGTAATCATGCTGTCATGTTTCAAAAAAAGATATTTAAATAACAAAACCAAATGTATTCTTCCTGGTTTCTTTGGAAGTTTTCAAAATTAGAAGCACCAATATTTAAACCCACTTCTCTATGACATCAAAATAAATAAAGCTATAGGGCATACATTTAGGAAAACTGAAGCAATTCTAACCCAGTATGGTATAGTGCTTAGAGTGTTGACCTAGGACTTGGGGGAACTTAAGTTCAAATCCCCGCTTGGCCATTATGTTCCCTGGATGATTTTATGCCACTCATATTCTCTCAGCATGACATACCTCAAAGGGTTATTCTGAAAGTAAAGTGGAAGCTGGAAAATTACATAACTCACCTTGTGTTCAGAATTCAATAACCAAGATATAAGTGTGATACGGAAGTAAACTTATAAGTCTCATTTATAAATTGGCATAACTTTGTTATTTCTGGCATGTGCCCATAAATTTGCATGCCTCTGGTTCACATGCAGAAAGTTATTCTGTCCACGGAAGTTGTACTCCTACTTTCAGTAGAGACATTCCTTTACGGGTCAAGTTCTTTTTCCATAGAAATGAATGGGGTTGTCCATGCCCAGGAACTCTATGTTTACCTACTACGACAACTATTATTTTATCATGATAAATTCAAGGCTGGTTTAATCACAAGGCTAAATCTAATGCTTAATATTAATTAGAACAATAGAGCTTATATAAATGTTCATTTAACAAGTTCCATTCATTCAGCATGTCTGCTGTAGTTATTACTTAAAATTGGATTTAGCTCACAGTGTTTTGGTCAGTTAATCTGTAATCAGTTAATCCTAAGTGAGAATTTAATTGGCCCTATTGCAAAACTCTTGTTTGAAGTGTATGGTTTTGCTTATTTGGAGAACTACAGCATTAAGTACAATGTATCCATTTCTGAAACAAATATAACACAAATGCCTTATGTTGGGTCTTTCTTTCCCCTGGAATGCGTGCAAAATTCATCAATACTGTACTGTGTATGCTTTTAAGAGAATGATAAATGTAACATAGAAGTGGCCATAATGGATTTTTTAAAATATACAAATTAAAACAGTTTACACATCCAAATGCATGCTAAAGCTTATTTATTTGTGTTTCCATCTGTTCATAAATTTAAGGATTCATCGGCAATGTAGAATTAACACTTTAAAGTACGTACTCTAACAGCGTCGTGTAGTTGGGTGAATCATTGTTGTGCTTTATGTTAGAACCATGATTTGGTCCATTGTGCACAGACAGACTGACTAATAATTCCTTGCAGTTTTTTGTTTTGTTTTGTTTTCTCCTTCAGGGCACAGGTACTCTGAAAGAAGAAGAAGAAGGGCTTACTGTGTGGACAGCTTAGTGTTTGCATGTTCAGATTGGTTTTTGTCCGTGTGATCCCCCTCCCATCTCTTTCTTAAGTGAAATGTTATTCCAGTCTCACATTTACAAAGTGCTGTGGATGAACTGACTAACTGGGTCACAAGTGCCAGCAGAAATGCTTAGGGTAGGAGTCAAAGCAGTGCTTTTATTCAGTCAAGTCTCGGGGCAAGAAAGGTACATTTCCACAACACTGAGGGATTATTTGTTTGAATTAATCATCTTCAAACACTGGGGCTCAGTTTGCCATGCAGGAGTTGGCAAAAAACATGGTATCCGCGTGCAAGAGGACAAGAGGTTTCTTCATAAATAGTGAAGGCTGGATTGTCTGATTTCTGCAGAAATGACACAGTGCCACTAGTATCTTGGTTTCTCATCTCTCATACCCAAATCATATGTTGTGGCTTATGGTCTGAATGGGGTGCCACCCTCCCATTCCAGTCACAAGCAGCAAAACATGCAATACAGTGGGGTCTCTACTTAAGAACTTAATCCGTATTGGAATGGTGTTCTTAAGTTGAAACGTTCTTAAGTTGAAGCAAAATTTCCCATAGGAATGGACTGAAAACCAATTAATCCGTTCTGACTGTTTTTTTGTTATGTAGAGGTGTGTTCGTACATTGAAGAATTAGTTCCCATAGGAACTAATGCAAAGCTGGTTAATATGTACTCTACCACTAGGGGGAGAATTTTTTTTAACCTAAGATGACCTAAGGTTAAAAAAAAGAGCAGGAAAGGTTTTTTTTCCTGTTCTTATCTTGGATTTCTGTTCTCAAGTAGAAGCAAAATTTAGCAAATGGAGCTGTTCTTAAGTTGGATTGTTCTTAAGTAGAGACGTTCTTAAGTAGAGACCCCACTGTACTATGCATGACCTTAATATAAGCAGCTGCTTGACTCTACCCGTTTTTGGTAGTAAATGACCATTGTATTTATTATATTGCCACAAGTATGTCAGTCCAGGCTTGCTGGGTGC